>NW_022436941.1:70140181-70166001 GCF_009761245.1 Sapajus apella
CGATTCTTCTGCCTCAGCCTCCTGAGTAGCTGCTATTACAGGCACCACCCCTGGCTGATTTTTGTATCTTTAGTAGAGAAGAAGTTTCACTATGTTGGCCAGGCTGGTCTCGATCTCCTGACCTCAGATGATCCACCTGCCTCAGCCTCCTAAAGTGCTGGGATTACAGACATGAGCCATCGCTCCTGGCCTCCATCTGTAATTTTCTACAGGAAAATATAGGGCTAACTTTTGAGCTCTGGCTTATCATGAAAACTAACAGTGTTTTCAAAGTTCATTCTATCTCATGTTCAACATATAACTCATGTTTGGTATTGTAATCTGCATTTGTGTTTCTGAATACATAGCAAATGTTAGGTCAGTGAGTGTGAACATGAAATAAAAGGCACAGTAATCAGCACCCTGTACTCTGGGCTTTGACTCAAGGCATCTTCTTCTTCTCTTTTTTTTTTTTTTTTTTGAGACAGAGTCTCACTCCATCACCAGGCGCCAGGCTGGAGTGCAGTGGTGCGACCTCGGCTCACTGCAACCTCCGCCTCCTGGGTTCAAGCAATTCCCCTGCCTCAGCCTCCCGAGTAGCTGGGACTACAGGTGTGCACCACCACACCTAGCTAATTTTTTTGTGTTTTTAGTGGAGACGGGGTTTCACCATGTTGGCCAGGATGGTCTCGATTTCTTGACCTCGTGATCCACCCGCCTTGGCCTCCCAAAGTGCTGGGATTACAGGCGTGAGCCACTGCGGCTGGCCAATAACTCAAGGCATCTTCTAAGGTTCCGCAAATGTTAATGAAATACAAGACTTAAAGCATTGGTAAGATGTCATGTTTTTGAAAAATAGAATAGTACTAGAGAATAAAGCTAGTACATGGTTGTCGGACACATTAATGACATCATTTTGGTAAGACAGGATTTATATGACTCCTAAAAATCTCACCATAGGTGGGATCATCATATCAGTCAACTAGTCATACCGATGTGTGGTTGAATTTCATCTTTCCAACTATTACTCCTTATCCCCCAATATGGTGAAGTCCTAACCCCTGATACCTGTGGATGTGACTTTATTTGAAAGTTGGGTCTTTGCAGATGTAATCGAGTTAAAATGAAGTCATATTGGTTGGGCCCTAAACCCAATCACTGGTGTATTTATAAGGACAGACAGATTTGGAGACACACACACAGAAGGAATAAGGCCACTTAAAGACAGAAGCAGAGACTGGAGTGAAACAGCTACCAGACAAGAATGCCCAGCATTTCCAGGAGCTGCCAGCAACGAGAAAGTGGCAGGGAAGGATTCTTTCCTGGAACCTTCAGAGGGATCATGGCCCTGCCAATTTTGGACTTCTAGAACTGTAATACAATACATTTCTGTTGTTTTAAGCCACCCAGCCTGTGGTATTTTGTTACAGCAGCTCTAGGAAACTAACAAACCTACCAATCTATACCAAAGTCTCTTCTTCAAACCTTTTGCAGGTAGGTTAGTGGTCTTGGGCTGAGAGAATCCAATAATGGGGCACTCACTACCTAACAGTGCAGGCAGATTCCTTGGGGGCTGTTTTTAAAAGTTATAGAGTTCTTCCTTATAATGAACAGACAGACATGTCTGTTTGGTTGTTTACATTGTTTTATTTTTCTGAACTGTTTAGAATTTTGTCATCTGTAACACATACCGTGATATACTTTGGCAAATGACTCACTGAAAGTTCATCTTGTTCAAAGACAGAAACTGAAATCCTGAAAGGTCACATCGAGGCTCTGGTTACTGACCATCTTCAAAGCCAGCAGGTAGCTCAAATGGGTGTAGTCACCCATTGAGCTCAAAGGAAAAACTGTGGCTACCATGAATGAGAATGGGTGGCATCACCTCAAATCATTCACATTCAGTTTTTAAAAAGTTTGCAGAGAGAATTAGGCCCACAGGTTAGGGGCCCAATTTATATAAAGGAGATAAGCAACTTCCAAGCTTTACAAAATTAGCAGCCAAGATAGGATTAGAATCCAGTTCCATATGAAAGAAAACCTCCATTGGTTTTGTGACTCAACACAGCGTGCCTTCCCTGAGCACAATATTGGAATAGCCGTCATTTAATCCATTGCACACTGTCCCTTGTGAAGGGAGCTCTTCATAAGGTGTTTAACAGAAGCTCACAAATTAGTTTACTCCCGTGCCACTGTATCTTTTCATGGCAATTGAAATTCTATTTATAATAAATTCACTCAGTATTCACATGGGCGATGCATACATTTCAAAATATTCTGCTATAATTTGTATCTAATTAGTTAATACTTTGAGTACTGCCAAAAGTTTTTTTTATTCGGGGGTGAATTGGCTGTTTCAACAACAGATTCTCAAAAACATCTGTAGAATACAATCAACTGACAAAAGTATTTATGTTACAGTTTTTCACTGTGACATAAGGGGACATTCCATTTTATGTGCTTTGCATTTATTGCAAGAGCTTGGGCCACAAGGATGCTCTGTGGGATGGACTTTCCTTACTATCATCTTGTCTTGTTTTCCCTTTCTCTGTTCCCTCAAATTTACAAGGTGCTTTAGATGGAAAATTTAATAGCCTGATAGGACATTTTGCATCTCAACCTCTCATTATTTTTGTACTTGGCCCTCTATATCCACAAATTCAGAAGATTTTGATCAACAGTGGGTGGAAATATTCAAGGAAAAAATAACATACAATACAACAATAAGAGTGCAAACAAAGAAATACAGTGTAAGAGCTATTTACATAGCACTTACATGGTATTAGATATTTATAAGTTATCTAGAGATGATTTAAAGTGTACAAGAGGATGTGGATAGGTTTGATGCAAACACTATGCCAGTTTATATCACGGACAGGAGCATCCCAGATTTCGGTATCTGAGAGGATCCTGGAACCAATCCCGCCCCCTGGATACCGAGGGCCAACTCTGGTTAATAATGAAAAGCAAGGATGACAGCCACACTGGAAATCACTTTGAATATGGAAGAATGCTGACAACAGAGCAGGTGTTGGCTAATTATAATGAAGGTGCTGAAGACGATGATCATGAAAATAACAGCAGCCAACAACGATGGCACTTACTGTGCTCCAGTAATGGAACTAGATCTCATCTGGCCCTCTTAACAGCTCCGTGAAGTAGGTATGTATTATCCACCTCTTGAAGATGGGAAAACTGAAGCTTTGGGAGGTGAAGTTACTTCCTCAAGGTCTCAGAGCTAATAAGTTGAGGGCCACCGTTCAAAGCCTACCTTGCAGAGTCCATGCCCTTCATCATTATATTACCGGGTCTCAGCTGTGTTTTAGGAGACATCATACAGGTGTGTAGTAAAATTCATATTTCTACTGTGTATACTAGTGTGTATATTATGTATTTTTACCATGCTATCATTTCAGTCACTGCCTTACTGATTTAGACAAGAGGCAAACTAGCTTTTTCACCCAAGTTTTGTTTAATTCCACATTGAGTGCAGGGTAATTTTGTCTAAATATTGTTTCAGTTACTCCTTTTGATATGCTAGTAAAAGGGGGAAGATCTATTTCTAAAAATCTGATAACTAGATCTTCCCACCACCCTATTGGGCTCTGAGATGGGACCATCAGACTCCAAGGCACAGTGTCCTTTTTTTTTTTTTTTTTTTTTTTTGAGGCAGAGTTTTGCTCTTGTTGCTCAGGTTGGAGTGCAATGGCTCAATCTTGGTTCACTGCAACCTCCGTCTCCTGGGTTCCAGCAATTCTCCCATCTCAGCTTCGCAAGTAGCTGGAATTACAGGCATGCACCACCACACCCAGCTATTTTTATTTTTTGTTTTTGTATTTAGTAGAGATGGAGTTTCACTGTGTTGGTCAGGCTGGTCTCGAACTCCTGACCTCAGGTGATCCATGTGCCTTGACCTCCCAGAATGCTGGGATTACAGATGTGAGCCAACCATGCCCGGCTGGCACAGTGTATTGTATAAGGACTCTAGAGTCAGGGTGTCTGCATTCAATTACCAGCATCGTCACATCATCGCTTGCTAGTTGTGTGATCTTGGATAAGTCTTAACATTTCTTTAATCTTCAGTTCCATTCCCTTAAAACAGATAATAGTTGTAACTCCTCACAGAGCTGTTGGGTAGATTAAATTAATCCATACATGTAAAACACTTGGAACAGTGCTTGACATACAGTGAGTGTTCCTTAGGTACTAGCTAGCATTACCATTACTGTCAACATCACCATCATCATCACCGTCACCATCATCACCTCCCAGCCCCTTGTAGGAATCTAAGTACTTGACCCCTTTGTTTTCACTATGGAAAACCACATAGTCCTAAAGATCTTCATTTATAGCCCCCAAATTCCTTAGGGAAATTATAAGCGGTATTAGGACCTTAGTAATTATTTATGTTTGTACTCAACAGCAATAATTTTCAGAATAATGTGATGGACAGGCCAAAAATCTAATTTTTATGGAATCGTCTTTTTGAAAAGTAATCAGTGAAGAAGTTTGTTTTTAAAAGGTTACTTCTGGCTAAGGATAATGTTTATAAGTCATATAGCACAGCAGCTGGTACATAATAGGCACTCAGTAATGTCACTGTCACTACTATTAATGTAGCATGTTCATATCGGTTTTGTGGTCCTTATTAGTACTTTATCACACAGGTTACTTCACTGTTGTGAATATAGTATTTGCTAGAATTTCTGCTTACTGAAGATGCTGACACTTAAAGTAGAGCAATCACCCTTTCTCCTTCTCTGACTTTCTGGATAAAATATCTCTCTTATCCTCTTCTGTAAGGCTGGAATTAGAAAAACTGAACCTGGGTGTGAAAGAATAAATCAATTAGAGTGCATACACACGTCACAACAGCATTCTGTTGGGAGGTGCTTACACCAGAGCTTCCAATTTCAGGTTCATCAACAGATTCTGTCTCAAATTTCATTGTGGATATCGTTCTATTAACGTCAGCGCAAAGTAAGTAAGCACATAAAAGGATTCAAGTTTCAGTTCTGTTTCCATTATGAGAAACAGTGAGCTCTTGGAATAGGACCACTGGGATAAATAACCTGCTGTAAAGACATTTCCGGCTGGGAGCTGTGGCTCACGTCTGTAATCCTGGCACTTTGGGAGCCTGTGATGGATCAGATCACCTGAGATCAGGGGTTCGAGGCCAGCCTGGCCAACATGACGAAACTCGGTCTCTTCTAAAAATATAAAAATTACCTGGGCATGGTGGCACATGCCTTGTAATCCCAGCTACTAGGGAGGCTGAGGCAAGAGAATTGCTTGAACCTAGGAGTTGAAGGTTGCAGTGAGCTGAGATCAAGCCACTGCACTCCAGCCTGGGCAACACAGCGAGACTCTGTCTAAAAAAAAAAAAAAAAGACATTTCCTTTACCTGAGCAAACATATATTATCTTTACATTTTACTGGAAAATGCGCTTTCTATAATGAGTCTTTGGACTGTCGAACCGTCACTCATTACTTTCAATGTGATTTAAAATAAGTCTGTTGCTAAGTATTGCATATTAGTTTCAAGAAAAAATAAGTAAATAAGAAAATTATAACCGCATGTAATACTACCATGAAAACATAAACTACTGTTAACATTATTGTTTGTAGTCTTATAGATTATGTGTGCATGCTCTTTTTGTTTGTTTTTATTGTTTATATTTTGGGACATTTTGAAGGTTTTAATTTTTATGCAGTTATCCCCCTTCTCCTTTATAGCCTCTCTACATGTATCATGCTTGTCCTTGCTCACATTAAGGCTGTAGCACTATTCAGTTGTATTTTTATCTACTACTATTATGATTTTATTTGTTTCATGAAAATTTTTAATTATTTGAAATTAGCTTGGTTTATAAGTGAGTCATAAACCATATTTTAAGTTCTCCAAATGGCTGGCCTGTTGCTGAGGCACCACTTACTAAATAATCCATCTTGCCCTGTTGAATTGAGGTGTACCTCTAACATATAGTAAATTTGTATGTAACCTAAGCCTTGTTTTGGTACTTTTATTTATTCCATTTTATTGATTGATCTGTCTCTTCCTGCATAAAAGCACATTAATTTAGTGGGTATTTTAAGTCAAAATTTGACAATTGTATTTATACAGGTTTAATAATGGGTATTTTACCTTTCCCTTTTTAGAAACATTAACTAACTTAAGTGTTTTCAAAGGTAATATATGCACAGTGTATAAATCCAAATGATACAAGAATGTAAAAGATGAAAAGTGAGTCTTCTTCCTTTGTTTTCTCTGCCGGTTACTTTCTTACTCTGGAAGCAATTGCTATTTTTCATATATCTTTCTAGTGCTATTCTATGCAGATGTAAGCATAGAAATAAGATACTAAGATGACACTTTCAGCTAAGACTCTAAGATGACAGATATTATTCAGATACCAATGTGAGTGCCGTATAAAAATAGAAATCTTCAATGGAAATGCTCAGAAACCAGTTTCATGACCCTTGCATTTCTTAGCTAAACTTTGAGGATATGCAATGGCAGGCTGTTGGAAAAGAAAAAAAAAAAAAAAAAAAAAAAGAAAGTGAAATAGATCTACGATTGTGAAGATAATTTCTTTGAATAAAACTGTGCTGTAGGTTGCATTTCCCACCAATGTCAGGCCTAGAGAGAAGAGCCTTCCATAGTAGTACTTTTGAGAGTTTGATATATGGCCTTGCTGAGTGACAGACACCAAGAACAATGTTTCACTATCTCCTGGGAACCAGGGGCAACAGATGGGCTGGCTATTGATAGTGAAGCCATGGGAGTGTGGGCCATGTGAGTTGAGTTTGCATGCTCAGTTTGTCAAGGCAAAATATGTATGAGTGATTTCCCTGCAATTAGATGTGGGCCATGCAGGGGAGCTAGAGAGAGAGAGAGAGAGAGAGAGAAAGTTTTGTAAGGTTGTTAGTCCATTTGTGCGGCCATAATACCAATACTTGAGACCGGGTCGTTTATAAACAATAGATAATTATTTCTCACAGTTCTGGAGGCTGAAAGTCTAAGATCGAGGTGCTGGCAGGTTTGGTGTATGCTGAGCGTGGTCTCTCTGCTTCCAAGATGGTGCCTTGTTGCTGTGTCCCCACATGGTGGAAAAAGGAAGGGCAAGAGAGTCACACATTCTCTGAAACCTCTTTCATGAGGGCATTAACCCATTAGTCAGGGAGGAGATGTCATGACTTAATCACTTCACAAAAGACCCTACCACTTAACACTACCACACTGGAGATGCAGTTGCAACATGAAGTTTGGAGGGAGCACACATGCAAACCAGAGCAGTCATGCACAGGCGCAATAGTCTATCCAGTTGGGCCAGAGACTTTAGCAGTTAAAAGCTCAGGGTGAACTGCAAGTTTCCCTGGAGGAAGAATAGGCAGTGCTCCTAAAAGTACATCATTGTACTATGCATCAAGGGAATGCAGGTGAAATATCTCCATCGGTGAGGGAGATGCCTCCAAAAAGCAACAAGGGTGTTCCTCGGGTAGGAAGACCAGCCATCCCCCATTGCCCAGGACTGAGGGGGTTTCAGAGACGTGAGACTTTCAGTTTTAAAACTAGGAAAGTCCTGGGAAACCCAGGGTAAGTTGATCATCCTACTGCTAAGTAAAAATGTAAGCTTTAAATACTTGTCATACCTACCGTTTTAAGACAGTTAAATTCTTACTTTCAGGCTCTCTTACTTCTTGTTGTTTCACCCTGGAATGGTGAGAAACAACTAGCAGAATAGTCTAGCTAGAAGCCCTACCTGGGGGAGGAGTGTAAGAGTAACTTTGAAAAAAAAAAAAAAAAAAGAAAGAAAGAAAGAAAAAGGCCGGGCATGGTGGCTCACGCCTGTAATCCAAGCACTTTGGGGGCCAAGGCGGGCAGATCACCTGAGGTCAGGAGTTCAAAACCAGCCTGACCAACATGGTGAAACCCCATCTTAAAAAAAAAGAGTAACTTTGAGTTGGCAGCTTTGACTACAACAGGAGACTGGGCATTTTGATTTCTTAATTGAGATGAAGTTGGTGATCTAAAGTGATATAAAAGTGTATATTTCTCAAGTGATTAGAAAAGTTATGAAACGTTCTGAATTTTCATTCAGAATCAGAAGACTTTCCCCACTGAGTACATTTTAGTGGGTCAATGGGACACAAAAAAGTTGCTTTGTGATTTCACTCCATGAGTTATACTTATTCAATATGTTAGTTTTAAATTTGTGGGTTTAGAAAATCCCACAAAGGTGTAGCATTTTACACATCCTACTCCTCTTTACTTTTCCCACTTAACACAATATTCTTCAGAGCTTACTCCACATCTGACAGATTAGGGGGCCTTCTACTCTTTTAACGATTCCATAGTATTCCATAGTTGGATATTCCATGTTTTATTTAACTAGTTCCCTCATGATGGATATCTAGATTATTACCAGGATTTTCCTATTAAAATGAACTGTCAGTGTCAATTTCACATGTCTAAACATAATCTAGATGTGGACATTCATTTCAATTTCTTTTTTGTTTTGTTTTTGAGACAGGATCTCACTCTGTTGCCCAGACTGGAAAATAGTGGTGGGATCTTGGCTCACTGCAACCTCTGCCTCTCAAATTTGAGAGATCCTCCTGCTTCAGCTTCCCAAGTAGCTGGGACTAAAGACACTCACCATCATGCCCAGCTAATTTTTGTATTTTGTGGTAAAAATGAGGTTTCACCATGTTGACCGGGCTGATCTTGAACACCAGACCTCAAGTGAGCCACCTGCCTTGGCTTCCTAAAGTGCTGGGATTACAGGTGTGAGCCACCGTGCCCGGTCTTATTTCAATTTTTGTTGTTATTCATGAATTGCCATCCAAAGAAGTTGCACTAATTTACCATTCCACCCAAAAATGTATTACAGACTGCATATTTCCCCACAAACTCACAACAACCAATTTGATAGGTAAAGAAAGAAAAATAGCCAATTTTATAGCTGATTTGATAGTTTAAATCTACATCTTCCTTTTTCTATTTATTTATTTATTTATGTATTTATTTATTTATTTATTTATTTTGAGATGGAGTCTGACTCTCTAGCCCAGGCTGGAATGCAGTGGTACAATCTCAGCCCGCTGCAGCCTCCGCCTCCCAGGTTCAAGCAATTCTTGAACTGCCTCCCACATTCAAGCAATTCTGCCTCAGCCTCCCAAGTAGCTGGAATTACATGCCACTGCCACCACGCCCAGCTAACTTTTATATTTTTAGCAGAGACAGGCTTTCATAGTGTTTGCCATGTTATTCTCGACCTTCTGAACTCAGGTGATCTTCCCTCTTTGACCTCCCAAAGTGCTGGGATTAATAGGTGTGAGCCACTGTGCCTGGACTAAATCTACACCTTTCTCATTATGAATGATATGTGTTTAAGAGCCACATGTATTTACTTTTTTGGAACTGTGTTTTTGTTTTTCTGATAGGTATTTGGATTTTTAAAAATTGATTTTTTAGGAGCTATTTAAATATTAATATTAAGAAAATTGGCCCTTTGTTATGTTTTGATCAGTATTTTTACACAGTTAATACTTTTTCTATTCCTCTTCTTTATGGTATATTTTATATAAAAATTTTGACTTTTATGTATTCTGATTTTTCTGATTTTTATGTATTTAGTTACAAATAGATTCTGGGTTTTGTTTCATAGTGAAGCAATTAATGCTCTGAGATTATAAAAACATTTTTTAATTTACTTAGTGTTTTATGATAGTTTTTACATTTAATATTTGATTCCTCTTAAACATATTTTTAATGTAACAAGCAAGGCATTGACTGAATTTTTTTTTCCTCAAGTGACTACCCAGTTCTCCCTACACTATTACTTAAATAATTTTTCATTTTCCTCCACACTGATTTATAATGTTATTTTTATAATAATTTGATTCCCTAAAGGATATAATATACAGATTAGGCTTTATCACTGATTTTTACTAAACTATCATGGAACAGATAACCCCAATACTATTTAAACTCATCTGAATAGGAAGAAAAGCACCATAAGAGTAAAAGCATGTTTTAGGGAGTAGCTCACATGTATTCCTATTTTTTTTTTTTTTTTAGAAATTGGTCTCTTTGATTTGTTTCCTCTTTCTTTGGAAGTCAATTCTGGAAAATGATACAATTGATCCAGATTTTTATTTCTACTTGCCTAGGGTTGAGTTTATTATCTTTTGTATTGCTTTTGTAGTGTGATTATTTTCCATTCATTTGTTCTTAAATATATTTTTGCTTGCTTTATTTTGTTCTCTATTTTTTTTTCAACTTTTATTTTTGATTCAGGGGTGCATGTGCAAGTTTGTTACCTGGATATAGCGCCCGATGCTGAGGTTGGGGTATGAATGATACCATCACCCATGTGCCAAACATTATACCCAGTAGGTAGTTTTTCAGCTTTTGTCCCTGCCCCCCCTTTAGTAGTCCTCAGTTTCTATTGTTGCTGTGTATGTCCATGAGTATCCAATGTTTAGCTCTCACTTATAAGTGAGAACATGCAGTGCTTGGTTTTCTATTCCTGAGTTAATTCATTTAGGATAATGGCCTCTAGCTGCATCCATGTTGCTGAAAAGGACATGGTTTAGTTCTTTTTTACGACTGCATTGTATTTCATGATGTAGATGTACCACATTTCCTTTAATCCATCATGGATGGGCACCTGGGTTGAGCCATGTCTTTGCTATTGCGAATAGTGCCATGATGAACATATATGTACATGTGTCTTTTTGGTAGAAAAATTTATTTTCCTTTGGATATATACTCAGTAATGGAATTGTTGTGTCAAATGGTGATTCTGTTTTCAGTTCTTTGAGAAATCTCTAAACTGCTTTCCAAGTGGATGAACTAACTTACATTCTCACCAGTAGTGTATAAACATTTCCTTTTCTCTGCAGCCTTACCAACATCTGTTGTTTCTTGACTTTTTATTTAAGTCATTCTGAGTGTTGTGAGATGATATCTCATTGTGGTTTTGATTTGCATTTCTCTGATGATTAGGGATGTTGAACATTTTTTCATGTGTTTCTTAGCTGCTTCTATGTGTTTTTCTTTTTCTTTTTCTTTTTTTTTTTTTTTCTCTTTGAGATGGAGTCTCGTTCTGTCCTCCCAGGCTGGAGTGTAATGGCAGGATCTTGGCTAACTGCAACCTTTGCCTCCTGGGTTCAAGCAATTCTGCCTCAGCCTCCCGAGTTGCTGGGACTACAGGTGCCTGCCACCATGTCTGGCTAATTTTTTGTATTTTTAGTGGAGATGGGGTTTTACCGTCTAGGCCAGGTTGGTCTCGAACTCCTGACCTCAAGTGATCCACCTGCCTCAGCCTCCCAAAGTGCTGGGCTTACAGGCATGAGCCACCTCACCTGGCCACTTCTATGTCTTCTTTTGAGAAGTGTCTGTTCATGTTGTTTACCCATTTTATTTTTGTTTATTTATTTATATTATTATACTTTAAGTTCTGGGTTATATGTGCAGAACATGCAGGTCTGTTACATAGGTATACATGTTCCATGGTGGTTTGCTGCACCCATCAACCCATCATCTACATTAGGTATTTCTCCTAATGTTATCCCTCCTCTAGTCTCCCACTTCAACAGGCCCCGGTGTGTGATGTTTCCCTCCCTTTGCCCATATGTTCTCATTGTTCAGCCCCCACGTATGAGTGAGAACATGTGGTGTTTGGTTTTCTGTTCCTGTGTTAGTTTGCTGAGAATGATGGTTTCCAGCTTCATCCATGTCCCTGCAAAGGACATAAACTCATTGTAATAGTACTCCATGGTGTATATGTGCTACATTTTCTTTATCCAGTCTATCATTGATGGGCATTTGGGTTAGTTCCAAGTCCTTGCTCTTGTGAATAGTGCTGCAATAAACATATGTGTGCATGTGTCTTTATAGTAGATGCTTGTCCATTTTTTAATGAGGTCGTTTTTTGCTTATTCAATTGTTTCAGTTCCTTATAGATTCTGGATATTAGACCTTTGTCAGATGTTTAGTTTACAAATTATTTCCTCTCATTCTGTAGGTTGTCTGCTCACTCTGTTGATAGTTTATTTTGCTATGGAGAATCTCTTTAGTTTAATTGAATCCCACTTGTCAATTTTTGGTTATGCTGCAATTGTTTTTGAGGAGTTAGTCATAAATATTTTCCTAAGGCCAATGTCCAGAATGGTGTTTTCTAGCTTTTCTTCTAAGATTCTTATAGTTTGAGATCTTACATTTAAATCTTTAGTCTATCTTTAGTTAATTTTTGTGTGTGGTAAAATGCAGGAGTCTGATTTCATTCTTCTGCATATGGTTAGTATAGGAAGTCCTTTCCCCACTGCTTATTTTGGTTGACTTTGTTGAAGATCAGATGGCTGTAGGTGTGTGGCTTTCTTTCTGAGTTTTCTATTCTGTTCCATTGGTTTCTGTGTCTGTTTTATATCAGTACCATGCTGTTTTGGTTACTGTAGCCCAGTAGTATAGTTTGAAGTCAGGTAACATGATGCCTCCAGCTTTGTTCTTTCTGCTTGGGATCGTGTTGGCTATTTGGGCTCTTTTTTGGTTTCATATGAATTTTAGAATAGTATTTTCTATTTCTGTGAAGAATGACATTGTTAGCTTGATAGGAATAGCATTGAATTTGTAGATTGCTGTATGACTATTTTAATGATATGGATTCTTCCAAACCATGAACATGGGGTATTTATCAATTTTTTGTGTGTCATTTATGATTCCTTTGAGCAGTGTTTTACAGTTCTCCTTATGGGAATCTTTCACCTCCTTGGTTAGATATATTCTGGGGTATTTTATTTTTTGTGGCTATTGTAAATGGAATTATGTTTTTGATTTGGCCCTCAGCTTGAATGTGATTGGTGTTTAGAAATACTACTGATTTTTGTTCATCGATTTCATATCCTGAAACTTTACTGAAGTCATTTATCAGTTCCAGGAGCCTTTTGATAGACTTTTCAGGGTTTTCTAGATATAGAATCATATCATCCACAAAGAGAGATAATTTGACTTCTTTTCCTTTCTTTCTCTTGTCTGATTCCTTTGGATAGGATTTCCTTTTTTTTTTTTGGAGACAGGATCTCACTGTCTCTCAGGCTGGAGTGCAGTGGTGCAATCTTGGCTCACTGCAAACTCCACCTCCTGGGTTCAAGCAATTCTTCATGCCCGGCTAATTTTCATATTTTTAATAGAGATGGGGTTTCACCATGTTAGCCAGGCTGGTCTCAAATACCTGACCTCAGGTGATCCACCCACCTTGGCCCCCAAAGTGTTGGGATTACAGGCATGAGCCACCATGCCAGCCTCTACTTTGTTTTTGATAAGACTAGCTAATGGGGCTGTCTCAGAAAACAAAACAAAACAAAAGACTAGATAATGGGCTATCTCTTTTATTGTTTTTCTTGATCTTGGTTTTATTTATTGATTGTATAATACTTTTGGTTTTATAATTAATTGACTCATGCTTTTATTTTCATTTACTCTTTTCTTGGGTTTCTTTTATAGTTCATTTTCTAAATTTTTGAATTATATGCTTCTTCTTATTTATTAATATTGTTAAAACAGTTAATTGGGAGGCCATTAGGTTGAGATGACTCCAGCACCTTGGGTTCCTATGTAGACCAACCAAAATCCATGTAAATAGTAAAATGAAAGTTACACTTAACCAGTCAGAAACTGCCAACCTGCTTCTAAGTAGAGACTTTCCACTGGATCATACCCAAATAAGACAAATGCTGAGCTATAGCCAATCAAGTAATTTGATTACTTTGAAGGCCTGCAGCTCACGCAGGTTCAGTGGAGCTCTCTGAATCTCTTCTGGTTTTGAGTGTTCCTGATTCATGAATCACTTAACGCTTGAATAAACTCTGTTAAATTTGTTTTGTCTAAACTTTTTCTTTTAACCAGATAAATATAAAATTTCCTCTTATCATTGCTTTAATTATATTCCATAGACTCTGCTATGTTGTGTTTTATTGTCTGCATTTTTCAGTTTCTGATTTGACCTATTCTTTGTTCCCAGAGTTAAAAAAAGAATTTTTCAGTTTCTGGAATGTAGGGTATTGTTTTTCATGCTTTGTTTCATTTTCTAGTTTTTAACATTAAAATCTAGTTTATTTGTGATCAGGCAACAGAAAAAAATGCTTAGCTGGAGAAACAACTTCAAATTTCTCTAAAGGCTAGGTATCCCTGGAGTGAAAGTGTGTGTGAGTGTGCATGTGTGTGTGTTTGTGTGTGTTTAGGAGCAGAGTGTGGTGGGGGAAGGGATGTATGAATCACTTCCTTGACTCCTTTTCCTCCTCCTCGAGGAGAATGTGAAGAGAGAAAGGGGATTAGAAAAGGGGTGACACATGTAGGGTGGTCGTTGGGGCAACAACAGTGGATTTAAGGGTCGACCAGGTAAGGCTTTCGCAGTGACAGGAACTGAATCCCTGGAGACAGGCTTCGTACTGTTTAGCTGACTACTAGGCTTTCATGTTACTGGTGGGGGAATTGAAGGGGTCATGGGCAAGGCTAGAGTTGAACTGCTCCACTAGAAAAGGTTGGTAGGTGTATCTGAGGCAGGGGGAGAAAATAGAAGAATCAGCTAGAAGCCGGTTAAATCCTCCAGGAAAAAATAAGAATGTTTTACGTCCTGATGAGTTCTACTCTGTGGAGGGTGATTTTCTGGTTTTCTTCAGAGTCTTCAGTAAAAGATTGATGTTTTTCACTGTGTTGTGAGGTAGGACCTTTTGGAGGGATTTACTGAATGGCTGAGAATGGTTTCAGGTTGTCTTAGGGGTAAAAGCAGAGGCTGTCCATGGAAGCTACTTTGCCTGGGTGAGACTTTTAAGATATTGATATAAAAAATGTGGACCTCTAGCCCAAGACATGAGGGAAGAGCTCTGAGCAGAGGGCTGTGAGAACCTGAATCTGGCTGTGGCTTTCCCACTTTCTGTGGGCTCCGGGGGAGACTGCTGACACCAATTGAAGATCTCAATTCTTCAGGAAAAAAAATGTATGTGATAATAGCTTACCCTCCATCTCTCTCTGAAATACTGCAAGAATTCAGAGCTCTGGATAGGGTCGATGCACCTGAGTTTGCTGCTGACTCTGCTATTTAATTTTGACCTTGGACAAGTTACCTAACCCTTTTAAGAATTAATTTCCTCCCTTGTTAAATTAGAATAATAATGTTGCTTACTTCATTGAGTTGTGGTGATGATTAAGTGAGATAATCCCAAAAAACTTGTTTATCAAAGTGTGTGATAAGCAGAATATGCACCTAGCCACTGGTATCTTAAGCAAGCAAACAGATAAATGAAGGAATAAATGAGCAAGAATACAAGGAGGCCTGCTCCAGGCTGAGTGAGCAGGGCTTAGCCTTGTAGGTGTGGGCAGTTAATTTAATCGCTCTTGTCTTCAACTTCCTCATTCAGTTCAACTCTTAATTACTCAGAAGATGGTCTGAGAGACATCACAAGTCACAACACCTCTGGTCCTCTGTTTCCCCTTTGCACAATGATAGGGTTAACCAGCTGTTTTTTTTAACATCCCTTTCATCTCCAACTTTCCATGAGATCATTATAGTTATCACCCCTAACATCTGTGACCCTGGGCTCAGTCATAAATTCTGCTTGTAATTATCCATGCTTCAGGCCAGCAAACAAAAAAACAAACAAACAAAAAACAAAAAATCCCACTGCTTTTTCACTTCTGGATGTCAGGCAATATCCATTTTAGCTCCGATAGTCAAACATAAACACCCCTGTGATAGTTAATATTGTCAGCTTGACTGGATTGGAGGATGCGAAGTGTTGTTCATGGGTGTGTTTGTGAGGGTGTTGCCAAAGGAGATTAACATTTGAGTTAGTGGACTGGGAAAGACAGACTCACCCTCAATCTGGGTGGGCACAATCTAATCAGCTGCCAGGTGGGCCAGAATAAAAGCAAGCAGAAGATCATGGAAAGGCTAGACTGGCTGAGTCTTCTGGCCTCCATCTTTCTCCTGTGCCGGCTCCCTCCTGCCCTCGAACATTGGACTCCAAGTTCTTCAGCTTTGGGACTCAGAACTTTGACTACAGACTGAAGGCTACACTGTCAGCTTCCCTGCTTTTGAGGTTTTGGGACTCAGACTGGCTTTCTTGGTCCTCATCTTGCAGAAGGCCTATTGTGTGATTTTACCTTGTGATTGTGTGAGTCAATACTCCTTAATAAATTCCCCTTTATATATATGTCTATTCTATTAGTTCTGTCCCTCTAGAGAACCCTGACTAATGTAACACCCACGCACATTTCACTTTTCTCTATTTATTCCAAGTTTCCTTTTGAAATTGGTACTGATATCATCAGTTCAAGAGCTTATCAACTGGATGGCCTCTAAGATCCACAGTCACTGAAAAAAGGATAATATACTTGCAAATAAATCAGGTTGGACTATATTGAAAATTGTCACATGTCCTCTCTTGAATTAGGCAGTAAAGTTATGGCACAACTTTTGGTGCCAGACAGACCCGAGCTTAAATGGTGGCTGATGACGCTTATCGGCTGCATGACCTTTGACGAGTTACTTAATCTCTTCAAATTTTAGTTTCTTCATCTATATAATGGAGCTCTTGAGATCCCAGTGTATTGTTGAGAAAATTAAATAAAATAGTGATATAAAAGGGCTTGGCAGGCACAGCACACATTTCTTTCTTCTCTCTTATGTGGGAGGCAGAGATTATAAGATGGGTTCATTCAAAGGCCCATGAACTTGCCATTCAGAGTTTTTTAAATCTAATACTACAATCAAATGGCAACCTTGTGTTTGATGCTAAATTCTAAAAAATCTTTAAATTGAAAAACAGAAAATTACTTCCATAAATGAGGTGTGCAGTGGTTATTCACTGAAGTGTTATTCAGCATTTTAAAAATTCTTGGACCTGCCCTAAATTCTTAATTATCCCATGTCATGCCACCTGAGGAGGAAGTGCTTGTGAGGTATCTTGGGAAGGCTATGTGTGCTGGGGAGAGGACAGGAGGGCAGTGAGGCTTCAGGGACCTGCCCGCATGCTGGCATGAAGGAGATGGTGGGAGATGATGGTAAAGAGGAAAAATGAGAAGGTGTGAATGAAGGAGGCCAGAATGCTGATAAATAAGAAAGGAAACCTTATTTTCTCTTCATTTGTCATTCTGCTCTGTCCAACTGATAGTAGATAGTCTAACACACTGTAGAATCTTTCAGCTACTGACTAGAGAGCGGTTATTTTCAGGCTTGAGGACATGAAAAAGAGAAGCCAACCTGAGTAACTGAAAACTGAACAACCAAGTGCTGATTAATCGAGAGTTGGCTCTAAAAAGAATGAAAACATCTGCTGGCTTTGTTGAAGGAAAATACCAATCCCTTTGGGTTTTTATTGCAACAAATCCTGTTCACAATTTTCTGTTTGGGAGTGATCCAGGAAAAAAATGACCTCTCCCTTTCTGGTAATGAATTTCTATTCCCTTTTGAACTTTAAATATGTTAATTTAATCCCCAGATGGTCACCAAAAAATGTGCATTGACAAGCTATAGACCCTGGTGCACTGCTTCCGGCCTTGCTCATACCCTGCTTCTCCAGTTCTGCTGCTTCTAAACACAGCGCTCATGGAGGGAAAGACTGCCTGGCCAGGCCCAGCCCAGTTCAGGACTGTCCCTCCAGTGTTTATAAGAATTTTGCCTTTTTGTCATAATGTCCCTTCGCTGACTTGAAGCATTCCTGACCCACCAACAATTTCACAGATTGGTTAGGAACAGAAAGTCAGTGGAATGGTATCAAAACCACATTACTGGACTTGAAATCACCAGCATTTGGAACATATTATCCTGCAATATAGTAAATACCTCCCAACTGGGAATTTATTTATTTACTTATAAAATCATTCAAAAGAAAAAGATACACAGTAGGTTAATCAACTCTGCCCCCCGCTTTCTTTTTTTTAAACAGGGTCTCTCACTTTGTCGCCCAGGCTGGAGTGCACTGGCATGATCACAGTTTACCGCACTGTCATCACTTCCCGGGTTCAAGGGATTCTTCCACCTCAGCCTCTGGAGCAGCTGAGACCACAGGCATGTGCCACAATACTTGGCTAATTTTTGTATTTTTTTTTTGTAGAGACAGGGTTTCACCATGTTTCCTGGGCTGGTCGCAAAATCCTAAGATCAAGCAATTCACCTGCCTCAGCCTCCCAAAGTGTTGGGATTACAGGCTTGAGCCTCTATGCCTGGCTCATGGTAGGTTAACCTTAAGACAAAAAACCAAACAACAAAACAAAACAAGGCATCGTCTGAGCCTGAGTCTGTGGGCAGTACAGAAGATGCTTGGTTGAGCTTGTGCTCCTGGTAATACTGATACTCATTGCTTCTTAATGTCTCGTTGGTTAGAAGCAGAATCTTTGTAAGGCGGAGAGTCATCTTTCTAATCTTGGACGCACTGGCATTTATTAAGTTTTGAGCCCTGTACTCGAGGGGTGGGAGGAATCTAGAAGCTATAGGAGATCTTCTGTCTTCAACAGCATCCACACCCGCTCTCTTCACCATCCGCAACCCTCTAACTATGCAAGCGGGCTACAGCTGCACACGTAGAAATCATTATGTGAACACTTGAGCATTAATATAAGTATTTATCAAAACAGTATGGCTGGGCCTGGTGGCTCACGCCTGTAATACCAGCAGCCTAGGCAACATAGGGAGATCATGTCTCTACAAAAATACAAAAGTGAGCTGGGTGTGGTGGCTCATGCCTTTGGCCTCAGCTACTCAGGAAGCTGAGGTGGGAGAATCACTTGAGCCTGAGACGCAGATGTTGCAGTGAACTGAGATAGTGCTGTTGCATTCCAGCCTGGATGATAGAGCGAGACTCTGTCTCAAAATAAATAAATAAATAAATAAAGTATATGTACATCTAAGGATGCATTAGACCCATTTGCAAACTATTAATTCCACAAATGAAGTTTTATTGAACAACAGCTTTGTGTAGGCAGCTGTGCTCAGAACTGTAATAGGATGCACAGATGATAAGTCTTAGAGCTCCCTTCGATGAATCCATAGCCCAGAAAAGCAGATTTGTAAATCCCCAAAATATTAAGAAATTAAGGTTCCTCAACTATTTCACATAGTTTTGGTCACTTCCTATATCTAGTGATGACTTTTATATTTTGTTCATCTCGCTGGCTCTCTACCTATTTTATTTGTTTTCTTCCTTGTTCCACAAGTATTGGAAATGGCTTATAACAAGAAGACATGCAATAAAATAATGATACAATGTTACTAGAAGAAAGAAAGTATTGCCATCATTATAGGTGCCTTCAAATCTTGCCGGTCTACGTTTTCAATAAACTAGTCTCTCAAGATTCTGGCATCTGTAACCATTTATGCTCTCTCTGTCTCAGTCGTCCATTCTCCTTGATATGTCCAACCTTGGTCTTACCAACAGGAGTTTCACCTTCTCCGATATCATAAGCTCTCCTTTATCAATTGTTAACCAACTTTCTATCCTTTCTGTTCTCTGACTGTCATATTCCCACTGTGTTTGTTATTCAACCTCATTCCATTTCAATATACCCACCCTTCAAATGCTTCTTTCTCTTTCCATTGAATATCCTCACCTGTGGCTTGTTTCCTTCCTTATCCAAACAAAATATAGGCTACATCACTTGAACCACTGTCTTTCTGCTGCACCTGTCTCTCCAACGTCCAAAAGTGGATCAGCCTGATTCTCTGCTATCTCTTATTTTTGAATGTCACTCTACTATTCATTGCTGTCCCTGTACATTCAGGGTCTCCAAATCCAGACTAGTCCTCAGAGTGCTCTGTGTCTTTTAAAAAGTTGCCCTTTTCAGATCCTTCGCTCCTTCTCTACAGGGCCCAGACTTTCACTACTCTCTTGAAGCTACCCTTCCCATCTCTTCTGCCCCTTATTTGATAGGAAAAATTAAAATCGTCATGTATGATATCTCTGAAATCCAAGGACTCTTTTTTATGAAATATCTGACTTCTCACTATCCCTACCTCCACACCTTCAGCTGTAGTAGAAAAGGTATTCCTTCCCTGAACAAAGCTTATCCCTGTGGGTTGCTGAAGCAGTTTGCATAGGACTGTAACATGGGGAAAAAGGAGGTTTCCATGTGTCAGCTGGAATCTGTGCTTCTACAACCTCTCCCTTTAAGGCCATCACTTGGGTAACTATGTCCTAATATCTATCCTTATAATTGGATCTTGCAGTTAAATCTAGGATCTCCTTCATGGGCTCATTATTTAAAAATTTGCTTTAAGAAGTTGCTTTAAGGGTTACTTATAAATCCCTCAGCTTTATAGATAACACCAAATGTTTAGTGTATTGTTAGTATTAGCATCATTACATCTAAGACTCCACTCAGCCTTATTTTGGAAAGAATCTTTGCTGTTGGAAAACACATTCAAGGATCATGCAGTGCACGAGAGGGCAAGAGGAAACCAGAGCTGCTGTTTGAAAGTGCTGGCTTGAAATTAGCAGGCCTTGTTCCCTTCATCCCAGACATGACAGGAGCAGCCAGTTCTCTGTGGTAGGAAAATCTGAGGACTCCCTGGACTGGGTTACCCACAGAAGAGCTGGGTTCACTGGAGAGGTCACAGCTAAGATGGACTCTAGCTGGGGAGGGAAAAGCTGGACTGGGAGTGGTGGCGAACGACCAAGAATTTAGAAATAATTTGGTATTAAACAAAGTGTGTCTTAATGAAAAAGGCAGATTATGGGTCAAAATATGCCCCATCCACCCAATAAAGTGCTGTTACCCTAAGCACCCTCTGCTGCTGCATGAGTTAGCCCTGGAAATGTACAGATTGTACAGGTATCTGTATCTATAAACATAGCTATGTCTATATTGATAAATGTATTTATATCTATAAATACATCTATATCTATAGCTATAATTTATTATTTAGATCTAGGTCTATACATATCTGCCTAGATCTTTATAAGAAAAACAAAGCCTATAAAACAAAGAGTTTACACTGGATATCTTTGGGTATATAGGATTATGAATGTTAAGAAATTTATTTTATTTTTGCTGTGTTTTCTGATGAGTATATCCCCCATTTCTAACAAGATAAGACCATAATAGAACATTAATTTTGAAAAAGACATTGGGGCTGGGCACGGTGGCTCACACCTATAATCCCAGCACTTTGGGAGGCTGAGTCCAGCAGACCACTTGAGGTCAGGAGTTCCAGACTGGCCAACATGGTGAAACCATGTCTCTACTAAAAACACAAAAATCAGCTGGGTGTTGTGGCATATGCCTGTAATCCCAGCTACTGGGGAGGCTGAGGCAGGAGAATCACTTGAACCTGGGAGGCGGAGGTTGCAGTGAGCCAAGAACATGCCACTGCACTCCAGCCTGGGTGACATAGTGAGACTCTGTCTCAAAAAAATAAAAAAAATAAACGAGAAAGACATTGGAAGCAAAGAAAACAATATTGGGGCAATCCAGCCTTGGTCCACTTCCTTTCACCTCTCCTGAGAGGGAGCACCAGGAAGATGAGGGAAGGGAGGTGCTGTCAGTGAGGAGGGTCAGATTGGTTTAGACTATACACAGATGGCTTGAGGAAAGTCCCCTCAATCCGCTCATGGATTCACTTCTCAGCTCTCTTCATGGGATTTTATTTCCGGGTTATGCTCTACCTAATCCAGCTTATTATTAAAGTAAAACCAAGAGTGCTTTGGTTTGGCCACTTTGTTCACCTCTCTATCCCCACCTCTATACTTTCAGCGGCAGTGGTGCAGCAAGCTAATTCATTCATGTGGTTCCTCTAACTCTTGATAAATTAAGATAGTGGATTTTAAATGAGGTCTTTCAAAAATGAATTAGGTATAGGACATCTAAAAAAGAAACTTATTTTAATTTCTCAAATATATGCCCACACAGGTAAAGTCACTAGCTTCCTGATAGCAAATTTTTAGGCTGTGTGTCTCCTGTATTTCTCAGGTTAATATTCTGGCCATGATTCAAATCTAGAAGGCATGGAAGCTTTATTATGGCAATGCGGATGAATGGGTACAGATTTAGAAAGAAAGAAATTTTTCTTTCACCTTGATGTGTTGTGCAGGATCCTTGACTGTGATTATAAAAATGTTCGACAATGAGAACACATGGACACAGGGAGGGGAGCACTACACACTGGGGTCTGTTGGGGGGAAATAGGAGAGGGTCGGTGGGGGGTGGGGAGTTGGGGAGAGATTACATGGGGAGAGATGCCAGATATAGGTGATGGGGAGGAAGGCAGCAAATCACACTGTCATGTGTGTACCTATGCAACAATCTTGCATGTTCTTCACATGTACCCCAAAACCTAAAATGCAATAAAATAAATTTTAAAAAAAAGAAAATGTTCGAGGCTCATACTGGAGACAGGGTCAGCAGCAGGTGTGATGAAAAGAGCAGGAAGCCAAGGGCTTCACTATTCTCCTAGTCTTCGGATCTCCTTCTGAAGGCAATCTTCCTCCAGCTCCAATACAATTCTCCCTACCAGAGCATAACCTCACTTTCCACACCCATACATTTAGGCCCAGTGGACATTTACACTTTGCTATCTCACTGGCACCTCAAATTCAAAACAACTGAAACTGGAATGTTTGGAAAGCTCTATAGGGAATTCTTTATCTTTCCATACAGATTTGCTTTCCTTCCTATGTTTCTTGCCATGAGCAATGACATTACCGTAGGTTTACTGATTGAGATCACTGAAGTCGCTTTTGACCCCCTCCTTCTTTTGTTCTCTGTGTCCAGTCAACATATTCAAGTTTGCAAATTTCTCTACAGTTTTTACCTCTTTCTCCATCCATCCCTTCATTTTTTTCTTGGACCACTTTCAGTCCTTACCAATCTGGTTTCAGCCTATTTCAACTCTGTTCAAGTCTTTCTGATTACATTCAACTAAACATTATTGTGCACCTTTTCATTGCTCAGAAGACTGCTAAATACTGGATGTGGAAAGTTTATAACAGATAATAGCTAATAATCACAGGTCCTTACTCTGTAACAGATATATCCTTCACAGGTCCACTATTTAATCTTCAGAAACGCCCGAAGGAAGTAGGTATTAGTCTTATGTCCATTTTATAGATGAGAAAATCAAGGATTAGAAAGATTAGATTAAATTGCTGAAAGGTACACAGTAGTGCTTGTTAGTGTTAGCTGTGGAGCTGGGCTATCTGTTTCTAGAGACAACTTTTCATATTTAAGAAGAGAGGTTTCTTGTTTCAAGGAGTCACAGACTAGCGGGAGAAGCAACATACACATTAACTGGTGTGATGGTCCAGTGAGAACATGAAGCGGGGTGTGAGGTCCGAGAAGGCTTTACAGAAGCTATGTTTGACCCAATCATTCATGACGAATAAGGGTTAACTGGAAGACAATAATTAGAATAACTAATACTTAAGCAGTATTTACCACATGCCAGATACTGTTTTAAGTGCTTTACACATATTTCCTAATTTTATCTTTTCTTTTCTTTTTTTTTGATATGGAGTCTTGCTTTGTCACCCAGGCTGGAGTGCAGTGGTGGATCTTGGCTCACTGCAACCTCTGCCTCCCGGATTCAAGCGATTCTCTTACCTCAGCCTCCTGAGTAGCTGGGATTACAGGCGTGTGTCACCATACCTAACTAATTTTTGCATTTTTATAGAGACGGGGTTTCACCACGTTGGCCAGGCTGGTCTCAAACTCCTGACCTCGTGATCCACCCACCTTGGCCTCACAAAGTGCTGGGATTACAGGCGTGAGCCACCGCACCCAGCTCCTAATTTTGTCTTTATAAATTTAGGTAGTTAGTATAGTTGCCATTGCACAAATGAGAAAAAACTGAGATTAGAAAGGTTACATGATAAATTCAAAGTCACACAACAATTGAATGGCGGATCCAGGATTCGAAGCAGGAGTTTTGTTCTAGAGTTAGTGCTGTTAACTGTTACATTTTACTGCCCCTCAGCAAGGTGTGATAAGGGCTTGATAGGCTGTGTTTTGGGAAGTGTGAGTGGCATTGACTCAAACAGTGAATGGACTGAGTGAGGGCAGTGGTAGAAGGTGAGCGTTGGTAGGGACTAAATCATGCCCCCATCTTTCCAAATTCACATGTTTAAGTCTTGACCCCCAGTACCTCCGAATGTGACTGTATTTGCATACGGAGTCTTTAAGAAGGTCATTAAGTTAAAATGAGGTCATTAGGGTGTGTCCTAATCTGATGTGACTGGTGTCCTTACAAGAAGAAGAAATTATGTCACAGGAGAAGAGGCAATCTACAAGCCCAGGAGGGAGGTCTGAAATAGATTTCCCCCTCTGCACTTTCAGAAGAAGCCAATCCTGTCAATAACTTGAGCCTGGGCTTCAGCCTCAGGAAGTAAGAAACAATTACTTACACTGTTTAAGCCACCCAGTTTTACTGTGGTACTTGGTTTTGCCAGCCCTAGGAAACACACACAAGCCTGTAGAGATTTGGTATGGCCAGGTCAAATTGGGCCTGGATTCTAGAGGCATTAGGAATGGACTGATGGGCTTTGGATTGCACAGTCGTGTGATCCAACAATCGTTTTATAAACCTCGCTCCGGTGGCAGTGTGAAAGACTTGAGGCTTGTTGGGATTGATGTGGAGGTCCAGGCAGGGGATGGTAAAGCTCTCATCTGAGTCAGAAACAGGGTGGAGGGGACTGATGCAGAGACCACCAGGAAAGAGATGGCCACCGGCTTCCCCTCCCCACACTTTGTACCTGCACCTAAAGCCAGCTAGAATTTTCTGCCAGTTCCTGAATATGCCATGACCCTCTTACCCGCTTTGCCTCTACATCTTTGCTCATGCTGTTGCATCTGCTAGAGCACCCTTAGCTGCTTCTCATTGAATGATGCTGACGTATCCTCTGTGATACCACCTCCACTTCTGTTTGCCACCCTTTCTTCTTTGTTTCTTGGCACTGTGTGCATGTCTCTGGTATGACTCTCACCTTTCAGCTCTGCGATATTTTTATGTTCCCTGCCTGTGTCTCTCACTAGATGGTGAGCTCCTCAAGAGAAGAGTGTGTGCCTTGTTTGTTCTAAGGT
Source organism: Sapajus apella (assembly GCF_009761245.1). Taxonomy (NCBI): domain Eukaryota; kingdom Metazoa; phylum Chordata; class Mammalia; order Primates; family Cebidae; genus Sapajus; species Sapajus apella. The sequence goes on from NW_022436941.1 coordinate 70,165,236, forward strand.
CTAGCTCACTGACTAACGAATAGAAGCCCACAACACATGTTAAATGAATGAACAAAACAAAGCCTTATGAAAAGATACAAAGGACCAGAGGAATTTAAAGGAGAGGTGAATTCCGGTTCTACATGTTTGTATAAGCAACCATGTCATAAATCAGGCACTGGAAGATACGGACTCCAGAGATACCATATGCATTGCCTGCCTGACAGCCTTGCTCTTTTTTCATCTGTGTATCAAGTAACGCTAGGAAAACATGAAATACATTTGATTATTCCAGTGGACTTTAGAGGAAACCATGCTTGGGGACAGCACAGGTGAGTCAAAATGCTTACTTAAAGGCTGATAAATGGATTAAATCATCCTAATGCTCAGTGGCCTCTCATAGGCCTCATTCCCCTCCCTTGTGAAATTTGCTGTTTTGGATTTGGTTTTTAAACTCTCATTTTGTTAAGGATCTAGAATTTGAAAAATGGCTATCGCCTCAGTGCCCTGTAAATCCATCAAAAAGTGCCGTGGTTATAGCCCTCACATTTGACTCAGAGGAAAGGAGTTAAGAACAGTTATTGTCAGTCAGGATTAAGATGTGCTTATGCTCCTCTCTGTGCTGACTTCTTAGGTGCAGATAGTGAGTGGCCCAGGTGCGACTGGTTTTTAATGCATCTCTCTCCTAAATGATACCCTTCTCTGAAGTTTAATTTTCCCCATGAGTTATATAAACATTTTATTTTAGGTTTGATCCTAAAGAGGAGAAGTTAAGAATGAATCCTTG
>NW_022436941.1:70166101-70273107 GCF_009761245.1 Sapajus apella
AAAAAAAAAAAAAAAAAAAAAAAAAAGAATGAATCCTTAAGAGGAGAAGGTGACTTTTAATTTTTGGACAAATTCTTGATAAAGTAGCCATCCTCAGAGGAGCCTTCAGTGATCGGATGGTGGAGATGATGCTTATAGACACTTTATTATAAAGACACTGTTACTGACCTGTCGTAGTTTCCTAGGACTGCCGTAACAAATTACCAAAAACTTGGTGACTTAAAACAACAGAAATTTATTCTCACAGTTCTGGAGGCCAGACGTACAAAATCACGGTGTCAGCAGCATTACGCAAAACCTTTTTCTAGGGACACATTAAAAAAAGGGGGAATTCTCTTTTCAGCAGAAGTGATTGTAAGAGACATGCACTGCTTTGGCATCTGCTCTTGAAGCCTAGATTACATAGAGTCGAGAACAACCTTGATACAAAGAGATACGTGGAGACCTTCAACATATAAGACTAATCTATTATTTGCAACCAGACTGACATTTGGCAGTGAATAACTAACACTGACCTTGCTAGTGTTCCTACAGAGATAGTTACTCTGGGATTAACTGTTCTTGCACAATTTTTCCCCATGCCATCCTTGAAAAAAAAATGTCATGACTTACTTCTGTCTGTAGTAGGGAGATATATTTTCATGTGTACTATTCTTGTGAACAAAATTAGATTTCCTCTATACATTTTGTGCTTTTTAAAAATACACTTTAATCTAATAAACATTATTAAAAAATTACACACATACACACTCACATTTCACTGGGTCAAACCTGTGACATCTTTGCATATCAAATTGATTTAATGTAGCAGAGACAATCGAGGTAAGGTGACTTATTAAGTGGCAAGTTGAACACATACAATAGCAACGCTCAGGGTGTAATATATATATAAAGCCACGACTTTTTAAAACCTCTACCAAAGTAGAGTCCACAGAAGTAGGGCTGGAATGGCAAAAGACTGGATTCTAGCCTATTAAAAAGCCACATGCTTTAGTGTTCCCCTGAAGACAGTTACTGCATCCTATGTAAGATACAGAAAGAAACAATCATTTTCGGAATAATTAAACAGCGGCTCTTAAAAGGGACATCTCACTGTATAGGTCATTAATGATGTAACAGGGAGATTAGCTGCCCACTTAGTTAACTCAACAGAGCAATGTTACCTCTTTCGTTAATAATACCTTGGGAAAAATTCTTCTAACTGAAGTAAGCAAGTAAACTTACTTTTGATATTTTATTTGAAAGAGCTGAATGATAGAGGTTGTTGGTGATTTGCTGAACACTGCCTTCAGATTTCTTTTTCTAAGACTTACTATGAATAATGCTTACCTAAGATCATGGAGATTGGGCATACACTGAGCAACAGGCAGGCTGGAGAACGGAAATGCTGATTAGTGAGACCTGCTGGGCTGTAACCCTCTATCCTTGACATCTGTCACTGGTTTTTGTGAGTAATGAATTTAGTTCCTATAAATTACTTTGAAATGGTTACAAAGTCAGAAGTGTAATTAGTGATGATAAATGGTATATCTGAAGATACTGCAGCTCAATCAATCTTCATTTTTCAAATCATTACTTCTTAGTAGAGTTAATAGACTTGCCATTAACTACTGGCAAGATGAGGTTGACTAAGCAGAGATTGACAATGAAGTGATTTACAAAATGTATATTTCATTACATATGGGCCATCAAGCTTGTAGGTTCTTTTAAATTTATTTCTCCTAATAACAAAATAATCTTGAGCCATAAACTCTATGTTTTGAAAACTGTGTCACTGAGAATATCAGATTTTTTTTTTTTTTTTTTTGAGATGGAGTTTCATTCTTGTTGCTTAGGCTGGAGTGCAATGGCACCATCTCGGCTCACAGGACCCTCTGTCTCTCGGGTTCCAGCGATTCTCCTACCTCAGCCTCCTGAGTAGCTGGGATTACAGGTGCCCACCATCATGCCCGGCTAATTTTGTATTTTAGAGATGGAGTTTCTCCATGTTGGTCAGTCTGGTCTCGAACTCCCAACCTCAGGTGATCCGCCTGCCTTGGCCTCCCAAAGTGCTGGGATTACAGGTGTGAGCCACCATGCTCAGCTGAGAATATCAGATTTTAATCTCAAAATAAGTTGATTGGTTTTTAAAATGTTTTCATTAGTAATTTCTTTCATTCTTTCCACTACAATAACAATTGTTATAATCTCCAGTGACATAACATGTATTAAATAATTGTCTAATGAATACCTGCTATGTATAGAGATCAGGAAAGAAGAAAAAGAACTAATATGACATGATCGCAGCCCCCAGGTAGCTTGGGATCTAGTGACAAATCATTGCTCCTGAGGGCTAGCAACAGGCCTCTGTTGTTACCTGAAAATTCCTCTAACACCACCACCTTTCTAAAGTGATAGAACACAAAGTGGTTATGACTTCGGCACAGATGACACACCCAGCGATTCCTCTCTCTTCCTGCCTCTTCTTGCCCCACTCCTCCAGTGGTTTTGGTCAAGTGGGTGGTTTGAGGCCTAGGGAGAGGTAGAGCCTTTTAGGAAGGCCAGAAGCAATGAATATAAAATAAAATGGGGGCAGTCTGATAAATAGGAGAGGAGGTTTCTGGTCTTCACAGCCTTCCACCTCTGTGAACTGTTTTAGTGCCTTGCACAGATATTATTATCGCCTTTCCTGCTCCCCTGCCATGGTACATGGGTGAAACTCTCCCTCTGGTCTGTTTGCTTCTTTGAACATGATTCTATCAGTATTATAACACTGGGCTTAAGCTTGAGCTTCTTTGGCTCAGATCGTCCCATGAGCTCAAGTCAGGTGCTAGCAAACCAGCTCAGATGTGGTTTCCTTTCCTGGTTCCCAAACTTGCCTGCTTTTAAGATTCAGCTGTTCAACATGCAGGTTCTTTTATTTTATTTTTTATTTTTTGAGATAGAGTCTCATTCTATTGCCCAGGCTGGAGTGTAGTGGCGTGATGTTGGCTCACTGCAACCTCCACTTCCTGGGTTCAAGCAATTTTCCTGGCTCAGACTTCTGAGTAGCTGAGATTACAGGCACATGTCACCATGCCCAGCTTATTATTGCATTTTTAGTAGAGACAGGATTTCACCATGTTGGCTAGGCTGGTCTTGAACTCCTGACTTCAAGTGATCCACTCACCTCAGCCTCCCAAAGTGCTGGGATTACAGATGTGAGCCACATGTCCAGCCAACACACAGTTCTGAGGCCCCTTCCCTGGAGATTCTGATTCCACAGTTCTGAAGTAGAGCTAGGGGTCTGACTTTTGTATGCCTTCTGGGTTACTTTTATGAGCCAGAAATTTTAGAAAATGCTGCAACATCTTCTTCGGAGTGGGGTGTGTGTGTGTGTGTGTGTGTGTGTGTGTGTGTGTGTGTGTGACAGAGACAGACAGAGACAGAGAGAGAAATAAGTGAGAGAGTTACCCCAAGTATGGGCGCCCTCTTTTGAAAAGTGTCTGTTCATGTCATTTGCCCACCTTTTAATAGCTTTTTTCTTGTGAATTTGTTCACATTACTTATAGATTCAAGATATTAGACCTTTGTCAGAGGTATAGTTTGCAAAATTTTCTCCCATTCTATAGGTTGTCTGTTTACTCTGTTGATAGTTTCCTTTGCTGTGCATGGTGGTGCACACCTATAGTTTTAATGATGCAGGGGGCAGAGGTGGGAGGATTGCTTGAGCCCAGAAGGTCAAGGCTGCAGCTTGGGAGACAGAGTGAAAACCTGTCTCTAAAATAAATAAATAAATAAAATAAGAAAAAAAAAAGTCTTTCATGCATGTACATCGAGGCTTCCCACTATTTTTTTTTCTTCAGAATTGTTTAGAACTCCCACCCTTTAATCTTTTGTATATATTTTTCATTTGTTGTTAAATGACATGAAACATTTATTGTAGTTATTAAAAATTTTGGAATATTATTGCATTTATATATAATGTTGGAGGAATTCACTTTATGATGTTGTGCCTTCCTGTAACCATCTTATATAGAGTAAATTTATTTCTAGAGGCCTTGTAATTTTTGTTACCATTGTGAATAGTTTCTAAATTATATTTTTTGCACTTATAAATATTATATATTTGGTTACTGATAACCACCTAGAACACTATTAAGTTTGTTTAATGCTATTATATCCAGCAAACTTGCTGAATTTGATTATTAGAAATTTAGGTTTGTAACTCTTAATGCACTTTCAAAAATAAATAAAAGGAGATGAGATTAAAGATTCTAAGAGAATTTTTTGGAGACAGCTAGAGGTGTGCTATAAGTTCTTTATCCTAAATGGAAAAGTTGAGTGGGAGCTACTTTCTCCTTCACCTGAAGTCAAGATATGAGGGATTTAAAGAACCTAATAAACTGTTCTCTACAGTTTTCAGTTCTAGGTGTACTGTGCTCCTGAATCTTTTGTGGGAAACGTAAAAGACATGGCTGAGCAAAGGAGAGATGGCTATGTTGATGGCCTGGACCACTGGAGTTGGTCAGGACAAATGATGCTTGAATGTTTCTCATGGATCATCTATGGTTCATTGGGAGAGAATGCCTCTACAGGACCACCTAAGTTTCATTCAAGAGAACTGTCTAAGTAGTTGAAAACCCCAAACAGAAGGAAACTCCCAGTTACCTAGAAAGTCAAGAAAGTAGCTAATGATCAGCTGGACTTGCCTTACTCAAGGGAACTGCAAGTGAGGAATCCCTAGTAGTAGGGAAGGAGTTGCAAACAAACCACTAAAGTGCCTCTGGGAGATGGTCAGCTTTAAACCCATAACTAGAAGGCACTAATACCACAGTGTTGTTAGTTAGGTGGGACATTTACTGCCACTTTAGCTCCTCTTCCCCCTTTGACAGTGGAGGTAGGGATCAGAAACCACAGTCAACAAGGCAGGCCAAGAAGTATAAAAGTGCAATGTGGGAAAGAGAGAGAGAAAATCAAACTTCCTTCCTACTACCATTTTCATAGGCTACTAGGCTGATTAGGCCTGCACTGGAAAAAAAGAATCAGCTTTTGATGAAATTTAAATGCTAGTTATTACACTGGACTCAATGTGTATATTACTGATTACAAGATCTTAAATTATTAAGAGTAACTCTAAAAGTCATGAGATTGCCCTAAATTTCATTCAGAAATAGGGATGAACTAGACCTACTGAATAAATGTAAAAGTACAGTGGGGGATGAAAAGAAAGTTGCTTTCTGATTGTATTTCATGACTCTGGCCTATTTGGTATAATTGTGACATACATAAGTAACATAATATAATAAAATAATTGTATGCAAAGGACTGTATTATATAGGTTAGAAGCTGGGCCCTGGAGCCAAATTCTTGAATCCTAGCTTTGTCATTTATCAGATGTCTAACCTTTGTGTGCTTCAGTTTTCTCCTTTGTGAAGCATGCAATTGCATTGTTATGAGTATTAAATAAGTTAATATTTTTAAAATGCCTAAAATCGTGCCTACTACATTGAAACCAGGAAGTAAATGTAAGATAAGCTGGTTACAATAGCTTTATTTTTAGTTAGTTGTAAAAATACTCAGTTACTACATACAATAAAGTACATGTGTGAGAGATATTATATGTTACTAAAAGTAGTTGAAAATTTGTGAGCAAATATTTTGAAAAGCATAACTCAATTTTTCTTAATATAATAGTTTATCTGACTGAGAATGGACTTTAATTTTTTTAAAGGTACAAACGCCTTTTTCCCCTTCTGACAATGAAGGCTGATTGTGCCTCTAATGGAATACCACTAATATTGTTGAAAATTTTACAACCATGCTGAGAGCACTCCACAGAAAGTCATGCTAAGAGAGTTCAAGTGCTGCTTCTGTGCTACTTAGCAAAGCTTTTGTTTTTCTTTTTTCCCCCACCTCTTGTTGACTCCCTATTGATTTCCCATGGGACTATTCCCAACTTCTTTCACCTCAAATCCCAGCCCCTTCATTATATTCCCTGTATTTATCTTAAGACTATTCCATTAACATGCCAGAAAAAAAACGTGCTAAGTGGCACTCCAACTCCTTTAGTAGTCCTCCATCTCCTTTATTCCTTTGGTTCCATTTCCCTAAAAAAAGTATCCTCCCTTCTTTCCAGGGCAAACTTCCCAAATTCTAATTTCTACCTACTACTAAACTGCTCTATTAGCTATTTTCTCTCAACTTCTTTTTCAACATCTACCCCTAATTTTTTTTTTTTTTTACAGTTGTAATGCCAAATTCCCACCCTAAGTCAAGAGGAAGAAAGATATTAACAGAAGCTGAAATTCCTAACAATGAACCAAAATACCTCTGCTTCAATAATAGCACTTACTAAGCAACCAGAGAATTGGGGGCTGGAGGTGAGAAGGAGAGGAAGAGATAATGAAAAGAAATATATAACTAATGCAAAATAAGCATATATGTGATTCTCCCTCACCTTCTATTACGTGTTAGCCATGTAGTGCCTTCTTAACCAAACAGCTCCTATAGAGCAAGGATATTCTTGCCAATCTTGTTTACTTTGTCCGCATTCCCACATACACTCTATACTTTTAAAAAATCCATTGTGATATAGTTGAAATACAATAAACAGCACATCTTTAACATTGTATAATTTGATGTTTTTACATATGTATATACTTATAAATCCATCACCACAATCAAGTTAATGAACTTGTTTCTTTGTGTACTCAGACAACCACTGATATGCTTTCTTCCATCACTATAGATCGGTTCACACTTTCTGTAATTTTATGTAAATGGAATCGAACAATATGTATTTTTTTGGTCTGACTTCCTTCACTCAGGGTAATTATTTTGAGATTTGTTCATGTTGTTTTACTGTATCAACAGCTCCTTCATTTTTCTTGCCAAGTAATATTCCATTGCCTGCATGTACCACAGTTTACTTATCTATTCACCTGCCGATTTGTATTGCTTTTAGATGTTTGCTATCATAAATAAAGCTGCTGTGGACATTCTCATACTATAAATCTTTGTATGGACATATGCTTTCATTTTTCTTGAATAAACTTGTAGGAGAGGAATGGCTGAATTGCATGGCAGATTTGCATTTAATTTTTAAAGGTGCTGACAAACTCTTTTCCAAAGCGGTGTGCTACTCTGAACATTTTAAATATCTATTTTTGATTTTTTGGCAAATTACTTGAATGGAAAATATGCTGGATTAAATATTGCTAATAGTACAAGCTAAGGTTTCTAAAGAAAATTTATGTCTAGTCAGCTATGTCTGCAGTCAAGTCATATGAATATAATCCTTTTGTGTCTGCTTTGCTAAACTATGCACTCCAGGTATTTAGCAACTCGAGGATGCATGCCAAACAGAAATGCATTAACCGACCAAATAGCAGCTGTCCTTGGAGGGCTGCTGATTAGCCAGCAGGGCTGCAATAGCACTGCAGCCTAAGGCCGTGGCCCTGTGTTAGGAGCATAACTATCTCATTCATTTAATGGTTTTGCTAACATGCAATGCTCATGCCATCTTATTTTGATGAAGCTTTCAATTTTCATTATGCCTTTGGAGAATTTATTTCAGATGGCACTGTGTGTGTGTGTGTGTGTGTGTTGTGTGTGTGTGTGTGTAAATATATGTGTACACACACATATTCATACATAGAATTACATATGTAAACCTAGACATCTTCTCTTGCTCCCGTAAGACTGAAGGTCATAATTATTGTCCTAGTAATGACTATCTGAGCAATTTGTCACTTTAAGTTACTAACCCCTGATGAGAAATTTGTTACATTGATTTAGCAAGCTTGCAGAGCCAGACCTAGGAGGAGCAAGAGGTCAATATTTATTGGTGGGAGAAGCCACATGAACTCTGGAGTGAAGCTCTTGGAAGAGATTCTGGGGTCACACAATAACCACTGGGAGTGTGAATAGATCACTACGAGATACCACAGGTGCTAGGGAGGCAGCCCCTGTGTAAAAGGTGCATTCCTGCGTACTGCTGCGGATTATTCTGGTAACTTTCTGCTATCACCACTCATTCAAACTAAGAAGACATGAAAGATGGCCCTTTGAGGAGTAACTGACTTTCCCCATTTAATTCTGCTGCAGAACTGTTCCAGGAACCACGTAAATGAAATAGAGTATGTTGCCTCAAACTATGATGCACAACACCTCAGGGCATCCAAGCAATGTAGAGATTTGGTAAGTTATAGTTTAGCACAGGCTTAAAATTAACTTAAAACAAATTCGACCAGGACCTCCCTGTTTTGCTTCTTTCCAGCAAGAGGGTTCTTCCTCTACCTCTGGCTTCTCAGGATCACTCAGTTTTCAGCCTCAAACAAGATAGGGATCCCCTTAGAGGATCATGGGCTTTCTTCCCCCGTCCTGGCTCTTTGGGTTCCCTGCAGTTTCTGGATAAAAGGCTCGTTCTTGCTTGAACCTCCAGCTGGTCATTTTAGGCAAAAGGGGAACTTTGTCTTACTCTCCCCTTCCCCATCCTGGGTACACAGCTGCCACTTTGGCAACTCCAAGGACATACCCCAATCTTGGGTAACTCTTTACAGAGAACAATGGTCACATTTGCCCAAATCCCATGGTTCTTTTTAAATTCTATACCCTACGCCCTTTGGGGAAAGTCTCAGTTCCCATCAACTTATACACTTTCTCTCTCTCTCTCTCTTTTTTTTTAGGCCAAATGAATGAATGGTCTAGTGAATTATCAAATAGAATAAGGTGAGATTTAAAATAAAACTTTTGTGTCTCTAAGTCTCCTCATCTGAAAAGGCCTGACATTAAGGACCATGTTGGTTTAAGATCCTACCTCAGCAAAAGCTCAGGGTGCTTTTTCTATTCTTTTTTTTTTTTTTTTAATTTTCTTTTGTAGAAATTCACTAAGCCAACAAAGCTGAAGGAGAAGGGAGGTAACAGTTAACCTTCTCCGTTCCCTTTTTACTAGCAGTTAGTTGTGGAAGCATAAAGAATACACAGTTTTAGCAACATGTAAGCTTTGTAGGTCAGGAACACAGCATGGTTAGATGAGCATTTCAGGAGAACTACAGTTGCAAAAGTTAAGCAGTCACCACAGTTTTATGTGTCATACAAAGATTTTAAACTTTATTTTTATGCATTGAGCCTAGAAGCAAGTGGTATTTCCATCAAATATTTCCATGTCTCTTTTCTTTCTGAAAGAAAAAAAGAGAAAGAAAGAAAGAGAAAAAGAAAGAAAAAGAAATAAATTTAAAAAAAAAGGATGAAGGAGAGGAAGAAAGAGGAAGAGGAAGAGGGAGAGAGAACGGAAGTGTTGCTTTATTGCCCAGGCTAGAATGCAGTCTAAAAATGGGTATTGAAAACCTCTTTTATCCTAATAATTGTGTTTAATAATGGAGACAAGAAAAAATGAGGGAAGAAAATAACAAACAAGCAGCCAACCAATATTTTTCATTTAAACCTGTAAGTAGGTGAGATGTGGTGCTGATAAGAGTGTATATTTTGTGTATTTAAAGTGGAGAGTTCTATAAATGCTTATTAAGTTTACTTGTTCCGGATCTTAGTTCAAGTCCTGGATATCCTTGTTAATTTTGTCTCATTGATCTGTCTAATATCGATGTTGAGCTGTCCCACTATTATTGTGTGGGAAAGTCTCAATTCTCATCAACTTATACACTTTCTTTTCTTAGGAAACCACACCTGCAGGCTGTGCATCCTCAGTATCACAAGATGAATTCAGTGGCTGTATGCAAACCTGATAGGGTTCACTGGGAGGAATGTTGCCCTAAACGTATTTTCTGGAAGTAGCATAGGTTTTTACATTAAAAAGGCTGAATTCACCCACTGAATGATTTAGGGAAAATCACACTGAATCTCAGTTTTCTTATCTGTAAAATGAAAATAATATCTACCTCTTGGGCTTGTTTATGAAGTTAATGTAGGGCCATCTGTGTAAAATTACCATAACTCATAAGGTGCTTGTAATGCATATGGTTGGGGAATGGGCAGTGGCCACAGTGGTGTTAAGGTCTGGTTGAATCCTGACTGTTACTACCTGTGACCTTGAACTTAATTCTCAGTTCTTGGAGTTTCAATTTCCTCCTCTGTGTAATTAAGATAATAACATAGAAATCTTACAAGGATTAAATGAGATAATGTGTATAAAAATGCCTGGCACCTAATAGGCTTGCATAGAAATGACACAGATTCAGGCTGGGTGAGGTGGCTCACACCTGTAATCCCACCACTTAGAGAGGCTGAGGCAGGAGGATTACTTGAGGCCAGGAGTTCAAGATCAGCCTGGGCTGCAGAGTGAGACCCCATCTCTACAAAAAACTTTTTAAAAAGGCAAAGGAAGTGACACAGATTCAAAAATTAGTATAATTAGAAAATTCGAATATCAATACTTCCTGGAATCCTCATTCTGCCAAGAGCAGAGCTAAGCAAATTCTTTCTGCCTTACCTCTCTGATAATCCTCAGATCTACAATATAAGACAAACAATCAAGAAACATGTCACTTTGTAAATAATTCTGAACTAAAACCAACTGGACAGAAATGTGAAGATGACTCTCTCCTGTTTGATTCGTAGCCATGCAAGAAAATGTTGCATGTGGTCTGACATAAATTTCAGGGAGTTGGTGGCCCCAAAGCCTGATTTTTCCATTACTCATGCATGGTTGGCTTTCTTTCCAACTAGAAATGACTTTTGTGTTTTCTCCTTCTATCTTCACATTTGGAGTCTTGTTCCTATGTAACTAGAAAAAAACAGAGGTTCCTCAGCATAAACTCCTCAAGTTTCCTTACCTTCCCCCTTCCCTAGTTCATCTGTACCTGTTCTCTCTTCTTTCACTTCTTCTCTCCAACTGCAAGCCCATCATCTACCTTATAATTTTACACATGACCTCAGACCTCATGATAACACTAGTTTCTCTTGAATCATACATTCTTTTCTTTCTATTTATTTGCCCTTTCTTTCTTCTTCCCCCAGGCATAGACATTTTCTGATTTCTCCCATTAAAAAATTGCTGCCCCTTGTCTCTGCATAACCTCCAAACTGCTTCCCGAAATTCTTCCCTGGATAGTATATTCACATCAGCTTCACTTCATGACCACACCCTTGCCCATTGATTTTCTTTCTACTTTTTGCATCATTATTTAATAATTCTCTTCATGGACAATTCTACTTCTGCCCATATTTCCAAGTTGAGTCTGCTAGGATTCTGTCTCTTGTCTTTCCACGAGTCTTAATTTATTTACATCTCTTAAACAACCTCAATCACCCAGGACCGGCTGCATAATTATTGAGGCCTAGCGTAAAATAAAAATGCAGGGTCATTTGCTCAACAATTATTAAGAATTTCAAGATGGCAATAGCAGAACATTAAGTCAATCATGGCCTCATCTGTTTGTTTTGTGCTGCTGTAATGAAACACCTGAGACTGGATAACTTATAAAACTTATAAAGGAAAGAGGTTTATTTAGCTCATGGTTCTGTAGGTTGGGAAGTTCAAGGGATATGGCCCTGGTTTCTGGAGAGGGCTTTTGTGCTACATCATAACCCGGCAGAGAAGGTCAAAAGGAAAGCAGATACATTGTGAACAAACAAAATCTGAAGGGCATGCTGGCTTTATATCAACCCACTGACATGGAAACTAATCCATCCCTGGAGAACAAATCCAGTCTCAGTAGGGAGAGAACTCACTCACTACTGTAAGAATGGCACCAATCCGTTCATGAGGGATCTGCCCCCATAACCCAAACATCTCCCACTGGGCCTCCTCTCCCAACATCATCACATTGAGGATCAAATTTTCACATGAGTTTTGTTGAGGCCAAACCATTTCCAAACTAGAGCATTCCTTTATAACTGCGCAAGTTGTACATACATGAAGCCAAACCTGTATTCAACTCCAGATCTTCAAGGACTTTTATTGCAGGTTCATATTTCTAGCCTAGACCTCTCTCTGAGCTCAGGGCTTAATCGTTATTCCCAGAACTGAAGGAACAGCTTTACCAGTGGCACGATGCTGAGCAAAGCACTCAATTTCTCTAAGCTTCAGTGTCTCAGTGTAAAATTTGAAGGCTGTGGGAAAGTTTGTAAATATCAAGCTGGTAAGTCAATAACATGTTGATAATTACAGCCTATGCATAGGTACAGACTGTCCACGTTCATAAAATGTAAAAATCCTGGAAGAAGAAAGAGTTGATAGCTGCTGAAACACCAATATTTTCTGTTTATCCAGTGGCTTAAAAGCTGTGAAAATTAGAACAAACAGGTAGTAACCATTGCAAGGAACTTAGGAATAATTTTTGCCCCAAAGGGCTTATTTAAAAAAATGTATGCAATATTGTATTTCCAGGCAAGAACATAGACCCTGAGAGTGAGCTCGTTAGCAGGCCCTAGTCAATGTGGTTTTAGAAGCTTGGCATCATGTGCTTTGAGCTGATGGCTGGATTCCAAGCTCATGTAAACAAAAGAAAGTAGGCTCACACAGCAAAACTAGAATGTGAGCACCAGGCAAGGTCCGCAAATATCCATGAAAAGATCTTTGGTGAGTGATGGGTATATTTTCAACTTTGTCCTGGGTATTGCAATCAAGATCTTCATCTGGAATCAGAAAACCAACATACTCCATACAGAACTCAACAATGCTTTTCCTTCTCGAGTCTGCTTTTCTTTCTCCATCCCCTATGTCTGTTTCTGTGAAGTTGCTGAAGCTAAAAGCCCTGATCAATTTTTACTCTGTCTTCCTTTTTCACTCCAGCAGCCACCCCCATGCACATCCAGAAGCAATAGAGACAGTAAGTACATCTAGGCACCTTAGACACGATGATGGACAGGTTGACTAAATAAAAATAGAAAACAGCTCTGTATGACAGTAGGCGTTGTAAGAAAAATAAAAGCACATATAATAGACCAACTGAAATATTGTTTATAATATTAATGTCATATTTATAGCCCCAATTCTATCATTATTATGTGATCATTGGTTTTCTTTCTACTTTTCTCATCACTATTTCATAGATAGAATTACCACCAAGACTGTTTAAAATGCCCGTAAATCAACAAGATAAACATAAACAGATGAATGGGAAAGTGGACAAAGGATATGAGCAGGCCATTCACAGAAATAACACAGATGACCCATATACTTCTCAAAAAAAATCTCAATTGAGTCAATAATCAGGGAAACGCAGATTAAACTCATAAATTATAATTACACTCATCAGGTTGGTTTAAAAATGTGTATTTAATGAGTTTGTTTCTCACAAAGGTCCAAAAAAAGCTAAAAGAGAGGTCTGTCTTTTGCTCCTTTTTTTTCTTTTGAGATGGGGTCTTGCCAAGCTGCCCAGGCTGGCCTTGAACTCCTTGGCTCAAGGGATCCTCCCACCTCAGCCAAGTGGCTGGGACTACAGGCTCAAGTCATGATGATACCAGGCTTATTTAGCTTTCATTATATGGTGGTAAAAGGGTAGTGTTTGAAGGCAATCAATACTTAGAATGTATATATCTTTTGACTCAGAAATTCTACACCTATGTGGCTATCCCTGAGAAATTCTTGCACATTTGCACAAGTAGCCATACATAAAGATGTCTCACTAAAATGCTTTCTGTAATAGCAAAGGAAAGAGATAACCTAAATATACATCTGTTGAGAATAATTAAGCAACTTATGGTATATTTATGCTAGAATATGACAGAATAAATAAAAATAATGAAATATATTCATAAATTCTAACTTGGTAAATCTCTATAAATTGTTAAGTAGAAAATGAAAAAATGTTTGACGTTTCTATAAAATTGAAACACAGTAAATCTTAATTGTATCATAGTTATAGATATGCAATTGTTTAGAAACAGGGCTGGAAGGATCTGTATGCAGTGACCAAGGGCTCACCTCTGGGGTGGGAAGTGGCCTAGTGGGAGGAGGAGGAAGGGGAGAGTGTCTATTTTATGTAATTCCTCATTCGTGAATGTGTATAACAAGGATAAATGGCCATGTTAATTACAGAATATAACTTAAAACTGTCATAACTTTAATCATTTAAAAATATGACTGAGACATTTTATCATCTCACTGTTGGATCAAAATACTTGGTTGTATCTGACTAGCATGTACATGTTCGTATAACGTAAGGTGGTGTTCCTCAAAGTGAAGCTTGTAAACTACCTATATCAAAATCCCTTTGAGGTACCTGAAAAAAACCCACCAGTGTCCCCAGCTCTACTCCCAGTGGACTTAATCTGACAGATGTGGGATGGTCCTAGCAATTTGCATTTTTTTAAAAAAACAAAAAGCTGGTGGTAGAGTTGGAAAACTACTGGAGCAGGGAATTCACTTTATTTGGGTTTCACAGCCCTTTGGAAGGTTTGGAATTCCTAGTTCTCTTTAAGGAGGATAGAAAATAAGGCCAGACTAACATATGATGGTATTTGGAAGGTAGAAACAGGGGACTGTAATTTAGTAGCTAAAGTTTAAAAAATGCCGCCAATTACCACCTGTGTTTGTGGCTGCAGGTGCTGACCTGTGTGAACCTGAGGTGGTTACCTGGATGCAAATCCACACCTGCCAGATTTGTACCAGCTCAGAATAGGCAACAGAATGTGTGTTCTGTCTTGCTTCCTATTTACAGGGCTTGGATTCTGCCCCTAATTATGGTTGTTCCTTTCTTTGGTATCCTTCAAAGACATTTATCTTGTGTAGTCAAAACAGATTCAAGAGAAACATTTCTCTGTACTTTAGGTATTGTAGAAATTATGGTTATTTATTTACCTGCCTCTTTCTTTCTGAAGGCTGAGATTCTCAAGAATAGAACTCGGTAATTCTGTATCTCTAGCAGCCAGCATAATTCTACATTAAGTACTACACCGTTCATAAATTATTTCTACTATGAAATATTTTTTGTAGTAGTAAAATCTAGAAATTACAGTCAATGAAATAAAAAATTCCCCCAATTTTAATTTTTTCTGCCTTTCACCATTTCACATAAAGCATTTATTTTGTCATCTTGACTCGGATAAGGACAATTAAAGTGATTTATTAATACCATTCCTTGGAAATGGTGCCACAGAATATTCCAGATTACACGGATTACTATTCTTTCAAGATATTTTACTTCCAATTCTTTTCACAGCATTTAGGTACCAATATTGTAACATTTATCACATTTTATTGAAACATTTTATTAAATATTTGCTCAGGTGTCTTTTTATTTTTATGGGCTATTAGTTCCTTTAGGTTTGGCAGTGAGCCCAGTGTCAGCCACATAGGTGATGATTAAGAACAATTTGATCAGTTAATGTCTCATGAGAATTTTACATGGCTTAGGAGTTTTTCAAGTAGTCATTTCTATGTCTCTTCCTGATAATGTAACATTTTCCTTTCTTAAAAAATGTTATGATTTAAGCATACAGCATATATTCAGGTAAAAAAGTTGAATTTTATATAAAGATGGAATCTCAATGAAAGAAATTCTAAAAATAATCGGTAGGATAGCTCCAATGAAACTTGTATTTAAGAAATAAACACTACGGTCATTAAAATGATAATTTCACTTCAGCTGATCTTATGTTTCTACCTCCAGAAAGAAAGTAAGTTGGATTAAGTGGATTTTAGTTTGCCCATTCAAGTCTCAAATTCCAATTTTAATAACTAATATGTGGTTATTTCATGATGACAATTTAAGAAAAGTGACGCAGACGTGTGCCCTTGTTCTTTCTTGTTCTTAACCTGCAATACATTTTCTACGCTTTCCTTTGACACTTTAACATTTGAAGACCAAGGAAAGAGACAGAAATCGATTGTCCAAATATTGACCCACTTTACAAAGTTGGTGCCACCTGACTCTTTAGCCGCCTGAAAGCTGATAATCCCCCTTTCACCACCTGCAATTGCGGTATTGTCCTGAGCTGAAGGCCAGCGATTGCGTCCCATGCAGTGCTGATTTCATGCAAAAGCAGTCCAGAGTCACCTCTGAGGTAACTTCCTCAGTGAGGACGGCTGACTCAAATTTCAGTTTGTGCTGTGATTACGAGTTTTGAAGTACCAGATGTGCTAAGCATAATAAAACATATTGTTATCTTTATTTATTAGTCTCTGTGAGAATTAATCATTGTTCACTGATACCAGTCTCTCCGTGGTTTATGGCCCCTCTCAAGCTTTGGCTTTCATCTGCCACCCAGAATTTTATCTGTTTTTCATGCCAGCAAATAGTAAATTGCCTGGAAATCCATTTTAATGCTATGAAGATGAGTACTTCTACCTCAGAAATGTCAATAGGTTAACAGTCACCTTGACACATTGGAAAAATGATATTTTTGGCCTATATTCATTGTAACTGACTTCTGTTATTATTTTTGAAAAAAAAATTGTTTGGTCAAGTAAAGACTACGCTTAGATCGAAGACTTCAAGAATTTTACAATGTATGTCAGGCTGTCTGTGAACAAGGAGAATTCACACCTGGATCTTGGAAAATTCTAGTTGCTGGAGCTTATTTCAGCTTCACTGTCATTACCATTAATGTTTTACACATACATAGAAATACTCAGTTGACATGCAGGCAGATGTTTTGTGGATTCAAATCGACTCTCCTTGTAGTGGTGAATAATTAAAAGTGTAGATAATCGGGGTGTCAAAGTGAAGAGGGCCTCTGTGGGAGGTGCTCACATTTCTTTTGGATCACCTATATGAGTGACATCAACTGTACCAGGTGAATCCACTGATTTTCAGAGGATTCTCAGTGATCCAGAGCCCTAGGCCAGACCTATGACATAAAATCTTTAGGAGACATTCAGGACTGTGTTTTCAACACAGGTGATCCCAGCTTGCTATTGGTTAGGGAATCACTGCCCAGAGACAGTCTATGTAGCAGATCTCTAATTTTATTGTGCTTAAGAATCACAATAAATCACAGAGAGAGTTCATTAAAATGAAAACCTTTAAGCTCCAACCCCAGAGATTCAGATTCAGTGGGGCTGGCTCAGGGTCCAGGAATTGACGCTTTCAATGAGCATCCCAGGTGAAACTGCTGCTAGTGAGCCAAAGAAACATACTTTGAGAAACACTGCGGGCAGCAGTTAACCAGCAGTTAGCCACAGCAGCTAATTATTGAGCAGCTATTGGATTAATGCTGGTTATGATGAATAGAAGAGAGTATTTCTGTAGCCAAGCGCAATATCCAAAATTACTAGAAGAATCATGCAAAAAGTCTCTTTCTGATAATGGAATATCAATTTTTGCTTTTGTTAGTGAAGATAGAGTAAGAATACGTAGAAACAAGTATAAAAAGGTACAAATTGGTATCTAGCCAGCATCACTTCTTTGTATACGAGACTCAGGGGAAAACTGAGGCTTTTTGCCTTACTTTTCTCCCTCCTTCCCCTCTCGCAAATCATTGCAGGATCACTGTTGGAAAACTAGAGAAGCCAAACAAAAAGAGGATTTAGCGTTTCCCCAATACCTCCCTTGTCCTCGCCTCCCACCCCCATATAACTACTGTTAAGTTTATTCAACTACACTCAGATCTTTCTAAAATACAGTCAGACCAAGACAGTCTCCTTCGGAGATTCTCAGATATTCTAAGAATCAAGTTCGGATTCCTTAGCATGGCTGAGATAGGCCATGAACTGATCCTTGCACATGGCTGTATCCAGCATCTCTTGCTTTCCAGGTCAGTTACCAAACATCGATTCACTGGAAATGAATTTGACCAAAAAATCAATTATCCTAAAATACTCCAAACACTAATTTTCCAAAAAATATACACTATACTTTATGGTGGTTTCTATTGGACGAGATTTTTAAGCAACTTCTGATGATTTCCGCAATGCTTTAGTTGACTGGTTTTCATTTCATTGTTTTCATAGCAGCATTTTAGGGAATTGAAATTCAATTTTACAGTTATGATTAATTAGGTACTGATTTATTATGGCACAGGATGAGGAGAGGCAGCTTTTCATTGCAAGGGGGTGGGAGGTGTGTGGTGGTGCTGGGATTGGGGGTTTTAGGAAAAGATCTCTAGTAGCTGAGCAATAATGGTAAGGAGCCAGCCATGAAAATCTCTAGGGGAAGAATGTTTCCAACTGTTTGATAAAATTTAAGGAGATTTAACAAGTAATGTTTGTAGTATTTGATACCTTTTATAGTAATTCACACAGCCCTGCCCTAGCTATAAGGAAAGCAAGAGAATGGAGTAACCGGAATTTTTAGCTTTCCTAGCAGGAGGCAGTTTCTCTCTCATTATGAGCCATCCCCATTGAAACAGGATTCAGATGTAAGTTGCCAAAGAATAATAAATATCAACGTGGTAGCAATTGGGATAAATAGGGGAAACTGTAACTGGGTTTTTTTTTTTTTTGGATGCAGGTGATTGTGGGTTTTTGGCCTTTAACTTTTTAAAGAATAGGCAGTGGGGCCACTGCACGTGGGCCGTATGCTCGTAAAGTGAATATTGGACCTAAAAAGTGTTGCAGAAAGGTGATTTTATTTAGGTAGAGAAAAGAGAAGGAAAGGAGAAGAGAAAGGCTTCCATGAAGAGTGTGGAAGAGGATTCCAGAGGGGAAATCCCGAGGGAGCTCCCACTGTGTGGGAGGGAATTCCAGAAAGTTGGAAATCCGGCACAGGTGAGGGAGCACAGACTTTTATCCTGGTAGAAACCCCACCTTCTCTAAGACCCTGGACCAATGAAAGGAGTTCCTTAGAACTTCCGCTGGAGTGATTGACTTTTAGTTTCTTCCCCGTGCCTGCAAAATTTAAACATAAACCGTTGAATCTCCCGGATGGAGAGAGATGGAAGAGGGGCATGGCGCCGGGGAAATTCTTGCTTTTAAAGCTATGCCCCCTCATGGACCCGGAAAGAGAAAACATTCCCTCAAAACCAAAAGGTAAAGTGATTTAAAACCACATATAAACACAGCTTTTCGTTAGTTTTCAGTTAGTTTAACCACACAAAGTCAATTTACTCAATTTTCAGCAGTCACCCAGAGTTCTGAATTTTAGGTACTTAAAATTTATGATTTGGGGAATGAAGATTTCTTGTGAATTTCAAATTGCTTTAACTATAAACTAAATGGTGAAAAACAATATTAAAGGCTGTTACAACCATTTAAGGGAAATTATTTGCTATAGTATTTGGAGAAAGTTAATTAAGTTTTTGATAAACTGAAAAACAGGCAAATTAATCAATATTGATAATAGTGAGAACTGGGTTTTGGCAAATTCCACAAGTTGCTCTCTTCTCTGTGCCATAAGGCAGGAATACCCAACCCCCAGGTCATGAACTGGTCCGTGGCCTGTTAGGAACTGGGCCACACAGCAGGAGGTGAGTGGTGGGCGGGTGAGTGAGTGAAGCATCATCCCTCTGTACTTACAGCTGCTCCCCATCGCTGGCATTACCTCCTGAGCTCCGCCTCCTGTCAGATCAGTGGGCAGCAGATTCTCATAGGAATGTGAACCCTGTTGTGAACTGCAGATGTGTGAGATCTTAGTTGCACACTCCGTATGAGAATCTAATGACTGATGATCTGTCACTATCTCCTTTCATCCCCAGATGGGACCGTCTAGTTGCATGAAAATGAGCTCAGGGCTCCTACTGATTCTACATTATGGTGAGTTGTATAATTATTTCATTATGTATCACAATGTAATAATAATAGAAATAAAGTGCACAATAGATGTAATGTGCTTGACTTATCTTGAAACTATCCCCTGGTCTGTGGAAAAATTGTCTTCCATGAAATCAGTCCCTGGTGCCAAAAAGGTTGGGAACTGCTGCCATAAGGCATGCTTTTTTTTTCTGGTAAGAAAAAACCTCTGGCCTCCTTCCTGAGCTCTGCATATGACGTTTGCAGACCACAAGTCTCTTCCCCTGACCCATCTCAGTTTTCATGGCTCTTCCATTTCACATATTTCCACCCAGTAGGCCAAATGCATGTATTTTTCCTTGTTATGGAGTTGTTGGGGGGTAATAATCCAAGTCATTTGAGCTTGAGCAAGAAAACAAATGATTTCTTTGAACTAAAAAATTCGATAAAAGGAATATTATATATGTCAAGTGCCAGAGGATCCCAGGTGTGTTGTTCTCAAGTAGGCTGTCCATACCTTTCAGATTCCCGATTTGCTGGGACAGCAGAGTCCTGATGGTCTAGGGCCTGGCTTCCAGAATGGGAAGAAAAAGGCCCTCAGAGGGTGGGACACTTAGAGCTATATTCTCAAACCCTAGAGTTTTTTCCAGTTTCTTTGGCAGATGATCTTAGCTCCCAAGCATGTGATTCAGATGTTCTTCCAATGCCTAGGTGGCAAGGAGTTGGTGGGGAAGTTGGCTACTGCCTGGAACACAGGGAACAGACTGGCTTGGACTGGCTGCTGACATTGCTGCCCTGATGAGCCCTGTAGCAGGCCTAGGATTGAGATCAGAGCCTTGAGTCTTTAGTTGCTCTAAACTCTGGTATCTGTCTTTAAAGGCCATTGATGATACAACAGCACTATTGTAGAGGGTATATGTCTGTCCTGAAAGAGGAAAAAGAGATTCATATATATATATATATATATATATATACACACATGAAGGAGCTTATAGTTTAATTGCATATATGAATATATACATATATAATTATGTGCATATGTATAATTATATATATAATAATATATGTATAATTGTTTATTGTATGTTGATCTTCTCCGTTACACTGTAAGCGCAAGTCATATTTATTTTTCATTTTAATCTTTATACACTGAAGGCCTAAAAGCATGTTTGACACATAACAGATGCTTACTAAATACTTGGTGAGTGAATGAACATACTCCAAACAACCTCAAGATTCAATACATAGTTCAGTGTATTGTTCAATTGATTTAGTTGAAACCACTTATGATGAAAGTTATTGTATTAGTCTGTTTTTATGCTGCTAATAAAGACATAGCCAAGACTGAGCAACTTACAAAAGAAAGAGGGTTAATGGACTTACAGTTCCATGTGGCTAGGGAGGCCTCACAATCATGGTGGAAAGTGAAAGACATGTCTCACATGGTGGCAGACAAGAAAAGAGAGCTTGTTCAGGGAAACACCCTTTTCAAAACCATCAGTCTCATGAGACTCATTTGCTATCATGAGAACAGGACAGGAAAGACCCACCCCATAATTCAATCACCTTCACTGAGTTCCTCCCATGACGTGGGACTTGTGGGAGTTACAATTCAAGATGAGATTTGGGTGAGGACACAGACAAACCATATCAATTATCAAATACACACACTGCTAATAAATTATAAACATTGTTATAAAAATAAATTATGCATGTATATTAAAATGTAGGCAGACATACACTATGATGCTGCTGCCAGTTTTAAACCAAGTCATTTAAAATGCTATACCTCTACTTCTCTAATGGTCCCTGGTGCCCAGAAGATTGGGGACTGCTGCCATAAGGTATTCTTTTCTTATATGTAAGAACCTCTACTCATTCTCTAATGGTCCAACTAGTTTAAAATATTTTAACAAATCAAATTCCAATAATTTTACTCATTCCTACATACACAGTTCCCAGGGTATCACCTGAAGGTCAATAAATATTTGTTGAAAGCATAAAATAGCTTTATTTGACTGCTTAGGCAAATCAGACATAGCCTGAGAAGAAAGAGTCTGCTTTTCCATGTACCTAACTATGGAGAATCAAATTACAAACATCTTTTTTATTTCTTCCCTGTATTAGTTTTTTATTGCTGGGTCACAAATAACAAGTTTAGAGGCTTAAAACAATACCCGTTAGTTAGCCCAGCTCTGTAGGTCAGAAAGTCCTTCACAGCACGACTAGATTCTGCTCAAGAAGACTGAAATCAAGATATTGTCTATGCTGAGTTCTCAAACAGAGACTCTGGGGGAAAATCCACTTCCAAACTCATTATCTACGTTGGCAGAATTTAGTTGCTTGAGTTTGTGGAACTGAAGTCACCATTTCTTTGCTTGCTGTCGGAAGGGAACTGCTGTCAGTCTCTAGAGGTCACCCACTTCCTTGCCACGTGGCTCCCTCCATCTTTAAGCCTGCAATGACGTGGTACAGTAAATTCTTGTGCTTCAAGTCTCTGACTTCTGCTTCTCATCTCTAGACGCAGATTTAAAGGGCTCTTGATGAGGTCACACCCAGCTGAATACTTTGTGTCTCTTAAGGTCAACTGATTTGGGAACTTGATCACATCTGCCAAATCCATTTTGCCATATATGTAACATAGTCATAGGAGTGGTATCTCATGACAATTATGTGCCTCATAACTCTTTGGTCAACAGTAGACTGCATATTGACAGTGGTCCCATCAGATTATAATACTGTATTTTTGTTATACCTTTTCTATATTTAGATATGTTTAGAGGCACAAGTACTTAGCATTGTGTTGCAGTTGCCTACAGGATTCAGGAAAGTAACACACTATATAGGTGTATAGCCTGGGAGCAACAGGCTATACCATATAGGTAGGTGTATAGTACCTTTCCTTGTTATGTGATGGCTACACCGTCTGGGTTTGTGTGAGTATATGATATTAGCACAAGGATGAAATCACCTATCAACATATTTCTCAGAACATATCCCTGTCATTAAGCGATGCATGACTGTCTATTCACAGACTCTGTCCTCACTTGAGGGGAGGGGATTAAATAAGGGTAAGATTCGTTGAAGATCCTCTTAGAAGTCTGCCTACTCCATTGCCTTATATCAGGGCTCTGGCTTGGGCTCAGGTGTTGTCAATAGTGTGTGTATGTGAGGGTGTGTTTGTGGTGGGGGGTGTGGTGTATGTGTAAGAGTTTGTGAGAGGTTGGATTATTCTGACCTCTGAGGTCAGTTCAATTGGTCCATAAACCAAAGATCATCTCCAATGGCATAATTTTAAAATATGATATACTTTCATTGCCTGGTCTGTTGGATGGCTTCTTTTTTTTTTTTTTTTTTTTTTTTTTTTTGACCCACGTCTCTTCCTTTCCCAATTTAAAATATTTTGTGGTCTGAAAGGCTTTCACTTTTCCCTTGGCTGTCTTTTCATATAAGAAGACAATGGCACATTTCTTCTGGTGGAAATAGCTAGGTCTAAAAATTGGAGGCCTAAGAATATGAGCACAATTTATTTTCATGGTAATCCCTTTGGAAGCTGTAGTGCCTAGGGGAAGTTTCTTAGTTAGTTTTCCATGGAATTAACGTTCAGTGGTTATTTAAGATCTGTACAGAGTTTTGATTGCCAGTATTTTTCCTGAGATATTATATTCCTATCAGCATATTTGGAATGATAAAAGACCATTAGAGAAAGTGAAGAAAGATGAGTTATAATCCTGGAAGTGTGAAATGATGTGTTATCTCAGATGAGACTTTAATCCTGTTATTTTTGAATAGAAGATCATGTGTTGGTAGTGGGGGCTAGAATTTCAAGATCGTAAAGAAGAAAGTTTTATTCTAGCATAAGGATTCTTTACCTCTCATCCATGGACCTTCAGGGTTCACAGATGGGCTTCAAGGAAAGCTAGGAACTTTTAGAAATTGAATGTGAATTAGGAGTTTGCATGTATGTGCTCATGTTTGGAGAGGAGCTAATGATATCCTTAGATTGAGTCATAAGTCCTGTTCACCAAAATGATTAAAAGCGACCAGGCTAATTGGAGGACCATTTTTCAAGGAAATGAAAGCCCACAAAGGTGACATGACTTGCCTGAAATCACAAAACTAATTCGCTTGTTGCATAACATAGATTACATTCCTAGGTTCCTGATGCCCATTCTAACATACTATTACTACACTTTATCCTGAGAGAGCAGAGCCGTTTAAGGTCACACATGTGACAGTTGTATATTAACTAAACCAATGTTATGCTGTTCCTCTGATAAAAGGCCACAGTTGCTTAGATACAAGGCATCCCTTAAGAAAAAAGTGAGCTGAAAGTAGGGAAAGGTATACTGGACTGGGACATGCATATGTATTGCCTTATACCTAATAAAATGCCATCAGTAGCTGTTGAATGAATGAGTAGTATGGAGTGTTCTGTTGACAAAACAGAAGTATATGAGGGGCGCCTGCTTTTTCACTAGAACCCTGCTAGTTACTGCTGGAACTGCTATGAAAATTATTTCTGAGGAAAACACATTTTTTTAGATTAAAAGGAGAAGCATATGTAATAATTATGAAAAGTAATGATGTGATAATGATAACAAAAATATTTGAGTGACTAAGATGCTATGATGTACCAGATATGGCTATGCTAAATGATTTATCTAAATTATCTAATTTAATTTAATTAAATTATTGCCAACATTCCATCATTTACATGTTATCACCCTATCTACAGATGAGAAACTGAGATGCACAAATGTTAATTAACCTCCCAAGGTCAGAGTTAGTAAATGACAGCAGGATTTCTAACCTGGATGGACTGACAGAAGCCCGTGCTCTAACCTGTATGCGCAAGGTTCATGCCCAGTACATTGGAATATAACCTTGGGATACTTGAGCTTTTAAGAATTGAATAGCAAAAGCAATATTATTTTCAAGACACCTTACTAAACCCCACTCCCTGAAATATACACATACAAGTTTTTACAAGCGTGTACAAGATACAAGTTTATCTTTAGGATTTTTCTCAATATTCACTGTATATTTTTTGTTTGTTTACAGTTTTATTTGAGTCTTGGATCAGCTGAATTAACAGGAAAAAATATTACTGAAGCCTATTAATATAAAAAATAAGGACGTGGATAAATCTCTAGAAATATCAAAAACGTCAAATGTTAGTCCTTGGAGGTCAAAGGCAGTGGGAGTGAGTGCTTTTTTAAGCTGAACTAAATGTCTACTCCTATTTGATGCAAGAAATCTAGGTTCTCCACTCAAATGACATGTGGTTTTCCATTTGTTCTTAGTGCTTATATGTGACATAGGCAGTTAATCTATAGCTTTTATTTAAACCTCACTTTATACACCTATAAAGATGCATGCAATAAAGTACACAACTCATGAGGTTTTTTAACGTTTACTTCCGATAACTTTCAGGACAACTTGAATTTGGGTCCTGGGATAGGTGTTTGGCAGATAGTGATGGCACAATGGATTCAACAGTGACATAGTTATTTGGTGTGGCTTTACAGTTGTGTGCCAGTAATCGGAGCCAACAGCAGGGCCAACCTGTTCCAGCTAGTTTAGATTCAAAAGTATCACGAGGAAAACACGGGCGAACCAGCTGTTTGTTCTAGTGAATTTACACAACACCATCAGGAGACCTGGTGTTCTCACTGCCATGGGAGGCTTTAAAATACCAACAACAGCTGTCTGAATGTTCCTAAAACAATGCAAAAATAGCTGTGAAAATGGTAATGATTTACTGAGACTGATTGGGAATTCCAAACCAAGCTGGCTATCACACAGGCAGAGAGAAGGTGAAAGGCCTGGGCTCCTGACTGGCATTTGCTTGACGAGTGTGTTCTCTGGCAAGTACTTTACTTCCCCGTCTCCTCACTCCCCTAGTGAAGGGGTGGGACAGGATTCGTGACTTCAGTGAGGGGCTGAAGGGATTGAGGTCAGCTTCCCTCCCTCACCCCCAAGTTAGCAGAAACAGGATGAGGGGAGAGTAATTTAAAAATATATATATAATTAATAGTTAAATTATTGTAAAACATTTAAATGTTTTTATAATACACCATTTAGAAAAAGTATGAGACATTTATGTTTCTCAATAGGAAACGTGAGTTTTCATGATTGAGAATTGGCCCATTAGAAAATTTATTTTAGTTCTGAGTTGAGAGTTTGGCCAGCAGCTGGGGGAAATGAATTCTTTTCCCTCTTTGAGCCAGTACATCAAAGAATTTGGAATATTCTTAGACATTTGTCTTGTATCCACCATGTATCAGGAACTACCAAGTTTGAGGATATAGTAGTGAATGAAAGAGATCAAAATCCTTACGCTCAAGATGCTAACATTCTAGATAACAACTAAGATAAAGACATTAAGTGGTATGTTAGGTAGTGTGAAGGATGCCGTGATGTCCTGCCCAGGTCTCCCTTCAATGAAGAACCTGCTGATAGGGCTGCCACAGATGACTTTAGTCCTTACAGGGATTGCCTCAGCTTCAGAGAGCGGCCTTGTCTAGTGCAAACCCAATGACTGATCTAGGACTAGAAGTCCTGGCCTGACCTCTGGTCAGCAGGAGCCTGTGCTGAAAAGCCATTTCTTTTCTCACTTCATGACTGCCCATGGAATAGGCCAAGGATTTCATTGAGATCTGCATGACAGCCTGACTTTTCCCTTTGCCCACTTTGCTTTTGTCTCCTTTCCACACAAGACTAGGACTAGGCTGTGGTGGATAGAGCTCATTGGCTACAAAATTTACAGACACCCTCACTCCCAGGGTCATGCAGGTGCAGAGTCACTCAGGGATTACATCTTATTTCAAAGTAAAACATAAAAAAAAAAAAAGTGACCATCAATGCTGCATCATGGTTTTAACTTGGTGAAGATGCTTTAAGCAACAATTTGGAATCAAAATTTAGATTAAATTTCAATCCTATATGATGCCATAAATGCAAATAATTTAAGTTAGATGTCAATTCAATAAATAATATTTAGACATGGTTTGCTCTGCATATATGTAGACAAAAACTGTCTCCTTGATAGGGAAATTGGCAAGGTTTTTTTTTTTTACATCAATTGAATGAAATATCTGCATTTTAGAAACATCAGAATGTGAAGAAAACCATGTGACAGTCTTGAGGAATCACAGTGGTAATAGTTACTATAATTCTTGCTATAGTTTATTGATACTTACTAAATGTATATTATATATTATATTATTGACTCCTCACAAGAGACTTAACAGGTAGGGATTATTATTTTATTTAAAAATGCAAAAATTGAAGTTCAAAGAATTTAAGTGTTTTGCCCCAAATCATGGAGTCAATAAGATCAAAGTCTAAATTCTAACTCAGGTTTTCTGGCTCCAAAGGCCCTGTTCTTTCCATGGGTACAATGTTTGAAAGCCATTCCTATAGTAGGGTTCCACCTGTGAATCTGCATTTTGGTTCTTATAGTTTTCTTCCATGAATCAATAGGTCAGCTGAGTGGAGTTCTGACCCTAGAAACAGAAGTTAGACATTAAAAAAACTTTTAAAGTACCCTCCCAACCCTTTTCAAGATGGCATTATCAAATTTTATAAAAATAATTCAATTAATTAAATACCTTGTAGTCCTGTTTTATTAATTAATTAATTTATTTTTTATTTTTTGAGACAGAGTCTTGCTCTGTCGCTCAGGCTGGAGTACGATGGCACGCTCTTGGCTCACTGCAACCTCCGCCTCCCGGGTTCAAGCAATTCACCTGCCTCAGCCTCCCAAGTAGCTGGGACTACAGGGATGTGCCACCACACCTGGCTAATTTTTGTATTTTTAAGTAGAGATGGGGTTTCATCACATTGGTCAGGCTGGTCTTGAACCCCTGACCTCATGATCCATCCGCCTCAGACTCCCAAAGTGCTGAGATTACAGGCATGAGCCGTCGTGCCCGGCTCCTATTTTATTTTTTAGGAGCTCAATTAAATCTTTCAGAATTATCTGGTGTATGCGAGTGTGTGTGTGTGAAAAATATTGTGTTCTTAGGTTGAATGTGCATTTTTCACTTAAAAAAATAAAATGTGTTTCTTGAAATATGAAACATTGAATGCCCACAGTGGATACATAATAAACTGGAGTACCCTGTTTAGATTAAAGCCTCATTTGAGGAAAAAAAAACCCCAAAAAACAACTATCCATGTACTTTAGGTTTTTAATTTTTTTCAAACAAATATATTTGCCCAAAGGAGGTCATTTTCACTGACTAGTATTTTGTCAGAAAATGTGAAGGACTCAAGTGTATTTCTGTTGATCTGCTGGCCAAAATGTGAAACCTGTTATCCCCTAAACCCAATGTGACCCTTGTCTGCAAGAAGTGCTCGAGAGAATACTATGGGAATTGTAGACCAAGACTAACTCTTGTAACTAAAAACTGGTAGATTAACAAAATTTAAAAATAGTCATTATACATTTTTCAACGCATGTAGAATGTGCAACACAGAGTCAACCCTAATATAAACCACGGACTTTGGGTGACTAATGAGTCATGTAAGTTCATAGACTGTAACAAACATACCACTTTGTGGGGGGGTGTTGATACTGTGGGAGGCTGGTGTGTGTGAGGTGGTCAGAGGGTACACGGGAACTCTGTACTTTCTGTTCAATTTTGCTGTGAACCTAAAACTGCTCTAAAACATACAATCTATGAAAAATTTAAAAAAATGAAAACAGTGTTAGAGGAAGTGAAAACATTGTGATGACCTGATTCACTGAACACTCATAGCCTCCAGACCCACTTTGACACTGGGAACTCATGGATGCTTTGTGCCTCTCTCCTTTACTCTCCACTGTGACTACTCCAGACCCCCTTTCCTTTTAAACTGCTGTTTCTGCTTCCCATAAGCACAGTCCCCTCTCAACAGAAGCCTGTTCTGCTTTACAGATGATCAGACTCTCTTCTCATTCTCATACTCACTGGCCCGGAATTGCCTGTCATTCTCCCTAGAATCCTGGAGGAAGAGACGCTTCCCTTGAGGTCCTGTAAGGTTAATCCCTTCATATGCTTTCTGGATTGAATAGTAGTCTCTCCAAATTCATGCCCACCTGGAACCTCAGCATGTGACTTTATTTGGAAATAAAATCTTTGCTGATGCAATTAATTAAGAAGAAATATACTAGATTAGGGTGTGTCCTAAGTCCAATGTGACTGCTGTTCTTGCAAGAAGAGGAGAGGACATACAGAGGCAGAAGACATGGCTGCAAGAAACCTGTTTGAAGACGGAGGCAGAAACTGGAGTGATGCTGCTACTAGCCAAGGAATGCTGAGGATTGCCAACCACCACCAGAAGCCAAAGAGGCAAGGAAGTGTTTCTTCCTTAGGGCCCACAGAGCACAGCCCTGCCAACACCTTGGCTTTGGACTTAGGGCCTCCAGAACTGCGAGAGAATGAATTCTGTCACTTAAAGCTACTTAGTTTGTGACATTTTGTTAGGGCAGTCCCAGGAAACTTGTACAGGTTCTAATAATAGTAGTGATTCCTTTAGAACTGCATATCCATTATTACTATTCCTTGAACCTTCCATTTCTCCTTGTGCTCTTTCACTTCTGTCTTCATCCATGTTCACTCTATCCTAATATAATTTTTTTTTTCTGAGACAGGCTGTCACTCTGTTGCCCAGGCTGGAGTGTAGTGGCACAATCACTGCAGCCTCAACCACCTGGGCTCATACAAGCCTCCTGCCTCAGCCTTCTGAGTAGCTGAGACCACAGGTGTGTGCCACTACATTTGACTGATTTTTTTTATTTTTTGTAGAGACAGGGTCTGACTATATTGCTTAGGGTGGTTTTGAACTCCTGGGCCCAAGTGATCCTTCCTCCTTGTTCTCCCAAAGTGCTGGGATTACAGGCATGAACCACCATGCCTGGCCTTAAATATTTTTTAAAAATAGCTCTCAATTTTGGCTTGTCTTGATAGTCCTTCAATAAACTGTTTCCATTTCTCACTTCCAAACACCTTCTCTTCTCTGTAATACTAAATTCCTAAATATGCGTAAAGCCCCTTCAAAACTATTTATCTGTACCTTATCAACTTCTCCCTCCTTTGGCTTGCTGTTCTAGGCTTTCCTTAATTTCATCCTGAACTTCTCAGACTCCTTTGCATGTTTGCTGTAACCAGGCGGTCCTACTTCCAAGTCTTCTCTCATGCTATTTCCCTTTTATTTCTGGAATGCCTGGAAGCTCTCTGCAGTCTTCCCTTTGCTCCGTCTCTAGAAAGCCTACTTAAGTTTCAAGACTCAACTCAAGGGCTCTCTTCTCTCTGAAGATTTGTCCTTCTTGCTCGAATATACTTGTTTCTTTATTTCCTGAACTCCTTTTATAATTCTAGTCACCTCACCACATTCATGTATCTTCTTGTTTCCTAATCATTTTGTGACTTCCTTTAACCCATCTGACTTGATTTTAAGGTGTTTAGTACCCAAGACCATGCCTTTATACTTCTTTCTCTCCCCTCCTAGAGTTGAGCACAACGATGAACACACATTAGGATTTGCATAAATTCACCTTCTTAAGTTCCAGGGCAGTCATGGGCTATTCAGCAAACCCGGCCGGTGATTTCTGTTAGGAGACAATATGCTTTATCTACTAGAATTCTCTGAGGGGGTCAATAAGCATGTGGACACCATTTCTTAAACTTTTCAAAAGCCTTGACAATATTCCACACCAGAGGTTATTTAAAAATAAGAATGAGTCATGATGAGATTGTGGGGAATGTTTTGTCATGGTGAGGGAGCTGGCTTAGGGATCGGAAACAGCCTGAACCAGTGCTTCTAGTAACGAATTCCATATGTTTACAACCTTCCGCACAGAGAAAATGGGGCCCTTCTCGAACAAGGAGGTCATATGGTGGGGAACCCCAAAAGGGTACACACCTGTTTTATTTAGCAATTTTGGGAAGAGAATTCACAATGAAATCTTTCTCAGAAATAGAGTGCCAATCAAAAAAGGGAAAACTCAAGAAAACTTTGGTAGGGTACATGTCATCAAAGATGTGACCAGTGAGTCTGTGTCCTGGCAATGACAAGAGAGAGCCTTAGAGAAAATGCAGCAAAGGCTAGTTTTAGGAGGTGATGAGTTCTGAGCTGTTACTAGCAAGGAAGGGATCTAGGGCATTTGGTTCTCTGGAGAGGCTAATCATTTGGCACCCCTTCAAACAGTGTTAAAGTATTTGCTAAACTCTTATTTAGAAGAAAGGCCTAAGGCTGGCTGTGGAAAGAGCCAAGAAGGCAGCAGCTCTACTGTCTTCGACAACTCTAACGTCTTCTGTTATCCTGAGACATTCTTTAACCCTGAAGTTACATACCCATATCAAGGAAACAAAACAACAACTCTGCAGTTGAGTGAACCCACCTTCCCCAGGGACTGTCTACTGTAACTCTATTAGTTTTGACTCCCACCTCCTCACCATTGCTATTCCAATAGTGTACTATTGCTATTCCAAATGGACTCCTATTGCTATATTGTTATTCCAAAGAATATCGCCATTCCAAATGTACTCCTATTTGATAAAAGGAATCTTAACAAAACAGTTGCTTGTTGCTAGACATGACTCTTGGGAGGAAAAGAGAATATACAAACAATCTGAAAGATTTGAATGTTCAGAAAGAAATGGCAGGAGAAAGTATGACTCCCACCTGAAGAAAAAGATGGACTCCAGAACCATCACCAGCCACTGTACTAAGACAGGTAAGACAGGCCTGGGACCACCAGACCTCATGCAGACATTGCCAGGGCCTGGCAAGACGTTGACAGCTGTGAGACTCGGTGTTGCGGCCTTTGCAGTTGTATATTTCACAGCTGCATATTCCAAGTCTGGAAATTTCTGGAACAAGCAGTCACAGAGCATGTGAAAATTTCAACCCTACCCTTTTATAGGCCTATAAAAAAGGATTTAAGCAGATAAAATAGGTAGGCGGGGAAGCTGGTCTTATTTTAGGTGTAAGCCCATCTGCTGGTAAAGCTGAGATTAGAATGGTTCACAGAAAAACCATGATTTCAAATTAAGCAGATAACAATGACTCTCTTGTTTAGCAACCCAAATATACAAAGCAGAAGTCATGCTAGATTGAGCACCACACAGTGATGTGCAAGGAGAAAGCAGAACATTTTCTTTCTTTCTTTTTATTAAAAAAAAAAAAAAACTATACAATGATCACATCCATTTCTTTTCAGGCAACTTAACAACAAATGATTAGCATAGACAAAAGAATTGAAGGAAAGAAGAAGCCGAATCTTTGGTTGTGATTGCAGAAGAGGAATTTGCCCTTGGCAGGGCCCTCGTGATAGCGGAGAAGCTGAGTCAGGGATTCAGGGAAACGAGACCAGAGCAAGAAACAGATGGCCACACTGACAGCAGTATGACCGGACTTTCAGATGGCATCAAAAAGGGCTTTTTTTTTTCTCTCAATAGCCATGAACAGATTTTTTCCTTTTCTTTTTTTTTTTTTTTGAGACAGAGTTTTGCACCGTCGCCAGGCGCCAGGCTGGAGTGCAGTGGTGTGATCTCGGCTCACTGCAACCTCTGCCTCCTGGGTTCAAGCAATTCTCCTGCCTCAGCCTCTGGAGTAGCTGGGACTACAGGTGCATACCACCACGCCCAGCTAATTTTTGTATTTTTAGTAGAGACGGGGTTTCAGCATGTTGGCCAGGATGGTCTTGATCTCTTGACCTCGTGATCTGCCCTCCTCGTCCTCCCAAAGTGCTGGGATTATAGGCATGAGCCACGACACCCAGCCGAACAGATATTTTAAGAAGTGGCAAAATGTTAGAAAGAATAATTAATCTTTCTGGCTGAAAAGAATTATATCAGAAGTCCATAAGGTCCTGAAAGTAGGAAGCTATACAATCGCTTCCTCAATATAAGCACCTGCTTAACCTTACAGAGCAGGCACAATGTAAGAGTCAATGTGCTGCATCCAGGGACACCCTATTGGACAAGGCACTGCCCTAGACTGCGTGGAACTCACCATGGAACTCCTTGTGAGGGACAGAAGCACAAGCATGCACTGTATAGGAAGCCTTCAGTGGCCTCCTTTACCCCATCCCCATTCATACTCTCTCCACTTCAAGCCTGTGGCAGCATCGTCAGACCTTCTTTACAGCACAGGTTACACTGAATTATGGCTGCTTGTTTCCTTGGAGCTCCTTCAAGTTATACATTATATTTTGCAGAATACGTGTTCATTGGCTAGTTAATTAAATGAGTGGAAGAAACATATCTCTCAAGGGGATTTAAAACTCCATACAAAAATACCTAAGAGAGACAGAGTGAAAATAAATCAGTGCATAAATAAAATCAGTACACAGAGAAAACAGGTTATAAAAAGTAAGATATATCCAGACTAAAAAGATACTTTAAAAAGTCAAGAATATTAAAATTATAATTTCTTTTATAGAGACAGAGTCTCTCTATGTTGCCCATGCTGGTCTCAAACTCCTGGCCTCAAGCAATCCTTCCTTGACCTCTAAAAGTGCTGGGATTACAGGTGTGAGCCACCATGCCTGACCGGAAGAAATGCTTAAACTGAATTTTGTAGGGTGGATAGAGATTTTTAGGGCAGAGAAGTGAAGTTAAGGGAATTCTAGGCAGGGAGTTCTGGCATGTGACATGTTTGAATAATGCTGATGCTGGAACCTGGGGTGGGGAGGTGCTGCTGATGAGGCTTGAGATGAGTGGGAGCTGCACTGTGGAAGTGCATCTGCAGAATACGCTACGGATAGGGTTTTATCTTGTGGGAACCTGGGAGCCCAAAAGCGTCATGATTGGATCCACATTATAGAAATATCTCTCTAGCAGCAAGGTGTGGGACAGATAAGAACACAAATTATGGGAGGCTGGCTGTTCCTTCTTTAATCTCAGCTCTCCCCAAATCTCCCATCATGTTTTCTGTGAACCTCAGAAGGAGGCCTCACCTCTTATTTTGCAATTTTGAAGAGAAAAAAAGACACCATGTGTACCTTATTAATTTTTTAAAGATATACACATATAAGGCTCGAGAATCTGGTTTGGATTATACAGCTCTATTTATTGCCCTAAATTCTCTTAAGCTAAGAGTGGGGAAGCAGGCAGCATTGGCTGGGGGATGCTGATGGCACACAGAAAAGCATAAAATTTATGGAGACTTTATGGATATTGCTTCTCCATGGCCAGGCTCACATCCCCAAACAGGGAAAAGCCACAGGGAAAGGAAATATTCGACCTTGAAGCCGCTTGGCCAAACTGGAGGAAGCTGAATGAATGGGGTAGGTTAGGGTGGCAGTGGAGCAAAGAGAAAAATCAACTGCACCGGTGCAACATGGGTTTTTCACATGTGTCCAAAGAATCGGTCTCAAAGGTTAGACATCGATCAGAAATGTACCAAAAGTGGTTTTCGAAAGGCCAATTCAAGGCTGGCATGTGAGATGAAGCAGCCAAGAGGACATTGGACATATTTAGCAATGGTCAGACTCTTCAGAGAGGACAGTGTTCAGTTAACACCTTCACTATTCAAGAGAGGAGGGAAAGCAAAGCCCGATGAAGATGGTGGAAAATGGCATCCGGCAAGTATATGA
Organism: Sapajus apella; assembly: GCF_009761245.1. Classification (NCBI taxonomy): domain Eukaryota; kingdom Metazoa; phylum Chordata; class Mammalia; order Primates; family Cebidae; genus Sapajus; species Sapajus apella. The sequence goes on from NW_022436941.1 coordinate 70,200,226, forward strand.
AAAGGGGTTAAAGAAACCAACGGTGTTTGGCTTGGAGAGGAAACATGAAGAAATAAGAACATTTTTCTACAGATGATTCTGCAAAGGGAGATCACACTTAATTGGTGACCAGCAGTTATCCATCTTACATAATAATAAAAAATAGGTGGCCGGGCACAGTGTCTCATGCCTGTAATCCCAGCACTTTGGGAAGCCAAGGTGGGTGGATCAGGAGGTCAGGAGTTCAAGATCAGCCTGGCCAACATGGTGAAACCTCATCTCTACTAAAAATACAAAAAATTAGCCTAGCGCGGTGGCAAGCGCTTGTAATCTCAGCTACTGGGGAGGCTGAGGCAGAAGAATCACTTGAACCTGGGCAGCAGAGGTTGCAGTAAGCTGAGATTGTGCCACTGCACTCCAGCCCAGGTGACAGAGTGAGACTTCATTTCAAAAAAAAAAAAAAAAAAAAAAAAACATGTAGCTGTGCATCATAGCTCAAGCCTGTAATTCCAACACTTTGCAAGGTCAAGGCAGGAGGATATCTTGAGGCCAGGAGTTCGAGACTAGCCCTGGGCAACATAATGTGACCTCATGCCTATGTAAATAAAAAGTAGCACTCATCTGAAACAATAGTGATCTAGATTGGTAACATTTAGGAGAAACCCCCTTAAAGGGAGCCTGTGGAGACCTCATGGGTTCTTGACAGAAGGTATGGAGATTGTCCCCAGGAGCACTTGTCAATCTGTTTCTTGAGATACGGTTGTGCCAGGAACGAAATCTCAAGCCACTGGCCATTTCTGTGCTTCTGTAAGAGGCAAAAGAGGTCAGGAGTTGGGAAATGACTGAAACCCGACAGGGTGTGAGGAGTGTTAACAGACAGGACTCCGCTCTGGGATGTTGAGGAGGAAGCCGACAGAGTGTGACTTGGTGAGAACTTCACTGCTGGTAGGAGAGGGGTGGGTTGATGAATCCAAGGTGGCCTGCTGAAAAGGGGAGGTCATGTTTGGAGTTCTCAGAGTGGAAGGCGCTGTGTAAATATTGGGCCATCTTTTTTATTAAGGTTCACATACAGCCAATTATTTTCAGTATTTGCCAATTCTTTCTACTCCGAGTGTAGCGTCAACCCCTCCAGCAGCCACTTCAGGCTCTTCTCCGCAAAGGGCTTGAGGGGCGGTGAAGGGGGGACGAGGGGGGGGTTGTTCCTCCTGCTGCCCACCGAGTTTTTAATTCTAGTTGAAGGTCAAAATGCTTCTGTTTTGCCAGAGAGCTCCACAGGAAAAGCACTTAAAAAAAAGGAAAAGGACAGAGCAAGTATACTGAAAATTTGGCCTTTCGAAAGGTAGGTTGAGAAATTCTTGTAAGTGTGCCTCACAGTTTCAAGCCTCTGTTTAACCACTTAATCAGTGGTAATCTCACAGACAGACCTGGAACACAGAGGCCGGTAAAGTACAGCACATTTTGGTGATGCTTTCGGTTCTTAGATGATTATTCTAAAAGTTCACACACTGAGCACAACTCTCTAAGGAGTTTAGAGAGAAAATCGTTTCATGGGGATAGTTATTGTGTGAGATATTCTGGGAAAATATTGGAAAATGTGACTTTCCTCATGACATTTGCTATCTCTGACTTTACTATGAGGAAAATCTGAAGATCAATGAATTCCCATAAAGTGAACCCCACCACCGCCTCCCATAGGCCATCTTTCTGGAGATAGGAGTAAGCAAGGACCTGTCTCTGGGAGCAGGCTTTCCATCTGCATGTGTTATTTACTTGAAATTGAACTAGGGAGACAGAAAGGCAGGCTATTCAGGCAAAGCTACAGTAACATTTTTATTACCACATTTTCTTGAAATTGGTGTTTTGAGTCCCACTGAGGATATTTTCAATTCTCTCGGACTTTGAGAAATTAGAGACAAATCTTTTTTTCTTTTTTTTTAGTAGGTTGAGCCTTCATACTTTGAATTCAAAATGGAACTAATCTATCATTCAAATATTGAATGTTAACCTAAGTCAATTAAAAATTAGTTCAAGTGCTTACAATCGAAAATGATTTTTGATTTTTTGATGAGGTTTCCTGAGGGCTTCCTTCAAATAAGTAACAACAACAACAACAAAATGAAGAGTAACTTACCAGCCGGTGGCTGAGTGGTGGAGGCCTCACCTTGAGTTGCTGTTGCAAGGGAGGAAGGCGGAAGGTGAAGGCAGAAGGTGTAGTGGAAAGAGCACTGGACTAGAGTAGCATACCTGGGCACAGTTGAGCCTTGAGTTACTCTCTGCCACTCATTGGCTGTGTGGAGTTGACTGATTCACGTCACCTCTTTGGCCATAAGTTGCCCTGTTTGAAAAAGATCATCCCTAAAATCCTACCTGCCATCTCCACCTATGAATATTTCACATAGTTCAGTTTCACCTGGTCCAGGATTGACCTCATCAGCCTGTAGGATTATCCCTGTGACTTACCCTTCTCCTGTCCTCTGGCACAGTGAAGGAAGCCATTGTCCAGCTGGCCATCCAAGAGCAAAGCCACTGGAGCTAACCTAATCGCCGCCTTTTTTTCCTACCATAATCTGCCCATCTTTCGTTCCATTAATTGCAAAATCTGGCCATTTTTTTTCTCCTGAATATCTCTTGACTCCGCATCTCTGGTCCCAGAGCCCTTGCCTCGGGGCAGGCCGATATCTTCCCATCACTGCACTCCTCCCTCTGGATCATCTCCTCACCTCCCATCACCTCTGCACAAAACTTAGTTAGCATAATGTTACCTTCGTGAGCTGGCTCCTGACCTACCCCATCTGTCCAAAGCTTTCTGCTTTCATTCTGTAGCTAAGGGAAGTACTTAGAGCTCCTCAGATGTGCTGTGCTTGCGCATGCCTCCATAGCTGGGTACATACTTCTTGCCAGCAATTTCCTTCCCACCATTATGGGCCTGAATAAGCCCATTCAGTCTTTAAGAATCCAGTAAGACACTGTCATCTCTTCTGAGCCTTCTCTGCTCTCTGCCCCTCTTCTTCAGGCTGCATAGTTGCTCCTCTTCTGAGCTTCGAAACTACTTCAGCTTTCAGGGCACATTGCACTTGCCTCTCACCAAGTCTATCTGCAGCAGACTCTGAAGGCAGCTTATCTTTGTATCTCCTGTAGCTGGCAAGTTTCCTGACATCTAGCAGGTGCTGAAGTGTCAAGTCAATGAGTACAAGTAGGCTAAAGAAAGGAGAGCAAGGAGACGAGGGGAAAGAAAGGGAGGGAGAGAGAAAAGAGAAAGGAATGAAAGAAAGAGGGAGGCCAGGCACAGTGGTTCATGCCTGTAATCCCAGTACTTTGGAGGCTGAGGTGAACGAACTATGAGGTCAGGAGTTCGAGACCAGCCTGGCCAACATAGTAAAATCCTGTCTCTACTAAAAATACAAAAATTAACTGGGTGTGGTGACATGTACCTGTAGTCCAGCTACTTGGGAGGCTGAGGTGGGAGAATCACTTGAACCCTGGAGGCGGAGGTTGCAGTGAGCTGAGACAGTGCCATTGCACTCCAACCTGGGTGACAGAGTGAGACTCTGTCTCAAAAGAAAAAGAAAATAAGATGGAAGGAAGGAACAAAATAACTTAAGCATTTTCATAATATCGAGTGATGGGATTAAGATTGAGGAGGTAAGAAAGGATTATCTTGAGCGTCATAATGAGGAATTTGGATGTAATCTTCTGGGTAATGGAGAGCTATTGAAGGTTTTTAAATAAAGAGGTGAATTTTGTTATTACCTACACAGTTTTTTTACTTACTCCTGTCTCTGTCTCCCTCTCTCTCCCACTCCGCTGCCCCTGTCTTTTTTCTCTCAAACCAGTATTTACTGAACAATTGGCATGCACTGGGTACTGTGCATAGTGCTAGACGCTGGGAGCCCGGAGGTAAATAAGGCATGTGCTTTATCTTCAAGGTTCTTATAGTCAATGAGAGGAGATGAAGGCGATACACACGTGCAGTCTTTTATTAAAGGTATTGTGATAGAAACACGAAGGAAGTACAGTGGAGGCTCAAAGGGAGAGTGGTTACTTCTCACTGGTTAATGTTGAAGCAGAGTCTTCAATGATTGTGGACTGGATGCCTACCAGACTGGTTCCGTCTTCTTGGGCACACAGCTGAATTCTATTTCAGCCTTTCTTGCAGATGAGGTAAGGATATGCCTGAACTCAATATAAATTCCGTGTCCATTCCTGGCCCCTAAAACCTCCCATATGTTTATAGGAATAGGAGGAGAAAGAGCGACTGATAAGTCCTGAGGGATTCTCTTACTTTTCTGGGCTCAATCACAGAGTGTTAGCAGTGATGGGAGCCAATGTTCATCTAATATAAGCCCTAGTCTTATTGAGGTAAGGAGACTGAGGCCCAGGAAAATGAAATGACTTGGCTATACTTCTCATGAATGGAGGGATTCCCAGAACCCTGGGCCCACAAAGAGTTCGCCTTATCAGAAGACTTGCCTTTCCACTAAGCCTTGGGTGGTTGGGAAGCTCGGAAAGGGAGTTAATGATCAATTACAATGATTCATTAATTGCAGGTGCCTTGAACAACAAATCTCAGGTCCTACCTTGTTTTGTGTCTTACTTTAAATTGTTTTCTTCTTTTTTCTCATATTTTTCCTTCTTCTCTGCTTCTTCTTCCTTCTTCCTCCTATTTCCTCCTGTTCTTATATTGTCAGCTATCTGCAAGAAGGCAAATTATTAGTCACAATTACACATATACTCCCCTATGACCAGTTGTCAGTGTCATTGTAGGCATTGTGGACTTCGCTCTGTCTTTTATGTGAGCTGAGCAGAGCTCCTTAAAGTAGGCTTCAAGTCCTGCTTTCTAATGAAATGCACTCTGCCTGTAGGATATAGGGAAGGGAGCCCTGGCTGCTTCTACTGGTTCATAGATAGCTGCTACTGCTCAGGCACTCAAGTTAGGGACACTGTCCCCTGTGCTTCCAGATAGTTTTCAGAGTGGTTGTGACAGAGCCTCCCTTTAATTGGTGCTCTCATCTGAATAGGTTTGCAATCTATGGATTTCATCCCTTCTAGACCTTGGGAGGTGCTAGCTGTATGGGCCTTGGCCTAGTACTGAAACTCAGGGTCCCTGGACAATAATTACTGCTTGGATGTGTCCTGTATTCAGAAGTGTGGCCCTTCAAAACAGCCCTGACCCTCTGTCCACTTTGGATGACATGAGCAGGTACTGTGATTACTCCCCGAGTCCCTAACAGTGATTTGAGGAACATTTGGAAGAGTAAGTTTAAAAACCCAAAACTACATAAAGGCATCACTGAGAAGCAGGAGAACTTTCTTTTTCTTGTTTTCACTGCAATATTCACAGACCCACTTTGAGATTTTTAAAATAACATGAACATATGAGGATCTCAACAGAATAGGAGGTGAATAGGGGGTTGTGGTGAGCGGAAGTGAGGCACTCATCCATAGGAATTAAGAGTACAGTCTTCTTTTTTTTTCCCTTGGGGTGGGGGAAGTTGTTGTTTTGTAGAAGTTGTTGTTTTTGTAGAATGTCTGAAAGATAAAGAGATAGAAAACCAGATTGGGCCGGGGAGATCAAACTGTGATGAAGAGCCAATGCCTAGAAAAGGAAAGGGAGGGGACAGCAGAACCGGCCTGGGAAATCCTCTGGCTGCAATTCACACCTGACAGAGCTTGGCCAACCCAATAGGGAGTTTTGGTACCAACCTGGTCTGTGAAGAGCCCACCACCAGCCAGGGCCAGGGCTGGGTCCTGGTGCTCCACCGTGCTCAGTCATTGGCTGGGAGCTGCCTGGGAAGGCCACAGCTCAGAGTGACACTGTGGCAGATCCTGACGGCACTGTCCCAGGAGACTGTCACCTAACAGTACTCTTGCAGCTGAGTGGCAAGTTGCTCTCCTGAGGGAGGCCTAAGCAGGTACCACAGCTGCCACTGGGTGGGGGTGAGTGCTGGGGAATGGGTGAGTGAACACACAGAAGGGGAGAGAGAGAGAGACGACTTAATTTTCATCAGGAAACAACTATCATCTTTCTTTTTCTTTTATGAAAAATAACCACTTAGGTATGCAGATACATGTGATACATTAAGTTGTAATTAATTAAGCAACAGGATCACATTCAATTTTAAGGGCCTAGAGAGCAGGGTTTGGGAGTATTTTACATCTCACCTGGGTCTAGAGCAGGAGTCAGCAAACTGTAGCCCATGGACAGAATCAGACTGACCCGCAGCCTGTTTTTTGTAAATAAAGTGCTATCAGAACACAGCCAGGAGCATATTTTTCTATATAGTGTATGGCTACATTGGCACTGCAATGGCAGAGTAGCATATGGCCCTAAAAGCCTGAAATATTGACATTATTTCTGACCCTTCATAGAAAAAGTTTGCTGACTCCTTACCTAGTGTAATAACTGCCCTCTAATTATCCCCTGTATGTGACTGGCCTGATGCCCAACTTGAGGACCATTGTGGAATTAATTAGAAGCCTCTGAAAACTCCTTCTGGCCCAGATGATCACCCATGTTGTTATAATGGTGGGGAGAAGGGTAGGGATAAGAGTAGGACACTTGGAACTTGATTTGCCACAATAGTCACTGCTTGAGGCAATGGCTTTAAATCACAGCTAAAGTGATCATTAGTTATATGTGAAAGGGTGACGTATTCAATTACTGTTATTTGGCAGGTTTCGTTTATCAGATTAGCTACCAGGACTAGATTGGTGAGATTTGAGGATAGGCATATGGGATATGGGTGGGGTGAGAAGCCAAGGTCTAAGCTTGATGCTTCAGGAGAGGACCCTGGGATTCTAGCTTAGAAATCCATTAAACATGAGGAGATGAAATAGAGTACAGATGTTAGTAAATTATGATGATGGCAAATGCTTTCATTCAACAAATATTTATTGAGCATGTGCTATGTGCTGGGCCCAGCTCTAGGTGCTAGAGATGCAGCAATGAACATAACACAAAAATCCCCTTTCCTGACTTGTGCCTATGTCAATTTAATTTCCAAGCAGCTTGTCTCCTGTGATCGACTGCCTATGAAAAGGATCAAGCTAAGAATATCATTTAAAAAAAAATGGCTTTCATTGCCAATAATCCCACAGTGAGGCACAGGATTCATTAGCATTGATAGAGAAGTTAGGAAAAGGAAATTTTGTCTGTTTTGTTTGTCTAGAGCAAGGCCTGGCGCAGGGTGGGTGCTCAACAAATTATTGAATGAATGCATAGCCACATCACAAACTATTGACAGGCAATGCAGAAGCATTTGCAGGCAATCCTGATGCAACTTAGAGTCCACCAAATGAGACAGACAACAGCAATATAAATAAGAGTAATACATAAGATAGTGTATATATAGTGATGATTACTAGGGAGAAAAAATAAAGATGGGAAGTGGGATATGATGTACATGTGTTTGAGGGTTGGAGGAAGCACTGACATTTTATGTGGTGAACCAGGGCACGACTCCTGAGAAGCTGGAGTAAAGAAGGTCACGCACAGTGGCTCATGCCTGTAATCCCAACACTTTGGAAGGCCAAGGCAGGTGGATCACCTGAGGTCAGGAGTTCAAGACCAGCCTGGCCAACATGGTGAAACCTTGTCCCTACTAAAAATATAAAAATTAGCCAGGTGTGGTGGTGCACACTTGTAGTCCCAGCCACTGGAGAGGCTTAGACAGGAGAATCACCTGAACCCGGGAGGCAGAGAATGCAGTGAGCCGAGATTGTGCCATTGCACTCCAGCCTGGGCAACAGAGTGGGACTGTCTCAAAAAGAAGAAAGAAGAAGTTGGAGTAAAGAGAATTGGGTTTGTTTTTTATGGGCCTTTTTATTAGCCTCATCAACAAAACACACAAAAAATTAATTAAAAAAAAAGAGACAGATTGCCATTTTTAGCAGTGTTTTCCAGACAACAGTCATTATCCGGAAGTCTCAAGAGATACATTGTGCAAAAAGAAAATGTATTAAAAAATGGAATGAATGCTTTATTTTTTTTAAACCTCTGGCATCATCAGATATAAAATGCAAAGTAATAGCTTGGGTGATTTGTGAATGTCAAACTGATTAAATTCCGGCTGATCACTGCGTAAGCTATTGAACTTGCCTATTGGTTAAAACAAATTGAGGGTCTGCCCTTCTTAAAGGCTTTCAGGCATGAATATAGGGTTCCTTACAGTGTTAAAGCTCTGCACAATAAAAGTACAGGCTATAAATTTTGCTGTGCTTCCCGGCTAAATGGACACTTTGAGTGGAGACAGACTGGCGGGAGCTGAAGTAGTTATAGCTTTGATTGACCGCCCCTCTATCATTCTGTCTTCCAAGAGCCTTGAGCAGAGCTGAGAATATTGAGCATGTTGATTGGCTGCTGTTCAGAGGTTGAGATAGCGCAGATGATGTCCAACCTTGGTCTGTTTGTAGGCAACGCCACCGTGATTTCGTGTCGTTAAGTCACATGAGCATTAGGAAATGAAGAAATAGGGGCATGAGATGCTAATAAATCTCTTGAGAGATTAGTCCTTTCTGACTCTCATTTACTTCCCGGAAGTCATGTAGAAGAGTCATTAATAGAAAATCACCTGTGAAAATTTGCTATTTTGTACTCAATGTTAACATTGAATGTGAAGGTACATTCATAACATTTGTTTTGAATATCTCAGATTTGGGGTATCTCTACTGGTTTCTTTCTTTTTTTTTTCTCCCCCTCCCTCTGGTGCTAAAAAAGCTCAAATGAACCTTGGCTGAAAAAAAAAGTGTTTTTTTTTTTTTTTTTTTTTAATCAACTGCAGATGTTGGAGATGAATTTTGTTGGATACTGTGGTTAGAACATAGCTCAGGTCCCCACAAGAGTCACATTTTCTTTCTTACTCCAGGGTTCCCCATTTGAAAGTAATGAATATATAATTGAAATCAATAAGATTCTCTGGCTGTGAGATTTTTAAAAATTATTATTCAGTCTCTTGTTAGTTTTTCATCAGCTTTCATTTGGTATGCTTTTATTTACTTTGATGCTGGTAAATCTCTCCTAATGCTGTAATTATAGGAGTAAGACTGAATATGTTTTGCTAAACATCTGCAAGGAAAATGCAGTGTTTGATTTGTTTCTTTTTTAATTTGCAGTTTGGAAGAGGTTGATTAATCCACTGGTAGAGTCATCTGTTCCATCTTAAGTTACACCCATTAGAGGTTGTTATAAATCCATCTGTGTAGTAAACTGAGATTTTTGGAGGCTAAGCAACTTCATGGATCTGTAACTCTATTAAAAAATATAGTTTCGCTCCTTAGGATTATTCTAAATCATGCACTAGGACCACATTTTGGATATCTTTTTGTGAACAGAAATTTTATTTGCTTGCTGCTTTCATGACTTGTAGTCATACTAGTCACCTTCTGTCATCTTGGCTTGTGGTATCATATTGAGTCAGTATTTTAGTATTCATTAAAAAAATTCAAATATTTGGTTTCGTTAAATCATATTTGGAAGCATTTTGGTTCTGCTGTCATTTGAAGGCCTATCTCCAGAGAGGAAGTGTGTGTGCAGTCGCATGAGCTCACCCATATCACATCCTTTTCTGTTGCTGTTGTGCAGATGGAGCTTTACAGCAACCTCAGAAGACCAGCAATTTGCTAGCAAAACCAAGCTAAGGGACAGTCACCTTAGAAAGTCCCTAAGGGAATTTTGCGGTGTCATCTTAAGTTTTCAAAGGCATGCGCCTGATGCACAATTGGATAAAATAAAAACCAGAATTTTAGAACTTCAAAATTTTCAATTTGTTCCGCTTATTGTAAGATATATAAAAAGAAAAAAAAATGAAAATGGAACTTGATTCACAACTTTACTTTGATTGTAAGTTGAAAATAATTGGTATCTCTAGACAGTTGAAAAGTGAAATGAAAATAAAGCTAGCGTGCGGAGGCTAAGCTGAACGAGCATCAAAAGAGAGCTTTAGTGTCACTGGGGAGAACAGAAACGTTCTCCATTTCATTTATTCCCAATGTCTTGTGAGTGTTAAAACTGGAAACTAGATTAAATTTACATCCCATTACAAGACATTTTCATCTCCATGTATATGATGAGTGCAATGAGATTTTAATAATTTCGAGTGTATTTCTGACTTCTGAGAATAGGAATGCAACCAGTGCTCAACTTTTCAAATAATAACCAGGACGTAGAGACACTGACTATATGGGCCAAAATATTTCTTGGTCAAATGTTATGGGATCTGGTATTCAGACTTAGCTGGTTCTACTAAAGCCCAACTTTGATAAAGGTAACAACCTTTTTTGGTCTAAGTTTATTTTAAATCCCTGCTAGTTTAAAACTCCTAGGCAAATTGAATGCAACTAGAAATATTATAGGCTATTTTTATAGCATTTATTATGAATATATTTTTAAAAAGGTATTTTATACATAAACATATCTTAACCTGAAATTTGAAGATTCATTATTCATGTAGATTTATAAAATTTATTAAAGAGTAAGAAAGTGAAAAACAAAATCAAGTAGAAAAATATACAATTGTGACAATTGTACTGTAAATGAATTCCTTATACAGATACTTTTTTTTTTTTAAGTAGGTGAAGCTTTGGAAGAGTCTTTACTTTTTCCTGAGACTAGTATATTTACCATAGGTGCTCAGAAACAAACTCTAACTATAAAATACCTCTTGGAGTATGGTATGACCAGAAATGTCTGTTTTTGCAGTTCTTCAGTTTTCAAGTATTTACATCTGGTATTAAAATAAATTACATTAGGCCTGGCCCAGTGGCTCACACTTGTAATCCCAGCACTTTGGGGAAGCCGAGGTGGGCGGATCACATGAGGCCAGGCATTTGAGACCAGCATGGGCAACATGGTGAAACCCTGTCTCTACTAATGTAAAGTACAAAAAATTAGCCGGGTGTGGCGGCAGGTGCCTGTAATCCCAACTGTTTAGGAGGCTGAGGTGAAAGAATCACTTGAAGCGGGGAGGCGGAGGTTGTAGTAAGCTGAGATTGCACCACTGCACTACAGCCTGGGTGACAGAGCAAGACTCCATCTCAAAAAAAAAAAAAAATTAAAATAAATTACATTTGATAAATAGATGTATCCCTATCTTCCATCTTGCAACCACCTGCAGGATACAAATATAGCAAACTATTAGGTATCAAGCCAAAGATCCCCACGGGGCTCAGGAAAATGGTGTTTGGTTGACTGGAGAGAAAGAATGAGTGACACAGAAGGGGACTTCAGAAAATCGCCCTTAGGGTCACTCAGCTGATTTCAGGACGCTGCTCAATGGGCATTGTTCATGACCATCTTTAAAAATGCCTTCGCTTGAGTGAACTCAAAGAAATGAAGGGCATGTGAGTTAGCCCAAGTGCATATCTTTGTTAACTGAGGGTCGACTCCAGAGGACAACTAATGTACTTACTTCCGAGGTCAATGTGTAGCTTCTGAATTTCAGTCCAATTAGGTCAACGTAGTTTGTACACGGCATTCTCCTGCAGGCTGGAGCTGGTGATTCATGGGCCCATCCGCTGTTGTTAACAGCATTGGCTTTAAGGGTTCTGACAATTGACGTTAGAAAATACATTCAGTGCTTGAGTCAGGGTGCCTGATGAGAACAGCATGTCACGTCTTTAATGTCCCTCGAAACACCACATTTCATTATTAAATTTCTGTGTCCCAAATTGGACCTGTTGAAAGGGATCTTGAGCAATCCCAGTCTTTTTTCCCACTTCCCAAATGGACAAACCTTTTCTATAAAAATATTTGGTTTGTTTTCTACTGTTACTTCTGAATTTAATTTGCTGTTGGGTTTTGCCTCTTGTCACTTTTCGGTGAGCAGTTGTAGAAATAAACCCTTTAGTTGGGTTAGGGGTCCAAATCATCTCAAAGGGATCTTTAGGACTAAAGGATTGAAGTTTTCTCTTTGTACCTCCAGTGTTTTGGAGAAAAGTAGAAGGAAGGAAAAGAGATGAGGATGTGGAAGTCTCCAGGCCAACCCCATCAGGGCAAGAAAGTGTGCAGGTGCCGACTGGGGGCAGTTTGAATAGCACTGAAAGACAAATGTTACCACACTGATGTGGGCTCTCCAATATCCAACAGTTAAGACAACCATCTGGATTTAAAGTTGAAGTGTAGCCTGGACTTCCAGAGATGCTTTAAAAAACCTATTTCTGGTAAACCTGGGGTGAAATATTAGTGAAGATGGGAGGGGATCTCCTGATTTGGTGTCTATATGTAAGAAACTGCAGTTGTGTAAACCTTTCATTTTAAAGGTTTTGCAATTAGACATTATGAGGCACTTGGAGATCAAAAGACAGGGACATGACATATAAAAAGCATGACATAAAAAGATGTAGATTTCAATGTCACACTATCATACTTGATTCAACGCCTGACTTTCGGTAACTCACTGAAAAGTTTTCGGCCTTTTTTTTTTAGAGGTAAAAAAATAACCCATAAAGTCTCTTCTAGTTCTACATTTTAAATTTATTTTTATATTTTTTTCTGATTTCCTTTGCCTGTTCCTTCCTATTCAAAAAGGAAAGGCAGGACAAACCTGAGTGGGTGAGAAAGAGATCCTCTTATGAACTCCTTCTCCCTCGGTTCACTGTTCCTGACACACCTGACACACCTGCAGCCCCCAAAGTGCCTGCTGATGCTTTTGTATTTTCTTGTCAGGAAGGTCTCTAGGTAAATAATAATAGATGGTCACATCTTACTCAGTTGAAACAAGAAAAGGTCATTAGACAATTAAAACCTAGTAAATGAATTAACTAAATCCAATAAATCCTAAATCCAATAAATGAATTAACTTCTAGGTAGTACTTTGTTTTTAAATAGACATTATCCCCTTCATTATGCATATTGTATATGTTTTTTAAAAATTAGACAAAGGACTTTCAGTTGCCAGTTTTGCATATGAGGAGCTTACGTGTTACCATTCCATCTTAACCGCAAGTAAAAAGCTGAACAAACTGAAAAATCAACAACTCTTCTTAAATATTTAAGAGAAGTGAGGTCACAGGGCAAACCGCTGCCCTCAAAACTGAAGAGATAGGTGTGTATAGAGAATCACAACTTACTGGAGCAGGAACCTCTACAGAAGCCTGTGCTTGAGTAGGAAAACCTGAACTGCACTTGATGAACTGCTGGAGGGAATGTGGACAAGTCTGAGAGTTAAAAATTCCATAGAAGCCAGTCATCAGGGGCCCAGGCCCACACTTTTGTGAATTTACCTCTAGGAACCCAATCTGGTTCTTACAGTAAAAATTGGAGAAAAATCCCAATTTAGAAATTGGGAAAACAATTAGAAAAACAATTTAGAAATATTCCCAAACACTGTTTGACCAGGTTGGAGTGCAGTGGTATGATCTTGGTTCACTGCAACCCCTGCCTTCTGGGTTCAAGCAATTTTCCTGCCTCAGCCTCCTGAGTAGCTGGGATTACAGGCTTGTGCCACCACTCCTGGCTAAGATTTGTTTTTTTTTAGTAGACGGGATTTCCCCATGTTGGTTAGGCTGGTCTTGAACTCCTGACCTTGTGATTCACCCGCCTCGGCCTCCCAGTGTTGGGATTATAGGCGTGAGCCACCGCATCTGGCCTTCAAACACTGTTCTTAATAAGGCTTCCATCAGGATAAATTATTTAACCAGAGTCTAACTTGCTGAGGTTTTATCAGAGCTTGATTCACCTGAGGGAAGTCAAATATCCAGCTCCAGTTAGCCTTCCACGTAGGAGAAGGGAAACACACTGTCATCCATTCTAGTCATCCTGGATCACCTAAGGGAGGAGAAAAAAGATAAACAATTGTGAAGTTCACAATGTGGGGGCACAGGCTCACTAAAATGACTGAGACCAAATCACAGGACTGACTGTACAATGCTTTCCGTTTTCCCAGTCCTTGCCATCACATTAGTAAAGGCCTATTCCTTTTACCCAGTACATCATTTTTGGCTACTAAGAGAGAATTACACAGCATACTAAAAGGCAAAATATACAGTTTAAAGAGACAGAGCAAACTTCAGAACCAGACGTAGAAGGGATGTTGAAATGATCAGACAGAAAATTTAAGACAGCTGTGATTAATGTGTTAACAGCTCTAATGGATAAAGTAGATAGCATGCAAGAACAGATGAGCAAGTGTCTTCATTCCTGCAGGTATAAATAGATATCTGAGGCTGGGTAACTTATAAACAGGAATTTAATGCTCACAATTTTGAAGGCTGGGAAGTCCAAGATCAAGGGACCAGAAGATTTGGTGTCTGGGAAAGGCTTGCTTTCTGCTTCAAAGATGGCACCTTCTAGTTGCATCCTGACATGACAGGGAGAGCAAGGAGGCTCCCTCCAACCTCTTTTATAAGGGCACTAATCTACTCATGAGGGTGGGGTCCTCACTACTTAGTTACTTGCTGAAAAGCTCTTAATACGAACACATTGAGTATTAGGTAACAATAGACGAATTTTGGGGGGTACCATCATTTGAACTATAGCATCAATGCAAACAAAGAGGTAAATCCTAAGAAAGAACCTAGAGTTAAAAATAAATACTAGAGTTAAAATACTAGAGTTAAAAACAACAACAACGACAACAACACTGTAATGGCCAGGAACGGTGATTCACACCTGTAATCTCAGCATTTTGGGAGGATGAGGCGAGTGGATCACCTGAGGTTAGGAGTTTGAGGCCAGCCTGGCCAACATGGCATAACTCCGTCTCTACTAAAAATACAAAAATTAGCTGGGTGTGGTGGCAGGTGCCTGTAATCCTAGCTACTTGGGAGGCTGAGGAGGGAGAATTGGTTGAATCCAGGAGGTGGAGGTTGAAGTGAGCCAAGATTGCGCCATGTCATTTCCGCCTGGGAGACAAGAGTGAAACTCTATCTCATACAAACAAAACAAAAAAAGCAAAACAGGCTGGGTACAGTGGCTGACGCCTGTAATTGGGAAGCCAAGAGGGGCGGATTCCAAGGTCAGGAGTTTGAAACCTGCCTGGTCAACATGGCAAAACCCTGTCTCTATTAAAAATACAAAAATTAGCCAGCCATGGTGGCATGTACCTATAATCCCAGCTCCTCAGGAGGCTGAGGCAGGAGAATCACTTGAACCTGGGAGGCAGAGATTGCATTGAGCTGAGATTGCACTACTGCACTCCAGCCTGGGTGACAGAGCAAGACTCCATCTCAAAAACAAAAACAACCAACTGTAATGAAATGAAGAATGCCTGGACATGGCTAAGGAAAGAATACCTGAGCTTAAGGATATTTCAATGGAAACCCCCCAAACGGAAAAGCAAAAAGAATAAAGACTAAGAAGAAATAGAACAGAATATTTGAGAACTATGGAACTGCTACAGAAGTTGTGACATGTGTATAATGGAAATACCAGGAGGATTTACCAGAAAAGAGAATGAAATATAAGGAAAGAGAAAGGACTAGAGGGAATGTTTGGAACAATAATGACTGAGAATTTCCCCAAATTAGTGTGAGACACCAAATCACAAATCTAGGAAGCTCATAGAATACCAAGCAAGATTAATGTTCACAAAAAACCCACAAAAGCAAATAACAAAAAGTAAAACCAGAAAATGACACTAGGTATATTATTCTTAAATTATAGAAAATCAAGGTAAAGACTGAAAGAAGCCAGAGGAAAAAATTCCCTGACCCATGAAAAAGCAAAGAATTGGATCTGACTTCTCAGATAACAGGTAAGCAAGAAGAGAGTGGAGTAAAATGTTTAAAGTATAAAGAAAAAAATAAAATAAACTCAACCTAGAATTCTGCAACCTGCAACATTGTCCTTTAAAAGTGAAAGTAAAAAAGACTTTCTCATACAAAGTAGTAATTTGTTGAGGGAATTTGTTCCCAGTAAACCTGCCTTGCAAGTAATGTTAAATTCTTCAGAGAGAAGGAATATAATAAAGGTCTGCAACTTGGATCTACATGAAAAAGGAAGAGCATTTAAGAAGGTGTAGTTGAATGTAAAATGAAAACTTTATTTGGGAGACTGAGGTGGGTGGATCACCTGAGGTCGGGAGTTCAAGACCAGCATGACCAACACAGAGAAACCCCATCTCTACTAAAAATACAAAATTAGCCAGGTGTGGTGGCAGATGCCTGTAATCCCAGCTACTTGGGAGGCTGAGGCAGGAAAGTCACTTGAACCCGGGAGGCGGAGGTGGCGGTGAGCTGAGATAGTGCCACTGCACTCCAGCCTGGAAACAAGAGTAAAGCTCCATCTCAAAAAAATAAAGAAAGAAAAACTTTATTTATCTTACTTTTAATTGATCTAACAGATACCTGTTCAAAATAATAATAATAGCAACAATGTATGTGATTCTGTATGCTTATGTTTATTTTCTGTGTGCATATGTATGCATATATATAACTAAAATAAGTGAAGCAATGATACAAGGGACGAGAGGAAGGAATTATAATTATTTTGTTATGTTATTTTTAAAAAAGGTGTTATTTGTAGGTGAGCTTGGTCATAGAGATTTATGGCACAGCATAGTTAACTATACTGTATTTTTCTCTTTTTTAAGATTTAATATATTTCAGATAAAGACAGAATTTTGCTACATTGTCCAGGCTGGTCTCAAACTCCTGGACTGAAGCAATTCTCCCACCTTGGACTCCCAAAGTGCTGAGATTACAGGTGTGAGCCACTGTGCCCAGCCAATAATACTGTATTTTATACGTAAAAATTTTTAAAGAAGGTATACCTTATGTTAAGCGTTGTTATCCCGATAATAATAAAAACTAAGAAGGTGAAAGGAAACTTCTGAAAATGATGGATAGGTTATGGCATAGATTGTGATCATGGTTTCATGGGCATATATTTATCTCCAAACTCATCACATTATACATATATTATATACACAGTTTTTTATATGTCAATCATACCTTAATAAAATCATTAAAAAATTATACAAATAACATAACTATGTAATCATTTAAAAATTAAAATACTCTATTTCCCAATTTTATTTCTACACTCCAGAGCCAACCACTGCTGATATGATATGTATAGCTCTCAAATATTGAATTAATTTTCATGCATACATATATGAAAGTGTACATATAAATTTTTGGACATATAAACAATATCATATTAGATGATGCATAATCTTTGAAAAACTCCAGATGTATGACCTTGAAAGAATCACAGACATCATACTCCCAGTACTCCTTGTTTTAGGGGGAACTAAGGCTTGATGATACAGCAGAGGTCAACTCTATCCTCTAGGAAGATAAGAAGAGTGAAAACAAATAAATTTTCATATTTCTAGATTTCTAAAATGTTGTAAAAAGATCACATTCAGTTGGATGGATTAAATAATATGTGTTGAAATAACAGCTGTAGACAGTGATCCCTGGACCTAACTTTATCAAAATACTTCAAAGCATGTTGTGAAATGTACAACACCTATTTTTTATTCACCATGACTTACTTTTCGAAAAGTGTCCAGTGATATTTCAACAGGTTGAGGCTTTATGCTGTGAGAAGGTTGGGAGGGAGGGATTGTTGTTCCGTACAAGGAAAGGATGTCACAAATTTGAATCTACTCTAGCTCCAGACTCCAAATCTCTATTAGTTAGCTCAGCCTCTTGCTCCCATGGCACCTTGGGTGTATCTTTATCATAGCAAGCTTCACTCTACAAAATAAGCTGCACAAGAGCTGGAATTTGTGTCTGCTTTGATCTGCTGTGTCCCATCACCTAGAACATTGTCTGGTGCCCAGCAGGTGTTCAGTAGACACTTGTTCAATGATACCTTTTTTTTTTTTTTTTTTTAACTGCATTCTTTGTTATACTGCAAGCTCTTTGGTGGTATGGATCATAATATATTCATCTTTATAGTTCTGCAACTTATATTAGTACATGATTGGTGCTCAGAAATATTTGCTGAATATTATATAAAAAGAAAAAGGAGTGAAAAATAAAGGAATAAATACATGAATGAATAAAACAAAGATAGGCTTTTAACATCAGAAATAGATCATCACTGTTGATTAAGCGAACTAGCCTGGACTCCAGTTACAAATCTGAAACTGGTGGCTTCTTCGATTTTCTTTTAGGGCCTGACTCTTACTTTTCCCTTAGATACTGTGGCATGCTATCCTTTCCTTTATAAAGAAAACCCTGGGTCCTTCAAAAACAATAGGGAATGCATAATTTTTTTAACAGATTCTCTTAAAGGAACTGCTCTTTAGGAGCCATACTTCAGTAATACTTTATTTCCAAGATTCTCTGCATGTTCTATATACAACATGCAAAGGGTTCATGTTTTATATCAGATAAGATATGATCATTTTCATTTTCACATTTTTTAGATTTCCTCTGAAAATTTACCTGTGTATCCATGTGCAGATTATCATTTTATTTATATAGTTATCACCAGTGAGTATGCTCCTGGATGAGAGTGAGAAAGAATGAAGTATGTGAATAGCCCTCTCAGGAAGATAGGAATGCCTTGTATCAAAAGGTCAAATCAGCCTACAATAATTCTTGTTTCTTATCTGCTCTACAACTTACTCTCGAGAAGTTGCTACTTGAGAAGTTTCCGAAGTTTTCATCACCAGTGCAGGACTGCTTTAGGAGTGTTTCCTTTTTAGGAGTATTTTTCATATGCACGGATCGTATCTTTTCACAAATTTACCTAGAAACATTTACTGAGAAGCTGTTGCTTATTTGTTTCAAATATTTCATTTACAAAAGACATCTACAACTACCACTCAGAACTATATCAAATATATAATGTCTGTTAGTATTTCTGAAATACTGAAAATAATTTATGAGTCTTTATCACCACCTTTATAGATGTCTATGGACCTGGGGACTAGCTATTTATAGAGTTCCTGCAAGTTTTAAGATCATGACCAGAGCTAAATCAGGGATTGGAAGGAGCAGAAAAAAAGACCGTGAAAAAGAAACTAAATATTTAGTGACTGATTGCTGGAATTATAGTTCCTTAATACATATGTATCTCATTCTGTATATCCAAAGTTTGGTCCTTTCTTGGTTAATGCTGTGTGATTTATTTGCTATTTGGAATAATCAATGTGAGACACATGCACGAAGATACATTTGTCATAACCTTACGTTGTCATATCAAGTTACACACCAACCATGCTTATAACAGGAAGCAAAAAAAGGATGTTTAAAGTGACAGATTAGATGTTGTAAATTTGTCTATTTGCTGTGTTGGTTCAATTTTTTCTCTTCCAATTTATTGTAATAAAATATATTAGCATATGTATGTTCTTGTGAAACATTCAATGCAACACAAACTAGAAGTATATATTCTATTTGGTCCTATAAAGTGAAAGTAGGGTTAGCTTATGTTTCTGAAGATAATGCAGAAATTTTTCATTTGTTAGTTGTTAAACTACTTTAAGAAATGTGTTAGTGTTCATTTTTATTTGGTGTTTCTTACAATTCCATGACTGAACTGAAAATAGTGAACTGAAAAGTAAAGAACCTAATGTTCAATAAATATTGCAAGATTGTATCTCACAGGCATAAAACCAATTATGCTCTAGCATAGTTAATTTATTGTGTTAGGAAGTCTTGGAGAACCTCAGAATAGTTCCCTTGACACAGATTTAGCCAATACACACATGATAATTGGCGACATCAATGTTATTCTAAATGGTATCTATAAATATCCTTTTAGCCAGTGGTTCAATCCTGCTTTCTCACTTCTTTTCCTTGTCATATGTACCAGCTCCCTGTTCGTTTCCAGTACTTGTTAAACAGTTTAATTTTTTAAATCTTATTTGTTCTATCTACCTCTGGGGTAAAATTAAAATTTATACAGATGAATGCAAATGAAAACCAAGTCTTAGATCTTTTCAATAAACTACTAGAATCATCAGTTAATCAAAAAATGGAGGTACCCATGTATCTTGCAGACTCATCTATTTGGTAGCAGTGACAAAACATGGGCACCTCTAATTAGGTCTAATTCATTGGGAGAGGGAGGATAGGGATGAAGTAACACAAGGGGTAAAATGGGGTGAAATTCAAAGTGGGAGTCCTAGTGGTTGGGAGACGGAAGTGTGATATTTCTATGTAAGAGGGCTTTGCTAAGCACATGTCCTAAATAATTGACACACTCTTTTTCTTTTTTTTTTTTTTTTACTTTAGGTTCTGGGGTACATGTGCTGGTCATGCAGGGTTGTTGCATAGGTGCATACATAACCAGGTGGTTTGCTGCCTCTATTCCCCCTCCATCTATATTCGGCATTTCTCCCCATGTTATCCCTCCCCACCCTCCCCACCCCCCACTGTCCCTACCCTAGCCCCACCACCACACTGCCCCCAGTGTGTGATGCTCCTCTCCTTGAGTCTATGAGTTCTCATTGTTCAACACTTGCCTATGAGTGAGAACACGTAGTGCTTGCTTTTCTGTTCTTGTGTCAGTTTGCTGAGAATGATGGTTTCCAGATTCATCCAAGTCCCTACAAAGGACATGAACTCACCATTTTTTATGGGTGTGTAGTATGCCATGGTATATATGTGCCATATTTTCTTTGTCCAGTCTATCATTGATGGGCATTTGGGTTGGTTCCAGGTCTTTGCTATTGTACACAGTGCTGCAATGAACATACATGTGCATGTATCTTTATAATAGAATGATTTATAATCCTTTGGGTATATATCCAGTAATGGGATTGCTGTGTCAAATGGAATTTCTATTTCTAGATAATGGAGAAATCACCACACTATCTTCCATAATGGTTGAACTAATTTATACTCCCACCAACAATGTAAGAGTGTTCCTATTTCTCCACATCCTCTCCAGCATCTGTTTTCTCCAGATTTTTTAATGATCACCGTTCTAACTAGAGTGAGATGATACCTCAATGTGGTTTTGATTTGCATTTCTCTAATGATCAGTGATGAGCATTTTTTCACATGTTTGTTGGCCTCATATATGTCTTCTTTTGAAAAGTGTCTGTTCATATCCTTCGCCCACTTTCGAACAGGTTTGTTTGTTTATTTCTTGTATATCTGTTTTAGTTTTTTGTAGATTCTGGATACTAGCCCTTTGTCAGATGGGTAGACTGCAAAAATTTTTTCCCATTCTGTTGGTTGTCGATTCACTCTAATGATTGCTTCTTTTGCTCTACAGAAGCTGTGGTGTTTGATTAGATCCCATTTGTCTATCTTGACTTTTGTTGTCATTGCTTTTAGTGTTTTAGTCGTGAAGTCCTTGCCTATGCCTATGTCCTGGATGGTTTTGCCTACATTTTCTTCTAGAGTTTTTATGGTGTTAGGTTTTATGTTTAAATCTTTAATCCATTAGATAATTTTAGTGTAAGGTGACAGGAAGGTCTAGTTTCTGCTTTCTGCACATTGCTAGCCAGTTTTCCCAACATCATTTATTAAACATGGAATCCTTTCCCCATTGCTTATTTTTGCCAGGTTTGTCCAAGATCAGATGGTTATAGATGTGTGGCATTACCTCCAAGGCCTCTGTTCTGTTCCATTGGTCTATGTCTCTGTTTTGGTACCAGTACCATGCTGTTTTGATTACTGTAGCCTTGTAGTATAGTTTGAAGTCAGGTAGCATGATGCCCCCAGCTTTGTTTTGTTTTGCTTAGGATTGTCTTGGCTATGTGGGCTCTCTTGTGGTTCCATGTGAAGTTTAGAGTGGTTTTTTCCAGTTCTGTGAAGAAGATCATTGGTAACTTGATGGGGATAGCATTGAATCTGTAAATTACTTTGGACAGTATGGCCATTTTCATGATATTGATTCTTCCTAACCATGGGCATGGAATGTTTTTCCATCTGTTTGTGTTCTCTCTTATTTTGTTGAGCAGTGGTTTGTAGTTCTCCTTAAAGAGGTCCTTTACATCCTTTGTTAGTTGTATTCCTAGGCATTTTATTCTCTTTGTAGCAATTGTGAATAGCAGTTCATTCTTGATTTGGCTCTCTTTAAGTCTGTTATTGGTGTACAGGAATGCTTGTGATTTCTGCACATTGATTTTGTATCCTGAGACTTTGCTGAAGTTGCTTATCAGTTTGAAGAGATTTTGGGCTGAGACAATGGAGTCTTTTAAATATGCAATCATGTTGTCTGCACATAGAGACAATTTGACTTCCTCCTTTCCTAATTGAATACCCTTTATGTCTTTTTCTTGCCTGATTGCTCTGGCTAGAACTTCCAATACTATATTGAATAGGAGTGGTGAGAGAGGGCATCCTTATCTAGTGCCTGATTTCAAAGGGAATGTTTCTAGCTTTTGCCTGTTCAGTATCATATTGGATGTAGGTTTGTCATAAATAGCTTTTATTATTTTATGATACGTTCCGTCAATACCTAGTTTACTGAGAGTTTTTAGCATGAAGGGCTATTGAATTTTGTTGAAGGCCTTCTCTGCATCTATTGAGATAATCATGTGGTTTTTGTCTTTGGTTCTGTTTATGTGATGGATTATGTTTACGGACTTGCATATGTTAAATCAGCCTTGCATCCCAGGGATGAAGCCTACTTGATCGTGTTAAATAAGCTTTTTGATGTGTTGTTGCATTAGGTTTGCCAGTATTTTATTGAAGATTTTTGTGTCGATGTTCATCACGGATATTGGCCTGAAGTTTTCTTTTTTTGTTGAGTCTCTGCCTGGTTTTGGTATCAGGATGATGTTGGTCTCATAGAATGAGTTAGGGAGGATTCCCGTTTTTTGTATTATTTGGTATAGTTTCAGAAGGAATGGAACCAGCTCCTCTTTGTACATCTGGTAGAATTTGGCTGTGAACCCTGCTGGACCTGGACTTTTTTTTGTTGATAGGCTATTGATTGCTGCCTCAACTTCAGCCTTTGTTATTGGTCTATTCAGGGTTTTGGCTTCTTCCTGGTTTAGTCTTGGTAGAGTGCAAGTGTCCAGGAATTTATCCATTTTTTCCAGGTTTACTGGTTTATGTGCATAGACCTGTTTGTAGTAATCTCTGATGGTAGTTTGTATTTCTGTGGAATTGGTGGTGATATCCCCTTTATCATTTTTTATTGCATCTATTTGATTCTTCTTTCTTTTCTTTTTTACTAATCTGGCTAGCACTCTGTCTATTTTGTTGATCTTTTTGAAAAACCAGCTCCTGGATTCACTGATTTTTTGAAGGGCTTTTTTGTGTGTCTCTACCTCCTTCAGTTCTGCTCTGATCTTAGTTATTTCTTGTTTTCTGCTAGCTTTTGAGTTTTTTGATCTTGCTCCTCTAGCTCTTTCAATTTTGATGATAGGGTGTTGATTTTAGATCTTTCCTTGTTTCTCATGTGGGCATTTATTGCTATAAATTTCCCTCTCCACACTACTTTAAAGGTGTTCCAGAGATTCTGGTAAGTTGTGTCTTCATTCTGATTGGTTTCAAAAACATCTTTATTTCTGCCTTCATTTCATTGTTTATCCAGTCAGCACTCAGAAGCAAGTTGTTCAGTTTCCAAGTAGTTGTGGGGATTTGAGTGAGTTTCTTAATCCTGAGTTTTAATCTGATTGCACGGTGGTCTCACAGACTGTTTGTTATGATTTCCATTCTTTTGCATTTGCTGAGGAGTGATTTGCTTCCAATTATGTGGTCGATTTTAGAGTAAGTGTGATGTGGTGCTGAGAAGAATGTATATTCTGTGGATTTGGGGTGGAGCTTTCTGTATATGTCTATTAGGTCCGCTTGGTCCAGTTCTGCATTCAAGTCCTGGATGTCCTTGTTAATTTTCTGCCTCATTGATCTGTCTAATATTGACAGTGGAGTGTTGAAGTCTCCCACTATTATTGTGCGGGAGTCTAAATCTCGTTTTAGGCCATTAAGAAATTACTTATGTATCTGGGTGCTCCTGTGTTGGGCCTGTATATATTTAGGACAGTTAGCTCTTCTTGTTGCATTGATCTTTTTACCATTATGTAATGCCCTTCTTTGTCTCTTTTGATCTTTGTTGGTTTGAAATCTGTTTTATCAGAGACTAGGATTGCAACCCCTGCTTTTTTTTGTTCTCCATTTGCTTGGTAAATCTTCTTCCATCCCTTTATTTTGAGTCTATGTGTGTCTTTGTATGTGAGATGGGTTTCCTGAATATAGCACACTGATGGGTGTTGCCTTTTTATCCAGTTTTCCAGTCTGTGTCTTTTGATTGGGGCGTTTAGGCCGTTTACATTCAGTGTTATTACTGTTGTGTGTGAATTTGATCCGGCCATTTTGTTACTGGCTGGTTTTCTTGCCTGTTGGTTGACTCAGTTTCTTCATTGCATTTTTGGTCTTTGCCATTTGGTATGCTTTTGCAGTGGCTGGTACTTGTTCCTTTCCATGTTTAGTGTTTCTTTCAGGAGCACTTGTAAGGCAGGTCTGGTGATGATGAAATCTCTCAGTAATTGCTTGTCCATAAAGAATTTTATTTCTCCTTCCATTAAGAAGCTTAGTTTGGTTAGATATGAGATTCTGGATTGAAAGTTATTTTCTTTAAGGATGTTGAATATTGGTCCCCACTCTCTTCTGGCTTCTAGGGTTTCTGCTGAGATATCCACTGTGAGTCTGATTAGCTTCCCTTTGTGGGTGACCTGTCCTTTCTCTCTGGCTGCCCTTAGCATTTTTTCTTTCATTTCAACCCTGGTGAATCTGACAATTATGTGCCTTGGGGTTGTTTTTCTTGAGGAATATTTTTGTGGCGTTCTCTGTATTTCTTGGATTTGGATGTTGGACTGCCTCGTTAGGCTGGGGAAGTTCTCCTGGATAATATCCTGGAGAGTGTTTTCCAGCTTGGGTTAATTCTCCCCGTCACATTCAGGTATACTGATCAAGTGTAGATTAGGTCTTTTCACATAATCCCATACTTCTTGGAGGCTTTATTCATTTTTTTTCACTTTTTTTTTCTCGTCTTGCCTTCTCTTTTTATTTCATTGAGTTGAACTTCAATCCCTGATATCCTTTCTTCTGCTTGATTGATTTGCTTGTTTTGATTTGTTTGAAGCAAACCCGTGTTTGCTTCACGTAGTTCTTGTGCTGTGTTTTTCAACTCCATCAAGTCATTTATGTTCTTCTCTAAGGTGCTTATTCTAGTTAGCATTTCGTCTAACCTTTTTTCAAGGTTTTTAGTTTCTTTGCTTTGGATTAGAATGTGTTCCTTTAGCGCAGAAAAGTTTGTCATTACCCACCTTCTGAAGCCTGTTTCTGTCAATTCGTTCCACTCTTTTTTAGTCACTTTGTGTTCCCGTGTTGATGAGGAGTTGTGATCCCTCGAACTAGAAGAGGTGTTCTCGTCTTTGATGGTTTCACCTTTTTTGCGCTGTTTTTTTTCCCATCTTCATGGATTTACCTGGCTCTGATCTCAGGGAGCTGCTTGATAGGTCACTTGTCTGCCTGTGGAGGCGCTACTGGGTTTCCCGGGACTCCTTCAGGTTACTAGGTAAGCTTCTTGTGCCTTTTTAGTTTACACCGGGAGGTTAGGCCCACCTCTTCCGCTGATCTGGAGGCACTGCTGGTTGGTCAAGAACACCGTCCCATTGCTACGTAGGCTTCCTGTGTTTTTTGTTAAAACATGAAGCCTAGTTCCACCTCTTTAATGGTGGGTTATACCCTTCCCCCATGGAGCTGGATCATTCAGGGTTCAGCTCAGACTGAGGCACTGGCTACGTAACCCGCTAGAGTTAGTGCTTCAGTCCTCTGGGGTTTGTGGGGGAGGGTAGGGACCCACCTGGCTGCACTGTCTGCCTCCCCGCTTTCAGCTCCTTTCTCTCTGATCATGCCTGCTCAGCTGCTCTGTCTGTCTCTCCACTTTCAGTTCCAATACACTCTTTCAAATGATAACTGACTCCATTTTTAGGTGATGATTGAAAGAATTAACCAAGAGAAGGACTGAAAATTCTAGAAAGGTATGAACTCAGAAAAGATGAACTCAGTCAAAGGTCCTATGTAAAAACATTAGAGTGACACTGGCTTTGATTTTATTTTGGTATTAGGATAATCATCATCATATGCAATCTTATAGATAATTATCATGACAGGCTCGAAATAATGCTAATACTGACATTTGGATAATTCTTAAAATGCTTTTGAAATTGCTTTCACATCTATTACTTTAATCTTTCCCTTTTCCCCAGAGCAGTGCCATTGAAGCACTGATATTCCCATTTTATAGATGAAGAGGCCAAGGCCCAGAGCAGCTGTTAACTCCAGGCCACAAATTGCTCCATTTCAGAAATGCCAGCAGTTCAGTATTCAGAAGGACCCAGCAAGTCCTGTGGTTCTTTCAGATAATGCCATCCTGTGCAGCAGTCCTGTGCTTTCAGGGAGATTGTTCAGTGAGTAACCCTCCAGCTGACCGGCTTGCTGGATTGGTCTCTGTCTCTTCATAGACCACTGGGTAAGTGTCTGCTAGAGCATTTTTTCCTCACCTGCCCTTCTTTGGACCTCTATAGATGTCCTGTTTCGATAAGAGGAGGCTGGCTCCAGGAAGCAGAAGTGGGTTTGGAGTCACTGAAAGGAAGTTATGCATCTCTCTCTTGCCAGCCACATGGAATAAGTCTCAGTCCTTGGTCCTCATGTAGTTGCTTGCTGGCCCTTTGCAGTGAGTTTTCTGTGGCCAATGAATCCAAATGCCTTACAAAGGGAATAACTTGCAGATGTGGGTATGATAACCTGCAAAGCACAGCTTAAATATAGTAATTGTCTCTAGCCTGCTCTTAACTGTGGCGACAGAGTTTCTGCTATGTCATTAGGGAAGGAATTACCAAGTCTTGGAACACAGTGAGCCACACTTCTGACATCAGCTGCCCGAGTTTTTATAGAGTTAATTGGCTTCTCACCAAAAAGATTAGGGCATGAGGTTAATGAATTTGGGAATAAGGAAGAACTAAGGTAAATGGAAGACAAGAGTGTCTAAAAGCTAACAAAAAGATTTTTGTTTCTTTTGTTACTAAGCTTAGATATAATCACTTTATCTCTTTGTGCTGAATCCATCATCTCTTTTATTCTGTTTTTCTGTTGTCGTCTTCAGTGAGATAACTACAATTTAAAGGTGAATGGTTTTGCTTTGCAGACTTTTTTTTTTTTGCCAGTCACCTCCAGTGCCTAGCACATCCAAGTGGGAAAAGACCCTGGCCCTGCCTAGCAGAGCCAAGTAGGCAAAAATCTGCAGAATTTTAGAGCTGGATGAAGTTTAGAGGTTATCCCGTACAATCTCCCACTTAAGATAGGTGATTTCATCCACTGTTCCTTGGCAGGTGGTCTTCCAGGCTTCCTACCTTTCAATACCTCCCTTTGAACAGTCATTACCATTAGAATATTCTTCTTGATCCTGAATTTTTGCTACTCAGAGGTTCTAGTTTTACCCTCTACAACTAGATGGGACTAGTTTGAAGAACAAACTAAACAGTTTTATTTTACAGCATGTGCATTCAAATATCTCTTTCTTTCTTTCTTTTTTTTGCTTTGTTTTGTTTGAGATAGTCTCTTGCTCTGTTGCCCAGGCTGGAGTGCAGTGGTGCCATCTCAGTTCGCTGCAACCTCCACCTCCCAGGTTCAAGCAGTTCACCTGCTTCAGTCTCCCAAGTAGCTGGGATTGCAGGCACCTGCCACCATGTCCAGCTAATTTTCGTATTTTTAGTAGAGACAGGATTTTGCCATGTTGGCCAGGCTGGTCTTGAACCGCTGGCCTCAAGTAATCTGCCTACCTCGGCTTCCCAAAGTACTGGGATTACAGGCACGAGCTACTGTGCCTGGCTGCATTAAAATATTTCAATGAGAAAATTATACCTGCCTTAAAACTGGAATAACTAATAAATTTTGTCTTAGTTGTCCAATCCAATAGATTGCATAGTGGTTGCCGGGAGGGCTATGAGTTGGGCAAACACTATGGGAAGAGAATTATGATTATTAATGCCTTCCATGGACAGAGGAGGAGAGTGGTGGCAGGGATGGTGCACCTCTTTAGACTGTCCTTAAATGTAATATAATCCCTCAGTACCTTTGGTCACCTAAATTGTTTCATTTTCATATATCATGGTTAGGTACATCACTATCGTGTTTGATTTCCTCTGAACAAACATTCCTCTTGAAAAATAACTCCCAAAGTTGAACACAGTACTCCCAGTGTGGTATGACTAGACCAGAAAACAATGGGAATGTGATACCCATTAAAACATACCACCATTAATGTATTTAACAATTGCATTCATTTTTTTTTTGGCAGCCATACCACTCTTGTGACTCATATTGAGCATGTGGCCTAGGTCATTTTCACATAGCAGTCAACAATGCAGTATAATTTGAGGGACACCACAAGAGCCCAGCCGCCCCAACGTATCTCTTTACTAGGCTATTTAGTGCTACGTACGGGCTCATTCTATGTGGTCTGATATCCCTCCATTTATGTTACTCCTTTGGGTTAGACATCTATGGTTGGGGAAATAAATTGAGTCTAGGGTGTTCCCATTAGAATTCTAGAAATCATTAATGCTTTTCCATTGCATCAACAAATATATATTGTTTTATTGATTGCTTACCATTGTTTTAGACACTGGGGATAAGACAATGAGCAAACAAGATGAAACGCCTGTCCTGATGGAGCCTATGCTATAATGTGGGAAGACAGACAATATTAAAAAAGTTATAAAATAGCTGGTAATAAGTGCTGTGGAGAAAAAGATAGAGCAGAGGGGAAGAATGAGACGTGATAGGAGAGGAGATGTGATTTGAAATGGAGTAGTCAGAGAGGGCCTCACTTAAGAAGATGAAATTTGAGTAAAGCCCTGAAGGAGATACAGAAGGAATCCTCAAGGCGATTTGGGGGAAAAGCAGCAGGAGAGCAGAACAGTAGGTGCTAAGACTGTGGGAACATGTCTGGCATGATTGAGGAATACCAGGAAGACCAGATGGCAAGAGAAGTGATGACAAGAAAAACAGTAAGAGATGACCAGAGAGACAACAGGCGCCAGGTTGTATAAGTTAGGCAGGCTATTGTAAAGGTTCTGACTTTTGCTCTGAGATATGAGACCATAGGAAGGTTCTAAACAGAGTAGTGACGTCATCTGACCTTCTGTTGCAAGAATCCTATAGCTTCTGTGTTGAGAATAGACTGTACATGGGCAAGGACAGAGGCAGGAAGACTCCTTAGAAAATTTCTATTCTAATCGGGGTGAGGTATTGATGACTTTGACCAGGTTGGAACCAAAGAGGTGGTAAAAAAAATGATCTAAATTTGGATATAGTTGGAAAACATAGTCTAAAGAACTTACTAGTGTTTGGTTGCTGGATATGAGAGAAAAAAAAAAAAAAAAAGCAACCAAGCGTGATGTTGATGTTTTTGAGTCTAAACATTTTGAAGAGTGGAATTACCATTATTCATGTGGGGAAGAATGTGGGACTAGCAGATTTGGGGGGAAAATCTGTAGGTATAGATACCTGTGCGGAAGAATCAGTTAGGCAGTGGAATCTATGGATTTGCAGTTCAGGAATGCAATCCAAGCTGGAAATGTAACTTCCTCAGCTTTTAAAGGGCCATGAAAGCCCCTAGGCTATAACAGATCACTGAGGAAGTGAGAGCAGATAAGAAGAGAAAAGGACCAAGAATTGAGCTGAGCGATGAGTTGATGAGATCAGCAAAGGCATCTGAGGAGTAACCAGTGAACCACCAGGAAGCTAGGGCAGGGCATGTCCTGAAAGGCCAGAGAAGAGAGCCTCTCAAGGATGAGGGAACACTATCATGTCAGATGCCACGGAGAGGGTAAGGAAATGGAGGACTGAAAATAGCTACTGGCTTTAGCAACTTGGAGGCTCTTGGTGGCCTTGATGAAAGAAGTTTCAGGGAAATGGTTGAGATAAAACTCTTATTGGAGTCGATTCAAAAGATAATAAGAGACGAAAAATTGGAAATGGCAAGTGTAGACCACAATTTAATGAGTTTTATTGTAAAGAAGAGCAGAGGAATGGGGACCAGATGGAGCTGTGTCAAGAGGGTAGATGAGGTCAATGAATTATTATTTTTAAGTTGAAAAAATTATTTTTTTCCCTGATGGAAATGACCCACTCTTGAGGGCTTTTCAGTTAACTATTTATCATCAGGATTTTGAGTGGATGAAATCCAGGACAAATATTTTTGATGGGGAAAAGAAAATCCAGATTCTTTGAATACATTACAATGTGGGCAGAATGATGGCAGGCTGATGGAGAACGCAGCCTGTGGGTGGCAGGAGTAGCAGGATGTCAACATGAACCTGTGGATGTGGATGGGGGGACTGTGTGTGTCAGGGGTGCAGGGAGGAGGAGTGGACCCTAAAGAGGACTCTTCCCTGCTTCACACCAAAGGTAGGTCCTCTTCAAGAGTATAGAAGACACCCTCACAGTTTGGAACATAATTTGTATGTCTACCTTTTGTTCTTTTGTCAGCTAACTAGTCAATTAATATGTATTTGTTAAATATCTCCTAATCTCTTGTCCAATTTATCTTTGTGTTTCACTTAAGTTTCCAAGACATGACAAAGGTAGTTTTCTGTTTCAAAGTTTTCTTTCTTCCCTATAGCGTTGGGCATCCCCCTCCACCAACTCCCCATCTGGTTTTATTTCTTTTCTTTCAAGTTTAAGTGTCAATTGGATCAAAAGAGTGAGCAAGTGTCATTTTTTCTTCTACACTCACCTAAGATCCAGTAGTTATCCAGACCTAGGGTGCCTCTTAAACAGGGGGCTCACTGGGCCCCATCTTACTCTCACTGTGGGAGAAGAGAGCATATTACTTCTATTCATCCATCTATCCATCCAATTAATATTTATCTGGTACCTACTCTGCACCAGGCATTGTTCCTGGCATTTGGGGATTCCATAGGAAACAAGATGGCCATGGCTTTTGGCCTTAGGACTCCTACATTTTAGTGAAGAAGATAATAATAAACAAGTAAAACAGAAATTCAAATGATCTTGGTGAGTGCAATGAAGACAATGCACAGGATATTGAAACACAGAATAACAAGGAAAGATATGCATGATATTTTCTTTATGTAGGTTGATCAAAGAAGGCTTCTGCATTTATAATCTTATCACTTCCCCGTTGGAAGTTACACTCCATCCCGGTGAAGTGGGTGTGGAATGGGACTCTGTCTAGCGTCTGTTGCATTATTTGTCCCTAGATGCTCCAGAGCCTTTCTGTGAGGTGAGAGTGAGACCTGGACATATAATTATATTAATCTAGTCTGAGGTGAGATGATGAGAATTTAGTAAGAGTCGGAATCTAATAGAATGCATCTCAATAGTTGGAGTATTTTCCCTCTGACGCCTGGGGCAATCAGGAATCCCATGGAATTCTTTCAGATCTCCCCTGGCCCAGGAGCTCTGTCTTGGGCTATGGGGCAGGGCACTGGGGTTCAACTATTGGAAAAAGTGAACATTGGTTGAATGTTTAAAAATCACTATTAATTATAAATGCTGAATATTCAGCAAGAAGGATTTTAATTATAAAGGGTACTGCAAATTAGCATAACCTGATGGTAACTTGTCAATGTGGGCATTAACAAATTGTCCCTCATTCTCAAAGTTATGTAATAGCAAAACTAACCTACCTGACCAATGCCAACATTTATAATCAAACATATATCACACCCTGATGTTGAGAGAAAAATAATGCTTGGATGACAGATAACCAAATATCAATCAAAATAAACACCAAGGTCCAAGGTATGTTGGAAATTCAAATACACAGCAATGCAGGACTTTTGCCGCAAATGAAACAAGAGCCACGTGAATGCCATGACAGAATTTTATGGAAAGAATATTTTGAAGAAAAACCCCTTCTAATTGAAGTTACTAATGCCGGGGGCTCCACATGCATGGGGATGAAACAGTACCGGTTATTTTTAGGCACTTTCTACTTTTCGTCGTATTTAATGCATACTTCTGAATGGAGTAGTGCAAAGATGCCAGAGGCTCTATGTAATTTAAAGAGTTAATTTGGGTAAATTAACTGGTAAATACTATTGGCTGACATTTATCTCCGTCCTATCCTCTGAGTGCCACCTAATAGAGTGAGGGCTTCTCCCAGTCCTGCAGGATTAGAGAACAGGAAAGGCAGTGCCTTGAAAAAGTTTACAGTTCAGTTGAATCCACCCTGATCTAATCATGGTCTCACAGTGGGTAAAAATTACCCCTTCCTGTGAAGTGAAGTTTAAACATCTCAGCTGTATTTCTGTTTGGTTCCTTATTTCATGTAATTCGGGTTCTGTTAGTCTTTGTAATGGCTCTAAACCTTAATCACTCCCATCTGTTCAATATTACATGGTAATTTGGTAGTGAAAGAGTACTAGGCTAGGAGCCAGTTTGATTCTAGTTCTGGCTTTGTCACTAATTAGCCGTGTGACTCCAATGAGTTGGTTCATCTCTGCCTTGGTTTACGATCTCCCCCGTCACCAACCTAAGCTTTTTCTACTCCCCATGACTTCCCCAATTAGTAGAGAGAAGAGGCAGCTCTAAGGAAGTGCGTTGAGACTCCACACCTAAGAAAGTGGAGGTGGAGATGAGGAGAAAGGAAATCATTCTCCTCTCAACTCAGACACAAAAGCCTTCTTGTGCCTGGATCTGTCTTCTTCCCCCCGATGTAATGAAAGACACATCCCTGTTCCTATTGAAACCCCAATCTTCCATTTCAGCTTTAAGTCCATCTTCTTAGCCCTCTCAAATACTCTTTGGTTATCTTTGTCCATGTGTTCTTATCATTTAGCTCCCACTTATAAGTGAGAGGATGTGCTATTTGGTTTTCTATTCCTGCGTTCGTTTGCTAAAGATAATGGCCTCCAGCTCCATCCATGTTTCTGCAAAGAACATGATCTTGTTCTTTTTTATGGCTGCATAACAACTCGTGTGTTTTCAATTACATGCCCTTCTGAGAAATGTGATGAAATCTCGAACCGTGTCTCTCCGTCCTGCCCTGGACATGAGTCATCCCTTTGCCCAGCGTCCCCATGCTTTCTACATTCCCTGCCCATTAGTCACTTAGTAGCCAGCTCAGCTATCAGATTCACTGTCACGGTATTGCAGTGCTTGTGTCCAAGTAAATCTGATCTACTTGATTATGGCCCTAAGTGCAAGAGCTGTGATGCTTTGGGAGGCTGAGGCAGGTGGATCACATGAGGTCAGGAGTTCGAGACCAGCCTGGCCAACATGGTGAAACCCTGTCTCTACCAAAAATACAAAAATTAACCAGGCATGGTGGCACATGCCTGTCATCCCAGCTACTTGAGAGGCTGAGGCTGGAGAATAGCTTGAACCCAGGAGACAGAGACGGCAGTGAGCTGAGATTGTGCCATTGCACTACAGCCTGGGAGACACAGCGAGACTCCATCTCAAAAAAAAAAAAAAAAGTTGTAATGCTGGCAATTCGGATACACCAAAGAAAAGCAAGCTGTGAAGTACTTCCTTTACATGAAAAGGTGAAAGTTTTAATAAGGAAAGGAAAAAAAATCGTACGCTGAGGTTGCTAAGATCTAAGGTAAGAACAAATCTTTCATCCATCAAATTGTGAAGAAGGAAAAAGAAACTCATGCTAGTTTTGCTGTCACATATCAAACGGCAAAAGTTATGCTGACCACAGTGCATAAGTGCTTAGTTAAGATGGAAAAGGAATTAAATCTGTGGATGAGAGACATGAACAGAAATGTGTTCTGATTGACAGCAATCAGGTTCTATATGATTTGTGGTTTCAGGCATCCACTGAAGGTCTTAGAATATATCCCCCATGGATAAGGAAGACAACTGTAATGACTTTACAAAAAATTGCATAATTTTCTATGCCTCGTTCCTATTTTTTTTCCCACAGTGACCCAATTGCACTGTAAACCCCCCTCTAATGCTTCCCATACTTTGATCGCATTCATTCCATTTGGTATTTCCTGGACGCCACTGTCGGGAACCCAGCATTGCTTGGTTCTTTTGCTCCACTGTGACTGTGTTGCCCTCTAGGCCTGCTACTCAACTGTCAGCTTGGGACTTCCCTTGACCATTGCTTGATGACGTAAATGTGACTCAAGAAATTTTATCTGGTAGCCACTTGTGGGACATATTGGAGCCAGGAGAGATGGAAGCAGAACAAATTCAGAGGACTTTGGAATGAGCTCTGGCTTGAGATAATTAGAATTTTGTATGCTTATCAGTGAGGCAGAGACTTCTTTCTGCTTCAGTAATAGCATGCCTAGAAAACAATAATAGTAACATTATTATTCAATATTATTCTGGCTAAGCAAGGTCCAATCATGGGAGCAGAGTCACTATGAGTGTTATAGTATAAGAGATGTACTTCATGGCTAGATTTTGTGGGAGATGAGGGGCAGTTGAAGGATCAGAGGATTCATCAGCTGGCCAATCCGAGGAGCCAGGCACATTCAGCCACTGAAGTGTGATGGTGAGGGGGATGGGAAATGTCTGTGAGTCCTCAGCACAGTATCTGGTGATAGGCTTAGGGCTACTGCTGGGCAGTGGGGTCAGGAATCTGGAAGAAGGGCTGGGGAACAGAGGAGAGCCTGGATCTCACTGACATCTTTGAGTCTGTCTGCCAACTTCTACCAACCACCATGAGCATCAAAACAGTGACTTCTGCTGTTCTTCTGTCTCTAAAATCTCAACACATCTGGCCAATTCTCACCAGGAACATTTAGATGAGGGCAATACAGTTCCTGATGAACCAAACTGATAACCAATTGTTAGGGGTTGAATTGTGCTTCCCATCTTCTCAAATTCATATGTCGAAGTCCTAACCCCCAGTACCTCAGAACGTGACTATATTTGAAGAAAGGATGCAAAGAAGTAACTAAGGTTGGATGAGGTTCATAGGTTGGGCCCTAATCCAATATGATTGGTATTCTTATATGAAGAGTTGATTGGAGCACAGGCTGGTACAGAGGAAAGACCATGTGAAGACACATTGAGAAGATAGTCATCTACAAGCCAAGGAGAGAGATCCTAGAAGGAATCAGCCCTGCTGACTACCTTGATCTCAGACTTCCAGCCTCCAGAACGATGAGGAAATACACTTCTGTTGTTGAAGCCACTCAGTCTGTGGTACTGTGTTAGGGCAGCCCTAGCAGACACACACATTGATCAATCTAGCACATATTACTTTGTACACTAGAAAGCATATATATATATATTTTGAGACAGAGCCTCACTCTGTCACCAGGCTGGAGTGCAAATGGTGCGATCTTGGCTCGCTGCAACCTCCGCCTCCCAGGTTCAAGCGATTCTTCTGCCTCAGCCTCCCATGTAGCTGGGACTACAGGCGCGCGCCACCACACTCAGCTAATTTTTGTGTTTTTAGTACAGATGAGATTTCACCATATTGGGCAGGATGGTCTCGATCTCTTGACCTGGTGATCTGACTGCCTCGGCCTCCCAAAGTGCTGGGATTAGAGGCATGAACCACCACACCGGGCCAGCGTTTCAATATTTTAAAAATTTAATTTCATTTAAAGTTCCAGGATACATATGCAGGACATGCAGGTTGGTTGCATAGATAAACGTGTGCCTTGGTGGTTAGGTTCACCCATCGACCCATCATCAGTATGTTAATCATTGCAAATGTTGGTAATCACAGTGTTACTATGTGCTAGGCAATGTTCTAAGCACTTTTTACATTAGGGGTGTCCAAACTTTTGTCTTCCCTGGGCCATACTGGAAGAAAAAGAATTGTCTTGGGCCACACATAAAATACACTGACAGTAATGATAGCTGATGAGCTTAAAAAAAAAATAAATCCCAGACCATCTCATAATGTTTTAAGAAAGTTTATAAATTTGTGTTGGGCCACATTCAGAGACATCGGGGGCCACATGTGGCCCACAGGCTGTAGGTTGAACAAGCTTGTTACGTATATTAACAAGTTTAATCCACACAATAGCCTTGTGAGACAGATACTATTATTCTCATCTTTATTTTACAGATGAGAAAAATGAAGTACAGATAATTCAACCAGCTTGCTTGAACTCACACAGCTCATAAGCATTGAAGCCAGGACCCAAACCCTGGCAATGTAACCCCTCTTCTTCTTGCCCTTGACTCTTTCTGGCCTTCCTGGTACCTGATCTTTCTTTCTGCTTATATGGCATCACTGTTTACACGCACTCCTCAGGCTCAGTCTCGCCTTTTGTGGGCCATGAATCTAACTTCTTTGTCTTCTTGGTGGGTTTCTGCTTTTGTTCACAGGGAAATCTTCCAGAGAACCCGTGTATAATTCCCGTGGCACACACAAGGCCACACGCTTCCCTGGCCACAGCAGGGCTGTGATTGCAGGTTCATATGCTCCATCCAGAAAGGAAGGCTTCACTCCAGCATGGTGAACTAATCATGTGATATTATTCAAATGGTAAAAAGAAGCCTGGCAGTCAATGGTCCTTTCTAGAAAAAGATTTAATTATTTTTCTGAGAAAGGCCTTACTTAATTTTGTTGTCCAGACTGGAGTATGTGGCACGATCATAGCTCACTGCATCCTTGACCTCCTGGGCTCAGGTGATACTCTCATTCAGCCTCCCCAGTAGCTGGGACCACAGGCATGCACAACCACACCTGGCTAACTTTTTGATTTATTTTTTCTGATCTCGAATTCCTAGGCTCAAGTGATCCTCCTGTCTCAGCCTCCCAAAGTGCTGGGATTACAGGAGTGAGCAAAAATTTCATTTTTAAGTCAATTTTGTAGTAGCCTAAATAGTTCCCCAGCCTGAGGTCATGTGATTACTCAGCAGATTTTGGTCCACTAGGCTGAAGTTCTAGAAATCACATGTTTGTGAACCTTCTTTTGCTTGTACTGAAATGCACTGAAATCTATTTAAAACAGAAAGATGTGTCTATTTGAATGTGTCAATGATCTTTATCTGGGTCCAGAATGGCAGATTAAACTGAACTTGGAACGGAGGGGCAGCAGTCAGCCGTATAAAATGCCAAGTGAGCCCTTTAAAACAAGGCCTTGCTTCACATTGTCAATGAGACTGAGTTATAAT
The DNA here is from genome assembly GCF_009761245.1 of Sapajus apella. NCBI lineage: Eukaryota > Metazoa > Chordata > Mammalia > Primates > Cebidae > Sapajus > Sapajus apella. The sequence continues at coordinate 70,237,144 of NW_022436941.1, forward strand.
TACCCACACCACTTCCTGAAACAGCTAGTTATGTTCTACTTGGGTTTCTGATGAAGTGAAATCCTACTGTGATGTTAAAAACATGTATTTCCTTTGCATTTAAAAAGAATCAGCTGATACTTTTTCCACTCATATAACCTTGCCCCACCTTGGAAAAAATACTAGGCAGCAAAGCACTGTGATGAGATTGAAATAATACAATAATGATAGCAGTAATTAACATTTAACGAGCACCTAATGTATCAGTCACGGTTCTGAATGCTTTACATGGGACCCTTTTGATTCTTACAACCCTTTTGAGGTGGATATCATTTTTATATTCATTTTATTGATGTGGAAACTGAGGCCCAAAGAATTTAAGGCAACAAGTGAATGGTGGAGCTGGAATTTGAACCCAGGTCATCTATTTTTTAAAATCCTTACTTGTAATTTCTATGTGTTCTTATCCTGAGGAAGGAACAATAGAAATAAACGAAACAGCGTTTTTTTGTTTTGTTTTTCTGATACCATTTTATTTTACTTCTGATTCTAAACTCGTTTTGGGTATGGTAATGACCATTGAGGGGTGGGGAGGGAGGAAAAAAGGCTCAGGAGGGTGTGGTCAGTCAAGTTCCTTCCCTCCTAAAGATGCCTTTCCTCTCTCTGACCACTAGTTGAAGACTACTCAGTCCTGAGGGGTAGTCCTGAGAGGTTGGGGCGGCCAGGCAGAAGTGTGGGACACGCCTATTTGCACAGAGCACTGAGCCCAAGGTGCTCCACTGGCTAGAGCTACAGGTAGTTTTTTTTTTTTTTTTTGAGACAGAGTCTGGCTCTGTTGCCCAGGCTGGAGTGCAGTGGCACAATCTTGGCCCACTGCAACCTCTGCCTCCTGGGTTCAGGCGATTCTCCTGCCTCAGCCTCCCGAGTATCTAAGATTACAGGGGCGGGCCACCATGCCTGACTAATTTTTGTATTTTTAATAGAGGTGAGGCTTTGCCATATTGGTCAGGCTGGTCTTGAACTCCTGATCTCAGATGATCCACCCACTTCGGCCTCCCAAAATGCTGGGATTACAGGTGTGAGCCACTGCACCAGGCCACAGGTACTTTTTATAGGAAGCCAGTACAGATATCCTCAACCCTCTCAGAAGAGGTGGCCCATTCTAAACAACTGGGCTTTTCTTTTTTCTTTCTTTTGCTACCCTGCTTCATAAAAAGATCAGTGGTATCAGTTTGGGCTCCTGGTTACAAACTGTGGAAGCCAATTCCGGTGAACAAAAGTGGAAAAGTTAATGACTAGAAGGATACCAAGGATCTCACAAAGTGGGTGGGAAGGCTAGGGAAAAAAAAGAGATGAGCTGGATGGCTAGAGGCTAGGAACAGAGGAGCTCTCAAGACCATGCTGCAGGGAGACCATGGCGAGGGTGCCAGCCCAGTCAGCCGAGACCAGGACACTGCCGGCTCTCAAGCACATGGCTCTCGGACATGTCTCCAGCTCTTGCTGCCTCTTAGGGTCACTGTCTTCAGAAGACATGTGGTCTGCTTGGCTGAGAGTAGGCCATTTGTTGGTGGAAGCTGGAAGACCACAACAGGTTGTGGAAGTAGGAATACAAAGGCATGACTAACTTGCTGTAAATTTGCAAAAAATCTCCTTACTTCAAGGGGATAAAAACAAGCAATCTCAGGTGTAAGAGTGGGGCCCAGAGATGTGCAGACAGAGGGAGAGTGGAGAGACAGGGTCTTGTCCTGTACTTAACATATATCTATGCTTTTCTCTCTCTCTCTTTCTTTTCTTTTCTTTTTTTTTCGTATAGATGAAGTCTCTCTCTGTTGTCCCGGTCTTGAACTCCTGGGCGCAAGCTATCCTCGTGTCTTGGCCTCCCAAAGAGTTGAAATTACAGACATGAACCATTGTGCCTGGCCTTATACATCCCTTGTTCCTGTTCTTGACCTTGGAAAGCTTGTGGATAAAGGGGTTTAGGAAGGGTTGCCTGAGAAGAGATCCACTCTTTTTTCTTTCTTTTTTCTTTTAAGACAGGAACTGACTCTGTTGTGCAGGCAGGAGTGCAGTGGCTCAATCCTAGCTCACTACAGCCTCAAACTCCTTGGCATCAGCAATCCTCTCATCCCAGCCTCTCAAGGTGCTGGGATTATAGGCGAGCACTACCATGTTCAGCTAATTTCTAGAATCATCTCTCAGCTCCCATTGGCTCTGTCATGCTGCTAATCCAAGAGAAAAAACAGGGGTCTGGGTCTGGAAAGGATGCTGATCTGCAGGGGTCTACTCAGCTTTACCTTTTTAATTCTTCTGTGCCTTAACCCACGTGTTATTGTAGCATAAATGACATGAAGAGGTGGGAGATTGTCTATTTTGTTCATTTACCAGCATAACCAGCAAAGAAAGGAAGCAGAATTATTTCCTAGCTGATCTTGGATTATCAAGATTAAATCCTGACATCGATGGGACAGAAATGTTCAAATGCATTAAAAGCACATACTTTTTAAAGAGCTATAGAATTTCTGTTTTTAAAAAGTAAGAATATAAATTGGGAACTGAATGGGAGGTGATATCTTACAGAAAAAATAAGAAAAAGAAAACTTGAGTAATTACCTTTATTCTATCTTGGACTCTTGCCTCTAACAAGCTTAGAGTTGCTCTTCTGGCCTTTAGGACACATTTTCTAGTTTTACAAGATTAAAAATGACAAATGCTTTCTTTTTTATTCAAGGAAAAGTGCATTAATAGTTGCCAGACTCCAAATACCAAATATGATGACTCTCCCTGGGTCAGCTAGCCAGTATTGATAGAGTAGATAGTATGGTTAAGAAACCTTAAGAAATTAGAACGAACCCAGGAAAATAATTTACTACAAAGAACTAAAAGAAAAAACGTTGTGCTATGAGAAGGAAGAGTGTTTCATACGAACAATTCTCCCTTATTAGATAACTCCAAACCCAATTTGTCTGGAATTATTTCACGGCATAACTTTGGTAATGCTTCTCTTTTTTGTTCTAGATTTTGCCTCAAAAGTACTTTGAGAATGAAAATAACATTTACACTAGGGGTAAACTCTGGAGAACATAAAGGCAGGACTGGATTCATGGTATGCTACCTCTGTAGTAAGTCACACTGGGCTCTAATTCAGGGGAACCCATGCTTTGTTTAATGATAAGCTGTTGCCGTCTGGAAATTCCTAAGAGGGTTGGAACAAGGGGCACCACATTTTCATTTTGCAATGTGCTCCACAAATTATGTAGCTGGTCCTGCAAAAAAGCTGTATCAATACAGGCTATGCTGAGATATAATTCATGTCTCACAGCAGGCTATGTAAGTGGTTGGCAAACTTTTCCTGCAAAGAGCTAAGAATATGTATTTCAGATTTTGTGGGTCATGCAGTCTCTTGCCTCAAGCACTCAACCTTGATGTTGTAGCTTGAAAAGAGTGATAGACAATACATAAGCAAGTGAGTTTCGTAAACTTTATTTACAAAAACAAGGGGGCTGCATTTGTCCCCCTACTACTACAGTTTGTCACACCCCAGGTTAAACAAATGTTCTTAATCTTAGGTTACCAAGGTTGTCTAAGAGATGAATAGGTGAGGTGGGCAGCATTCTACTGTCTTCACACGCATAGGATACTTTGGTACATTTTCCATAATTGAACTATTCATATTATTGCTTTCCTAAAGTTAATGTTACTCCAGAAGCTTTAGATGGATTAGTTTACTTTACAATCCCATCAACCTCATGAACTCTGAATTATTATCAGCCTAATGTTTCAAAAGAAACCAAGGCTCAGGGTTAAGAAGCTTCACCAAGTTACACAGGAAGGGTTGAGACACAGATCCTCCATGCATGCCATGACACTGCACTACATCAGCTGGTGGAATGGGGAGCAGGCAGTTGGCTACCAGTAGTGTTTGAAAATACTGGCATGTGAATGGTTTATTTTATTTTTAAAAATATAAGTGATAGCAGATTCAGTGTCAGCCTTCTAATAACATCTTCCCCACTCACTAATATGCTTTCCTCCTGATGGGAAATTACAGCTTAGAACCTTCATTTGCACATGCTTTCTGGGTACCCATGGCAGGGGCATGTGCAGGGATCATCCAACCTGTCCTGCAAACAGAAAACCAGACGAGAAGTGCTGCTGAAGGTGTGAGGAGCAGGAGGGTGATGGGGTTGGAAGGGTATTTGACATCATCTCTCTGCAGGCCTGACACTAAAGTTTTAAAATGCTATTACTGTTGCTTTCAGGTCGTGCCTCCCACGAGGAGACCTGAGAGAGTCTCTAATACATACACTCATACTAGTACCCCAAACCTACCTTCTCTTCACAAACTCACGAATCCAAAGCAAATCTTAACTACATGATTTCCTATTCTTGACAAAGAATTGCAAATTTGGAAGAATGATGAAGAAAGAGAAGGGTGAGATCACAAAAGTTCTTGCTGTATTTAGAATTTAGTCACTGCAGTAAGGAGAGAAAGGGACACATCACCTTTCTAGTTCCCATCAAAAACGCTATGTTCACCGGGGCCAGGAAGAAAACTCCCCTGCATCAGAGTTGCCTTTGGATTTTTATTTTTATTTTTGAGTTCTAGAGAACTGTTTTCCACAGTCCAAGGAGGACAGCTCGCTGGTTCTCCCCCATCCTTTCTGCCACATGACAGCATAGCAGGGGCTTTCTGTATCCTGATTGCCAGTAGGCAAAAGGAGCATTCTGGATAAGAGCTATGTCGGTGGCATCAAAAGAAAGAGACTGTTGGACAGCAGGTTGAGGAAATAGTCTTAAAATTAGGCAAAACATTTCACATGGAAATATTTGTATGCATTTTTTTCCATAATTATTCAACAACTACAAAAAAAAAAAAAAACCACAAAACTCAAGTTATTGGCTGGGTACAGTGGCTCATGCCTGTAATCCCAGCACTTTGGGAGACTGGGGGGTTGCGGATCATCTGAGATCAGAAGTTCAGACCAGCCTGGTCAACATGATAAAACCCTGTCTCTACTAAAAACACAAAAATCAGCCAGGTGTGGTGTGCATGCCTATAATCCCAGCTACTTGGGAGGCTGAGGCAGGAGAAATGCTTGAAGCCAGGAGACGGAGGTTGCAGTGAGCTGGGATTGTGCCACTGCACTCCAGCCTGGGTGCCCGAGTGAGACTCCATCTGAAAACAAAACAAAAAAACAAAACAAAACAAACAAACAAAAAACCCCACAAGTTATTTCTGTAAGATTTTGAGCCCAGAAGCCACATATAGTCTTGTTAGAAGGTTAGCTATATAAACTCAACACCTAAGATAAGAAATTAGACTTGGCCTCCTGGCCGGAAGGCTTACCGTGGAAATTACAGCCCCCACCCCCTCTCCTTTTTTTTTTTTTTCAAATAATGTTTTGTTGAGTTCATAAAACAGTGATTCCGGATTTTAAAGAAATTTTTACATTTCCCCCTCAAGGAATAGCAGAGACACTTAAAAGTTGGCCAGTTTTGTTGAGAAGCTTGTTGACAAAAGTAGAAATGGAGATATATTGTGACCACATTTCTGAGCAATTTTCACTCTCTGGACTAACTAATGTGACATGTAATATCAAATACACGACAAGGAAATCAGGCACATGCCTGCCAGTCCATTGTGAGAGAAAGAGGTGACTCCACTGGAGCAGGCATGGTAGGGCAGGGCAGGTGGGTGGCCCCCCTTTATTATTTTTCTCCCTGACTTTCTATTTTGCCTCTGTCTTGCTTTTCATCTTCCCTCTATCTCTTATCACGAGGGAGCGGAATGTGCCTCACAGCAGCTTCCTAAGAGGCAGGAAGAGAAGGCTAAATGTGTGAAGAAATTCCTCTGGAGCAGTTCGAATGACGTGTTTTCTCTGGTTTAGTTCTGGAGAAGGCTGACAAAGAAGAGTTTGGTTATAAGGAGTGGAGATGATAAGGGACTGCTTACAATGTGGGTCGGGTGGTGGGCATTTTTAATACTAGGGGTAGGGAGGCGGGGAGCGCCGTTGCCCTGCAGCCTCCCGTCTCTAGAACTCAGTTCATTGCTTACTTAAACTGGTCTGCTTATTACTTTGACAGAACTGCTCTTGTACCTGAAGCTATGTTTAAACACATTTCCCCATCCTGGCCTTGGCAGGAGGACAGGGTAGTAATTTGAATTAAAAAGGAAAAGAATGGAAGACTCAAAGGCATTCCATAAGCACCCTGCTAGGTAGCCTTCTACTCAGATCAGCCTTGGTCTGTTGGTCCAAATCCTAAGCTCACTGTCGGGCAGAGAGGGAAGGTATCAGACTTGTCGTCTTGAAGACTGGGGATCCCAGAAGTAAGATGCGTGTTAACACATGATGAGAGTTAATTTGGAGCCATCAGTTTTGAGGAACAAAAGAAAATCATACCAGCCGGGCACAGTGGCTCATGCCTGTAATCCCAGCACTTTGGAAAGCAGGGGCTGGTGGATCATGAGGTCAGGAGTTCGAGATCAGCCTGATCAACATGGTGAAACCCCGTCTGTACTAAAAATACAAAATATTAGCCAGGTATGGTGGCACGCACCTGTAACCCCATCTACTCAGGAGGCTGAGGCAGGAGAATTGCTTGAACCCGGGAGGCGGAAGTTGCAGTGAGCTAGGATCGCGCCATTGCACTCCAGCCTGGGTGACAGACTGAGACTCCAACTAAAAAAAAAAAAAAAAAAAAAAAAAGAAAAAGAAAACCATTCTTCTTGTTCAATGGTCACACCCTGATTTGATTCTAACATAATCTGTGTTAGTTATCTGTTATGGTTTACCACCAAAACAGCGCATCTTGAAACAAACGTTTGTTACCTCTTCATTTCTATGGGTCAGACATCTGGGTGAAGCGTACATGGGTCTTTGCCTTAGGGTTTGTCACAAGGCTGCAAGCACAGTGACAGCTGGGGCCACAGATACGTGGTGGTTTGAATGGGGGAAGATCTCCAGACTCACTCCATCAGCTTCAAGCCAACCTCTGGTCTCTGTAGCTGCTGGCTGGAGACACCAGTTTCTTGCCTCTCACAGAGCAGCTCACACCATGGCAGGGGCTTCCCTCAGAAATCAAATAAGGGGTTAAGGAATAGGAAGAGAGTGTGAGCAAGATGGAAGTCACACACTTTTTATAACCTTACCTTGGAAATGGTGCACTGTCATTTTTGCTATGTACTGTTTCTTAAAAGTGAGTTCACTCAAGGGGAAGAGATTGCCCAAGAGCACATAAACAAGGAGGCAGGCATTTCCAGGGACCGCTTGAGTAGCTGCCTGTACCCAACTGGAAAACCAAAGGTAGTCTTCAGGTTGAAGTCTAAATGACCTCTGGCTGCCTCCAAAAACCAAATCCACAATGAAAGAGTACAGACCTACCACCATGGAGGATATTAGAAAACAAAAATGTCATGAACTCTTATTTAAAGTATTAAACTTCTGACTAGTTGAAGAACCTATGTCCAAGGAGACAACACCCTTTTCGGTATGTAAAATACGATGACTGTGAATCCCATAGGTTCCATTCAGACTGTGAATTTGTTTTCATGATGAGGCTTTTTGCATGCTGATAATTAGCCAAAATAACACTATTCCATTTTTTTCCAAAGTAAAAATAAATTCTTTGGTGAGTCTAGCTCCTACCAAATTGTAGGGGCTGTGAAATGGGCAGGAAAGAGAATGACTCCCTATGGTCACATGATTTGTTCATTTAAACCCCCAGACAGGCAGCAGAGGCCTGGGCACCTGAATCCTGCTCCTTCTGGCAGCTGCATCTAAACCCACACAGGCTGGTGCCAGCACAGCATTACTGTGCTCCACATGGGCAGCATGGTGGGAAGGAGACGCAGGACCAAGATGAACAGAACCAGGCTCAGGTTCTATCTAAGCACCAGATTCTACCAGGGTGCTTTGTCCACCCTGCTGTCTGTAAAGGCTTTCTCACTTTGCAAATGTAATTCTCACGGATTGGAAGAAGGGAAGTTCATATCTAGAAACTTGGAGACATTGTGAACCAGGAAAAATTGGTATCTCGATTGCTGGCTGCGCCAAGTCTCGTTGGCTCGTGGCCGAGCTTTAGTGTGCTTGTTAGAGCTACGCAGGGAATGCAAAGTGGAGAGTCTAATTCTCTTAATGGGAGTCAGAAGCAGGGCTGATTTTCTCTACTCACATACTTTGAATCCACCCATAAGCCCACTCCTCTGGCCTCAACTGGGGCTCCAGACTTTGGCCTAAGCCAGATTCCCTATTTCCTCCAACTTGCTCCTGGTTCTAGTTATTAAGCCAAAGCTCCGTTCTAAACACAAGTTGTGGGTGATTGGGTCTTCTTATCTCTGTCTTCAAAGATAAGTTATACATTAGCAAGATTATTAACGGGTTGGGTAGGGTAAGAAGGCAGAAAGTTTAACTCGTTAGTAACTAGAGTGGGCCTTCGAGATCACTCAAAGTCTGGGAGAAAGGAATGCACTGGGGGAGGCACTGGTTTTCTTGCTGGCATTCAAATAGAAAGAGTGCACAAGGGGCAGGGGAAGAAAGGCTCGGGGCAACTGAGCTTTTTCTGAACACTTCTGTGAGTCACTTAGGAAGCTGTGTCTGAGGGGCTCCTCTGAGTTCCACTCACAAAGAGTCCCAAAGAACTAGGTTAGGGAGAATTAGCTTGTAGGTGGGAGTGGAAAAACCAAGTGCTGGGCTTACAATTAGACTTTTGTTTTTTGCTTTTCTTTTTTCTTTTAGTTTCTTTTTTTTTTTTTTTTTAGACAGTCTTGCTCTATCACCCAGGCTGGAGTGCAGTGGTGTGATCTCGGCTCACTGCAACCTCTGCCTCATGGCCTCATGGGTTCCACTGATTTGCGATTCTCCCGCTTCAGCCTCCCAAGTAGCTGGGATTACAAATGTGCGCCGCCATGCCAGGTTAATTTTTGTATTTTTGGTAGAGATTGGGTATTGCTGTGTTGGCCAGGCTGGTCTCTAACTCCTGACCTCAAGTAATTCACCCGCCTTGGCCTCTTAAAATGCTGGGATTGCAGGCATGGCCACTGCACCTGGCCTGTTTTTTTTTTTTTTTTTTTTTTTTATTTTGTGTTTTCTTTAAAATAAAGTGTGTAATTTTTTTTAGGTAGTGAACTGTGAAGTGTGTGTGTGTGTGTGTGTGTGTGTGTGTGTGCGCGCGTGTACCCACATTCCCTGTGGGGGATAGAGGATTGCCTTGTATGCATTTCTGTGTGTTGAGGTCCATAGAGGAAGTCCGTGCCTCCAGGCTAGAAGATAGTGCAGCACAGCATGTCAGAATTAGCAAATTCTTCTCCCATTTCCTTGCGTAAACCCTCCTTGTTCTCTCAACAGTGTTTTAAACCAGTCAACACTTGCCCACGGGCCTGCTCTGTATTCTTGGGAGCGGGGTGCCAGAGTCAGTTAGTTTGAAGATCACAAAGGCTCAGGGAAAAGAACCTGCTTAGCATCTGCCACACATATGTTAGGAAAATAAAAAGGAACAAAAATGTTGAAGTCTGAGCTTTCATGCTGACAGGATCTATAAAAAGAGATTAATTTTTCTTTTATCTTCTTTAGCTATTGTTATTGCATTTTCAGTTCACATTATTGCTGTAAGAGTGCACAGTTAGTTAACAGATGACTTCAAGAAAGGTAGAAACGAATTCCAATAACAGAACAAGAAAATATATGGTATCTCTGCATATTTAGCCCCAAAACATGCTACAGCTATCACTCAGAGGTAAACAGAAGAGAAGGAAAAATATCAAAATTCCCGAAAAAAAAGGAAAAAGGGAGGGAAGGACATTGAGTCCAGGTCATGTCATATGACTGTATTTACATTTTGACAAACACACCTTTTATCAATTCTTTTGAATAAATATATATTTATAGTATGTCTACATTAACAAAGGTGTTCAATCATATGAGTTAATTATTGACAGAGTTCCTGTTTAATTTTTGGTTCAATTTCTAGCCTATTTTGCAAATGTTAGGCTTGATATAAATTGACATGCTGCCAATGGCCTCATATGAGTGACTGCAATAGTCCACCATGACATCTGGTCGTCAGAGGAGATGTGAGGAACTTTCGCTTCAGACACTGGCTAACCACGCCCTTTCTTCCCAACTAGTGTGACTTGGCTTAGGAGCTTGAATGTCCTTCCTTGGAAATGGCCACAGAACTTTGGAAACTGAGAGTCCCATTTGGAATTGATAACTCATGTTCTGGGCAAAAGTAATACTAACATCAAGTCCTCCAAAGAATATGAAAGCAAAACTCATTTTTTCCTCTATTAATAAAGGGAATGACTTCAAATTTTTAGAGATTAATTCCAATGTTCAATGAAGAATTAAAGTTTGGCATCAACAAATGTTCAGATATTTATCAAGTGTTTTCCAACCCTGGGCACTGTTATAGGTGCTATAGGGAGGAGAAAGCTCAGAAGACATGATTTCAGCCCTCAAAAAATCATATACTGTGATTGAAGACTGAGGTACATTCTATACCAAAACTGACATAAAAAGATGGATTCACGGCTTCCACGGTTCTCCTGTAATTATCTGCAAAATTTTGTGCATATCATTTTTTTTCAGGGGAGAATGGCAAGAGGTTTTTTTTGTTTTGGGGTTTTTTTTTTTTTTTTTTTTTGGTGAGAGGGTAGAGTTTCACTCAATGGCACGATTTTGGCTCACTGCAACCTCCACCTCCTGGGTTCAAGTGATTCTCCTGCCTCAGACTCCCGAGTAGCTGGGATTACAGGCGTGCGCCACCATGCTTGGCTAATTTTTGTATTTTTAGTAGAGATGGGGTTTCACCATGTTAGCCAGGCTGGCCTCAACCTCCTAACATCAGGTGATCCACCCACCTTGGCCTCCCAAAGTGCTGGGATTACCGGCATGAGCCATCGTGCCTGGCCAAAGGGCAAGAGTTTTAAATCAGATATTTAAAGGAACCCATTTCCTAAGAAGATGTCTAATAACCTGGGAGCTATTTATTATATATTAATAGTAAAAATAAGAAATAATATTTATTATTGTGCCAAGATTCATGCTAGGCACTTTACAGTTGTCTTATTAAATGGTCACAGTAACCCTATGGAGTAGGTGTTACTATTTTCCCATTTTACAGATATGAAAACTGAGAGAGAAGGCAAGTCAAAGGGAGCTTGATTACTAACTGTCAACTTAGAAGTTGAACTCAGATCTATTTGATAGCAAAGTCTGTGTTCTTAATCTCTGTGATATATAATAATAAAAACAGAGTTGAAAAGCAATAAAGGACAAAAGTAGAAGTGATGTCAGAAGGCAGAGAATCTCAGCACAGTGAATGGTAGCCACATTGGCTACACATGCTAGAGTAATGTAATAAAAAACATCTTCATGGAGGTGAGAATTGAATAGGGTCTTGTAAAAAAAAAAAAAAGGATTTTCTAATTTAGAGCTCAGGACAATTTAGCAATATTTTCCTGCAATCCCAGTTGGTGGTAGCTGGAACGCCTAGCCTTAACATTTTAAGCCTTTAAGTGTGCTTCTATATCCAACTCAGTAAATAAATTTTTGCATTCCTACAAAGGCAAGTAAGTGGCTGGGCTCTGGAGGAACATATGAATGTGAATAAGATGAGATCTGGCTCACAAACTGGTGGAAACACATATGTAGGGAATTCTGATGAGAGGCAGCAAAATTTAGGAACACATTGAAAGCCTGTGGCAGCAGCCTGACAGAGTAAGACCCTGTCTCAAAAAAAGATGAAGATGAAGATAAGAAGAAAAAGAAGAAGAAGAAAGCCCTGGAGGAGGATCAGAATGTTAAGGCTAGGCATTCCAGCTAGCACCAACTGGGATGACGGGGAAGTATTTGTCCTGAACACTGAATACTGAAGTAGAAAATCCTTTTTTTTTTTTTTTTTTTTTTTTTAACAACCAATACCTTATTTAATTCTTACCTCCACGTGGAGGGCAGGATGCAATGGACGATGCTTTACTTTCCCCTGCCAGGGCTGTCTAGATGAACCAGACTTTCCCCAGACTGGAGGTGGCATTGGAGACACTTCTTCTTCTCCTTCTCCTCCTCCTTTTCCTCCTCCTCCTTTCTCCTCCTTCTTCTTCTCCCTTGTGAGACAGGGTCTGTCACCAAAGCTGGAACAGAGTGGTGCAATCATGACTCACTGTAGTCTCAACCTCTTGGGCTCAAGTGCTCCCCCACCTCAGCCTCCTAAGTAGCTATGATTACAGGCATGCCCCATCACACCCAGTTTTTAAAATTTCCTGTAGAGATGGTAACTCACCATGTTGCCTACGCTGGTCTAGAACTCCTGGCCTCAAGCAATCCTCCTGTCTCGGCCTCCCAAAGTGTTGCGATTACAGGCGTGAGCCATTGCACTTAGCCAGGCTTATCTTCTTGGAGCAAATTGGATTGAGTCTGGCATAAAGGAGTGGTCAGGACTTTCCTGGGGAGATAGAGGGAAGGAGATTTCAGGGCTGAGATCTGAATGGACTGCCTCTTCACCTCATTGGCTTAGCTCCACACTTTGCTGGGATTTCTGCTTCTGAGTCCTGTCTGTAGGTTCCACTTCTTCATCACCATTGTTAAGGGATATTACCTAATCTAATTACTCTGCTGGTGTTGCCTTAGGCTGGTCAAATGAAACTCCAGGGTGCAAAGCTGGGCTCATAGGCATAGCCCAGCATTTACAAGGGGGAGCTATGGTGTCTTTGCTTGAGATATTTATTTACTTTCTACACTGAGAATCTCTTCAGCAAAATTTTCTTCTTTTAAGCAGAGTTGTCATAAATGGACCTGTGCTTCTCTAGGTGACCTCACCTCAGGAGGGTCTCTGTACTGGTGAATGGCTGTGCCCAATTCAGAGCCTCAGATATGCTGCTGCCTCCTTCCCTTGGCTATGCAGCATTGGAGTTGTTTTCAGAGGAGCACTTTGTGCATCTCCCGCATGATTTATGGTCCTTCTAACTGTTCTAGTGCAGGGTTAGACATTCTGAAGTTAACCCTTCCCTTCACTTTTTTTCCCCTGAGGTCTTTCTCAGCAAATGACAGATGGACATAGGTGAATAGACCCAGGTCTTCCTCCTATGTCAGGAGAATCCTCACTCAACTCACTAGGTACATTTCAGTGAACCTTAGTTAAGGCTCTTTTGAGGTATCCATTTAATAAACTGTTTGTTCGGTTCATCTGAATTCAGTTATTTCTGATAAAAACATATATATATATGATATATACAATATAGATGATATATATTTCTGATAAAAACACATATATATGATATATACAGTATAGATGATATGTATATCACATGTTTTGAGACAGTCTCATTCTGTTGCCCAGGCTGGAGTGCAGTGGCACAATCTCAGCTCACTGCAACCTCCACCTCCTGGGTTCAAGCAATTCTCTGCCTCAGACTCCTGAGTAGCTGGCCCGGCTGGTTTTGAACTCCTGACCTCATGATCCGCCCCCCTCCTCGATCTCCCAAAGTGCTGGGATTACAGGCATGAGCCACCACACCTGGCAGAAAACTTAGATTTTTTAAAAAGGGCTATACAGGGTAAACTATAACATTTAATTAACATATGAAATGGACTAGGTAGTACTGGGAGGCCACATGCCCTACGGGCCTTTCCTTCAACTTGTCATGAAAACTTGAAGACATCATTCACCCGTCTAGTCCTCATTTTCCTTGCTTGTATATTGGGTAGATGTTGTTTAAAGTTCCCTCCAGAACTGACTTACCTATGAAATAACAGATACCATTTTCATCTGCTCACATGTAAGTTATGAGAGCATGCATGAAATTAAGCTACCGGTGAGTATGGTGGCTCATGCCTATAATCCTAGCACCTTGGGAGGCCAAGGTGGGAGGATTGCTTGAGCTCAGGAATTTGAGACCAGCCTGGGCAACAGCAAGAGCTCATGACTACAAAAAATTAAAAAATTAGCTAGGTGTGGTAGTGCATGCCTATAGTCCCAGCTACTTGGGGGGCTGAGGTGGGAGGATTGCTTGGGAGGTCAAGGCTGCAGTGAGCTGTGATGGTACCACTATATTCCAGCCTGGGCAATAGAGCAAGACCCTGTCTCAAAAAATAAAAAGTTTAAGCTTCTAACCCTTCCTCTTATTGACCTCAGTGGTCCTTCTGAAAAAATAAAAAGACCCTGTCTCAAAAAATAAAAAGTTTAAGCTTCTCACCTGTCTCATTATTGACCTCAGTGGTCCTTCTAGGGATACAGGGTGCTCCCTCTTAAAGAGGCTCTGTAGTTTTTACTCTCTCTCTCTGTCTCTCTCTCTCACATACATATATCATTTAAGGCTCACATAATGGATCAAGCTATTTAATTCCCCTTTCAAGAAGCCTTGCCATTTGATTGGGATAGATCGGACATCTGGGTCATGTATTATTAGGAGGAGAATCTAACTGACCTTTCCCACCTCCCCACCTCCAATAATAAATGCATCTCTTTACCATCTTCCGCTTTCTTTTCTTTAAAGGGACCCCTGCCTACAGCAGACTTATGAGTGGGCACAGGGTACAGTTAACTTCAGAGGCGTTTGCTGTGTCAGACAGAACTGCAGCTGCGTGGGGCTGGTAGAAAGTCTACTCGTTGATCATCAGTTCTGACTAATCATTACCCACTAGACATAGGTGGCCATGTGGAGGGCAGAGTGCAATGGACGATGCTTTACTTTCCCCTGCCAGGGCTATCTAGATGAACCAAACTTTCCCCAGACTGGAGGTGGCATTGGAGACACATCCCAGGTTACAGTGGGAGGTGTTAGAATAAATACCCTAGTTCAGTGTGGGTGGACTCAGGTATCTGCATGTTAAACAAGTGCCCATTTGATTCTCATGGAAACTAACTTCTCTTCCAAGCTGTAACCACTAGCTAACTTGATATTACACAGTCATCTGATTATTATCTTCTTTCTTTACACCCACTCCTTGCCCTCCCTGTAGAATGCTCCAGGATTATATAAAATTTGTCTTTTGGCTTACTGCTACGTGTATCCCCCAAATCTGGTACATAATAGATGTTTAGTGATTACTTATTAAATGAATTAAAGTCTGAAAAACAGTGCTCTCTTGATAGGCTGCAGAATACTGATGACTCATGTGTTTCTTATAATAAAATTTCCACCTGATATGTTGTGACAACATTCTTGTGAGTGTGTTTGAATATGTGGAGGTAGATGGAAGGAAAGATTGGTATAATTCACTACTTTGCCCCAGGTTTTAGGAGGTGGACTTGAGCCAAATAAGTGCAATATCTCTAAATTTTAAACTAGACCACTTATACCTTGGGCGTATATGCTTTTAAAAATATTATTTCTGTTAAAACCAGACTTCCATACTGAACCAATTGAATGGATAGTTTAGAATAAAATAATTTGCTGTTAGAGTTTGACTGTAAATCTGCCTCCATATAAAGAAGATGGCTGGCCAGACATTCTAGTCTCATGGCAGTGGAACACAAACATACTGGAAATACATTCTTTTTACTGGTTTGTCAGGCTGGTCAAAGCTTGAGTGTTCACATAATCTTTGCATGGTTTATCAAAGTCTCAAATGAAGAATATATTCTTGAGCTTTATAAGATCCCAACAAAGAAAAATAAAGAGTTCCCTCATCTACAGACCAAACACAAGTATTAGGGTGGCCTGCCAAGCTCAAAGTAGAACAAGAATGTGGCCACTGCAGCCAATTCAGCTATCATAAATTTAAATACGCATTCCTTCTACTTGAGAATGGCTTATTTCCGTCACTTAAAGGAAGAGCTGACTCTTCCCTTGCAGACAAGCACCAGGCTTGGAAAAAAGCTATAAAGTAAATTAAAGCACTGCAAGGTATTTACTAGCCTGCAAAATGTGCACCACCTTTAAGATCTTTCCAGCATGCTTCCTGATGAGGCTAAACAGATGAAATGATGACACTATAGCCAAACTCCGTCTACTGTCTTACCTGTAAATGGTAACTCACAACCACAGGGAGCAGAAAAAGAAATACTGGAGAGGAGAGAAAACCACATTTTAAGTTGCTTCACTGAGAAACATTGAAATGAGGGATAAAGAGCCACGAGAAGCTCTGGGAAAGAAAATATAATTTTCACTACATTCTGTCAGAACAACTACCCTGATAATACCGTTTTTGGCTCTTTAGCTGTATAGCTGTGTTTACTGAAGTGTTCTTTGGATACAGGTCATATTGTCAGGCTACCCTGTATTTAAAAAGCAAGATTGGTCTTAGAGATAAGACCATGTATTTCATCAAATAAAATGCTTAATTATGTGGAGAGAAGACATTTACAACCAGGAAGAGGAACTGAGCTAGGATGTTGAAATGGTTGACCAGTGTGAATTCACTTGAAGCCTAAATAGGGACAAAGAAAAAGACCGTTTGGACACTGACTCTTATGCAGCAAAAAGAAAAATGGGATTTGTCATGGGGCAGCAAGATATAAAGTAGGAAGCAAGAATCCTTGAAAATTTCTGTAAACCTTTGAATCGACTTTGCCTTGTAGCCAAATTAACTCTGGGATCTTCTTGTTACCTTCATGGGTGAATAGTTTCTCACACCTTTTGATTTTTTTCCCTATCATTTTAACATGGAAATAAAGTAGAGGGAAGAAGGGAGGGGAATGAACATCTATTGAGTGTCTATTATGTGTCCAGAGCGTTACATATGTGCTCATAAAGTTCCCAAATTCTCTTGCCTTTGGAGTTTCTTTTAAATGCCCAGCAAATGTAACCCAAGGCTCCATTCTGCAGGTTCCCATCTTCCTGAGTTTCCTCTTAGTAATCCTGGCATTTGCTAGAAAATGCCCCCTCAGTCTTCTGATCTGACTTTCGTCATCTCTCATATTAGGCTTCTCTTTCAGGCATTTCTCTCCACACTTCTTGATTTCTGTAATCCCCTCTGGCTTCACCTCACCCTGAGACACTCTCGGTGTGAACAAATACCCTTCTCCTTTTGTTAGAAAGTGTGGTGGTTACTACCTACCAATTTTTAATATATGATAACACTTTACAAATGGCTTGAGAATAAGAGAAGGCAATTACAATGCCAAAATGGAAAATTCAGACTATATATCTGATGTTCCTACTCTTGGAAACACAAACCAAGCTCATTCACAAACGATCAGTGATTGCTTGCTTCCTCCTGAGCCCCAGTCTGCTACCCTGCTCAGGGGCTGTCGCCTTTCTCTCAATTCTGTACTCACTGGATTTAGGCCAAGTTTCCTTCAACCTGTCTGAATGTCCCAGACCATCCTTTTACATCATGCACGGAAGTCTAGCTCCTCATTCTCCAAAGTGTCTTAGTTGTAAAATGGGATTTGGCCTTTTCCTTTGGATAGCAAAATCCCCTTTGAAATGCTCTTCACAGACAAAAGCGTCAGCTTCTTCCAACAGTACATTCTTGAGCAACAGGTACAAATTGCAGGTGGCTTTCAGATGGTAATTATAGAGCTATATCTATATCTCTATGTATTTTTTCTTAGATATGTCTGCACACATTGGGATGATCTGAATATGTCCCCCTGAATTTATGTGTTGGAAACTTAATTTCCAATGCAACTGTGTTGGGGGGGTGGGACCTAGTGGGAGGTGTTTAGATCATGAGGGCTCTGCCCTCATAAACGTGTTAATGCCACTATATAAAGAGCTAGGAGGAGTGGGTTTGCTCTCTTCTGTTCTTCTGTCATGTGAAGACACTGTAAGAAGTCCTTATCAGATGTTGGTGCTATGATCTTGGACTTAGCCTCCAGAACTGTGAGGAATAAATTTTTGTTCTTTATAAATTACCCAGTCTCAGGTATTTTGTTATAGCAGCAAATATTATGTAAAATATATGTAGCCCAAATCTTCCATCTATTTAATTGCTTATTGTCTGTCTTCCCTTACTGGAATGTAGGCTCCATCAGGGTATGATTTTTGTGTGTGTATGTGTGTCATTGCTATATTTAAAATAGTGTCTGACACTTATTAGTCGCTCAGTATACATTTGTCAAGTGAATAAATCTTATTTAACCTTCAATATAAGCTTATGAGATAAGTATTATATTTTCTTTTTAAAATTTTTTTAGAAATAGGGTCTTGCTCTGTCACCTAGGCTGGAATGCAGTAGCATGATCATGGCCCACTGTAACCTGGAACTCCTGGGCTCAAGTGATCCTCCTGCCTCAGCCTTCTGAGTAGATAGGACTAAAATATGTATTTTAAATATATATATTTGTATATCTCTATAAAATACATTTAAAATATATATAATAAATTATTTATATATAAACTATATGCATATATATTTTTTATAGAGATGGTGTCTTGCTATGTAGTCTAGGTTGGTTTCAGACTCTTGGCCTCAAGTGATCCTTCCACCTAGGACTTTCAAAGCACTGGAATTAGAGGCATAAGCTACCATACTTGGCCTAAGATAAGTACTAACCTTATTTTCCAGAAGAGAAGAAAGGATTTAAAAGAGTGTAAATGACTTTTCCAGGATCCCACAGATCAGAAGTGCTACAACAGTTTTGATGAGCTTCAGAGCTATTTCTGATACTTTTACTTATTTTCATATTGTTCTGAAACAGCATTTGCCAACCCACCTTTATTAAAAGTTTATCCAGACTTTTAAAGAGGACTCTTTCAGGGGAATAATGGGGTGGTAATAGAGTCCCAAGGGAAATGCAGCAGTGTGGAGTCAGGACCACATATTCTAAGGTCTTTACCTTTTTTGAAATTCCTCCTAAGCTCAATCCTTACCTTTGATAAAAACAAAAAAAACCAAAAATCCTAGTGCCTGGTAACCTCTGCATGGCTTTCCAGCATAGATTTGTTCCAGGTTCGAGAATCCTTTGTTCTCTTTCCTGGTCCAAAGCCAAGTCTTGAAAAGCTTGTTGCGTTTTGATACCATGAAACAGAACAAACTTGGATGATGGACAGTGGAACAAATTCACACTGTGTCAAACCTGTATACTCAGGCCACCATGAGTTAAAAGGAGAAGCAGAAGAAAGATCGAGAAAGAAAAGAAGCACTTAGCAAGATCACTTCAGTCCCCAAACCATTTCATGGGTCTTATTAGCTTCATTACCTACAATGGTGTTTAACTCATGGTACATAAATAAGTAATAAATATCTCATAGTTGACTAACTGGATTAATTCCTTTTAATGTAGTCTCTTTGCTTTTAAATGTGGACCCGGCTGTGTACTTTGTTCTTGTGAATTCTAGGATCTTTCTGAAGGACTGTAGAGCTGGATGGTTTCACATCTCAAGAGGTCAAGTCTGTGCACTTTATATCCCTGCGGTTCAGGCAATATGCAAAAAAGAGCTAGATAAAAATGGAAGAAGCTGTCCAACTAAAAGTTCTCACAGTAATCATGTCTATGCTACTCCTGTTCCTTTCGGGAAACAGCATTCACCTGCTCTAAACAAGAGATCTGAATAGGAGTGGCTGTCTTGTAGGTGCCTCCTTCTCTCTGACCCTTCAGTTAGGTTGGTTGAGAGTTGCACTGAGTCAGCCTAGTCATACTTCCTCCCTGTTTCTTTTCGTTTCTTTCCTTTTCTTTCTCTTTCTCTCTCTCTTTCTCTCCTTCTCTCTCTCTCTCTCTCTCTCTCTCTCTCTCTCATCTCTCTCTTTCTTTCTTTCCTGACAGAGCCTCACTCTGTTGCTCAGGCTGGAGTACAGGTCTCAGCCTTTGGAGTAGCTGGGATTAGAGGCATCCACCACCATAACACGCTTGGCTAAGTTTTGTATTTTTAGTAGAGACGGGGTTTCGCCATGTTGGCCAGGCTGGTCTCGAACTCCTGACCTCAGGTGATCTGCCCACCTTGGCTTCCCACAGTGCTGAGATTACAGGTGTGAGCCACTGTGCCTTGCCTGTTTCTTTTTTTAATCTGAAATCTGTAGGGAAGATTTTACTTCCGTCTGATTGGGAAGTTTTTGGGACTTGATGTGAACGCAGGAGTGGCGATGACTAGATTCCTGCCACCTAGAGAAACTATTTTAGGAAAGTACTGCTAGCATTTTTCATAATAGTAAAAAAGCAAAAATAACCCAACTGATGGATAGATACAAAGTGGTATATTCATAATAATGAATATTATTCAGTCATTAAAAGGAATGAATTACTGACACATGCTACAACACGGATGTGCTTTAAAAATTTTATGCTGAGTGAAATAAGCCAGTCACAAAAGATCATGTATTTTATGATTCCATTTATATGAAATATTCAGAAAAGACAAATCTATTGAGATAGAACATAAATTAGAGGTTACCTAGAAATGGGAGTGATGGTAAGGTTTTGGGGAGGGTTGATGGCTAAGGGGTGGAAGTTTTCTTTATGGAGTAATGAAAATATCCTAAAATTTATTATCATGACAGGTGCAAAACTTGTGAATATACTATAGTCATTAAATTGTACACTTTAAGTAAGTCAAGTATATGGTATGCAAATTGTATCTCAATAAAACAGTTAAAAAAGAGAGAGAAATAGAGTCATGCTAGCCATAACAGAAGCAGATGAATGTTTTTGAGTTGCTGGTTTTAAATTTTTGTTATGTATACTCTGCCCTTGATCTCTCCGAGGTTTGGTTTGATGAACCAATGCAATCTCAATCCCTTTCTTTCCTTTTTTTTTTCTTTTTAAGCTGTTTTTGCTTAAGCAAATTCATGTTGATTTTCTGTCATTTACCATAACAGCCTCTCTGTTACAAGGGAATTATATTTCCGAGGAGGCCGGGATGTACTGTCCCATCAGAAAACTGCTCTTCTGCATAAAATGCTGTCACAGATCCTTACACATATGGATCCTCAGTACATGCTTAACTCTAAACTTAAATGATGGAGCTTTTTCCATGGGGAATTAGATTCAGTGCTTCTCTCTCTTTAACTCAAGTTGGGTTTCTTCAATGGCATTGTGTTGATTATCTTCAAAACCCAATCTGGGAGCTTTTTCCAGCATTCACAATTTCCCTGAAAAAAAAAAATTAAGCTTTCACCTGCTGCCTTGAATTTAATGGAACCATATTTATGGAATTATAGATCTAATTTTGGGTGTTCTCACAAGTCTTTAGGTGGCAGGCAGAGTTTTGAGAAATTAAAGCAGTTTTCAAACCTAAGCAAATGACATAATTGCAGGTTACGGTGGACACCAGCATGTTCAGAGGCAGGCTGCTGTGGCTCCATTGGCCCAATGCTGGCGTGCACACGTGCGTGGAGACACGCCACCTATCCGCTCGCATCCCTGCCTTAGTGCTTAAAGGAAGCTTGGGTTGCCAGGTAATTCTTTAATTATGCCTGGCCTACTGGGAAATTCAGGAAAAGAAATGCTAGTGAATGTTCTATTATACTTATTTAAATATGTGGACTATGCAATTGCATGATGTAACACAATGGTTCTGTTTTAACTCTTTATGAACAAATACTTATTTACAGCAGTGGTTCTCAGACTTTAGCGGGCATCACCATCACCTCAAGGGCGTGTTGGGACACAGTGCGGGGCTGTTCCTGATACGCTCACTTATTTTCATATTGTTCCTCAACAGTGTTTGCCAGCTCCTAGAGCTTCTGATTCAGAAGGTCCAGGGTAGGCCTAAAAATGTGGATTTCTAACAAGTTCCCAGGAGCTACAGCTGCTGCTGCTGGCCTGAGGAACATGCTTTGGGAGCCACTGATGTATAGTATAGAGCTGGGTGCTTGATTTTTTTTTTTTTTTTAGGTTTATTCATTCCACAATGTATTCATACTTCAAAATATAATGTTGTACACGGTACATACATACAATTTTACTAAATTCTAGTAATTTGTTGGTGTATTGTTTGGATTTTCTATGTACACAATCATATCACCTGTGAATAATAACAGTTTTTCTTCCTCTTTTTCTTTTATCTCCTTTCCTTTCCTCCTGCCCCCTCCCCATCTCTCTCTTTTCATTTTCACACTTCATTCCCTTGTAGTTTTTATTTTCTCTTGTCTTACTCTCCTGACTATAACTTAAAATGTTGAATAGAGGCGGTAATAGCAAGCATCTTCTTTCCTACTCCCAGAAAGAAAGCTTTCAATGTTTCACCATAAAAATATTATTTTTTACTGTAGGTTTTTGGTAGACATTCTATCATGTAAGGAATGTTCTCTTTTATTCCTTGTTTGCCAACAATGTATATTTAAAATTATGAAAAGATGTTGAAATTATCTGGACTCTCAAGCAAGATTTTTTAAATATATTATTTTCCCCTTTAATTGGCTAATATGATGAATGGTATTCATGGTTTTCTTTTCTTTCTAAACTGATACTTAATTTGGGGACTAATCATTTCTTATGGCTTAGAATTGTAACTTGATCTAGTGACTTAGAGGTGAAAATTTCATAGCTCATTTCTCATTCCTGATGCCTCAGTTTTAAACTGAATGGTCATTGTTTTAGTTTCTAAATGTTCCATTGCAAACGTCAGTTTTGGTCCAATTCTATGCTTGTGCTTTCCACGTCAGCTCATTCCCAACATCATTAAAAATCCTTACAGGACAGTTGAAAATGTAAATTCCCAACTGAGCAGGATCTGGAAGAGAGGTGGGGGAGGCGAGGGGAGAGGCTGGATTCTCAACCGTCAACTGCACAACTATCTAAAAATAAGCCCTCTTCGTCAAGAAGAATAGCTCAGAGATGAAAACTGGGGATGATTAAGAACTGTTTGCAGAATTGCATCTGAAGTATATGTCTTCATGTGACATTTTCTTTTTTCCATCTACCAAGAGAAAAGAAATGTGCTGAAATACCAAAATACTAAATTTTGTGTGACTTCAAATAACACTATGAGAAAGGGCAAGTCAGCACAGAGGACACAAGGAATTTCAGTTCTCAGCTTTATGGATCACGAGGTCAAGAGATAGAGACCATCCTGGCCAACATGGTGACACCCTGTCTCTACTAGAAGATACAAAAATTAGCTGGGCATGGTGGTGCGTGCCTGTAGTCCCAGCTTCTCAGGAGGCTGAGATAGGAGAATTGCTTGACTCCGGGAGATGGAGGTTGCAGTGAGCCGAGATCGCGCCACTGCACTCTAGCCTGGTGCCTGGCGACAGAACAAGAGTCTCTCTCAAAAATAATAATAATAATTAAAAAATAAAATATTTTTGCTACGTTTATTAGGCCCTCTATAAAAGCGATGTTCTGTGTATGTGTGGTATGTAGGCACACATACATACATTCTTACATACATGTGTCTGTGTCTTTTATCATACCTTTGGATCTTTCAAAAAATTTAGTAGTTCAGAGAGCTGCACATAGCATAAGTGTACAGCTTGAATTTTCACACAGTGAACACACCTCTGCAATAGGTACCCCCATGTTCCTGACATGGTCCCCCTCTAGGGTACCCTTTCCAATCTTCTGACAGCATATAGATTTTTAAAATTTATTTTTAATCAGCAAATAATAATTGTGCCTAGTTATGGTGTACAATGTGATGTTTTGACTTATATATTACAATATAGAATGAGTTGATCAAGTTAATTAGCATGTAATCTCACCAACTTTTTATTTTTTGTGGTGAGAACATTCAAAATCTATTTTTTTAGCCATTTTGAAATATATAATCCATTGTTATCAGCTGTGGTCACCATGCAGTGCAACAGATCACTAAAATGTATTCCTCCAGTAACTGAAATTTTGTACC
Source organism: Sapajus apella (assembly GCF_009761245.1). Lineage (NCBI taxonomy): Eukaryota > Metazoa > Chordata > Mammalia > Primates > Cebidae > Sapajus > Sapajus apella. The sequence goes on from NW_022436941.1 coordinate 70,260,794, forward strand.
TTTTGATCAACATCTTTCCTTTCCCCATCTCTCTCCCTCTCCATCAGCCTCTGATGACTGCTTTTCTACTCTCTGTTTCCATGAGAAAGACTTTTTAAGATTTCAGATATAAATGAGATCATACAGTCTCAGATAAATTTGTCTTTCTGTGCCTGGCTTATTTCACTTAGCACAATGTCCTCCAGGTCCATCCATGTTGTCTTGAATGACAGAATTTCTTTCTCTTTAAAGGCTGTATAGTATTCCATGTATATATGTACCATATTTTCTTCTTCCATCTAGCTGTTGATGGACACTTAGGTTGCTTCCATATTTTGGCTATTGTGAATAATGCTGAAATCAGAGCAGATGTCTCCTTGACATACTAATTTCAGTTATTTTGGATGTATACCTGGCAATGAGATTGCTTTATCATATGGTAATTCTATTTCTAATTTTTTGAGGAGCCTCCATGTTGTTTTCCAAGATGGCTGTACTAATTTACATTCCCACCAACAATGTATAAGGGTTCCCTTTACACCCCCACCTTGCCAATATTTGTTATTATTTGATACGACCCATTCTAACAGGTATGGGGTGATATCTCATTATGGCTTTAGTTTGCATTTCCCTAGTGATTAGAAGTGTTGAGCACTTTTTCATGTGTCTGTTGGCTGTTTGTATCTCTTCTTTTGAGAAATGTATGTTCAGGTTCTTGGAAAGCATATGGGTTTGTTTTTATTGTTGTTGTTTTGAGATGGAGTCTTGCTCTACCACCCAGGCTGGAGTGCAGTGGTGCGATCTTGGCTCACTGCAACTGCTACCTCCTGGGTTCAAGTGATTCTCCTGCCTCAGCCTCCTGAGTAGTTGGGATTACAGGCACCTGCTACCACACCCAGCTAATTTTAATTTTTTTAGTAGAGACAGAGTTTCATCATGTTGGCCAGGCTGCTCTCAAACTCCTGACCTCAGGTCATCCACTGCCTCAGCCTCTCAAGGTTCTGGGATTACAGGTGTGAGCCACTGCCCCTGCTACATATAGGTTTTGGCTTTTATTTTTCCTTTTATATAAATGGAATCACACAATGTATATTCTTTCATATCTGCTTTCTTTCAGGTTTCTGAGAACAATTAGGCTTAATACATTTAAAGTTTTTAATTAAATTTGTGACAGAAAAAGTAATATATATGGCAAAATTTTAAAAATGAAATTTAAGCAGGTCCAAAAATATAAAAATAAATAACTGTGGTATTTAATGGTAGATTATTTATTTTCATTGGCTTACAGCATTCCATTGTGTGACTACACCATAATGTATTTATCCATTCAATTATTGATGGACATTTGGGTAACTCCCAGTTTGGGATATTTGCTGTGGTTTGAATATGGTTTGTCCCCACCAAAATTCATGTTGAGTCTTGGTCCCCAGTGTGGTGGTGTTTAGAGGTGATAGATCACTAAGATAGACTAATGCCTTTCTTGAGAGGCTGTGTTAATTCTCATCAGAATGGATTAGCTCCCATGAGAACAGGTTGTTGTAAAGCCAGGGTGGCCTCCTGCATGCACTCACCTCCTCTTCTGCTTTTCCACCATGGTATGACACAGCCCAAGGCCCTAACTGGAAGCTGACCAGGTGCCCGCCCCTCAGTCATGAACTTCCCGGCCTCTAGAATAATGAGCTAAATAAACCTCTTTTCTTTCTAAATTGCTCCATCTCTGGTATCTTGTTATGGCAACACAGAATGTACCAAGACAGTACTATTATAAGTAGAATTGCTGTGACCATTCTGGATAATCTTTCAATTTCAAGATTCATAACTTACTTAAAAGAAAAAAATAGAGACAGTCTTACTATGTTGCCCAGGTTGGTCTCAAACTCTTGGGCTCAAAATGTGCTCCTGCCTTGGCCTCCCAGGGTTTTGGGGTTACAGGTGTAAGCCACTGCATCCAGCTAAGATTCTTAACTTAATTACATCAGCAAGACCCCGTTTCCGTGAAAGGTAACATTCACAGGTTCCTGGAATTTGCATCTGATATCATTGAGGGGTTATTTACCAGCCTACCACAAGAGGTTTCAATCAAGTCCTACTGTTTTAAAAACTGAATTTAAGTTTGTGACTGAAAAATAATACATGTGACAAAATAAGGAAAAATTCAAACAAAGCAGAAAGATATAAAATAACAGGTGATTCGTCACCCAGTCCCAATTCTCATTCTTCAGAGACAGCAGCTGCTCCCAGTTTCCTGCATATTCTTCTTGAAGTGTTTTATGCATGTACAAGCACATCTAGATATAGATGTATCTGTATATATATAAATTTATCTAGTTTTCTAATTATGGACATTCAGTTTGCTTGTAATCTTTTACTTTAACAGACAATGCAGTGAACATCTGTATGACCTCAAGCAATTTGCTCTTACAGGATAAGTTCCTAAAGATAAAATTGCTGGCTCGTGGGGTATATGAATTTAGAATTTTAGTAAAAATTGCCAGTTGTCTGCCTCGATTTACAGTCCCACTACCTATGTCCCTTATCACTTTTCATAGCAATGAGTATCGATCGGTTGTTTCAGGGCCAGTAGCTGGCATGCTGAGTGTGCTCTGGGGTGAGAAGCGATTAAGGGAAGGGCAAACAATGATGCAGTCGCCTGGGCGTGAGATAACAGCACCTGGGGCTGGAGTGGATGCAGCCAGAATATGGAGAAAGCAGCACATCTGAAACAATGGGTCATGAGACTAGGGCTGGCTGTTTAATTTACAAAGCCCAGTGCGAAATGAAAATGCGGGTCTATTGCTTAAAAATTAGTAAGAATTTTACTGAGATGACAGCAGGGCATTAAACCAAATTTAAGGCTCTTGTTAGCATGCGGCCCCGTACAGCTGCTCAGAGTGCGTGCCCACGAAGCTGGCCCTGACGAAGACTGGGTAACAGGTTTACTGTGGGGCACAAAGAAGAATGAAAATCCCAGGAATTTAAGGACGTAAAGTGAAGCAAATGTATCACATCACTATCTTCATTATCACCAATAACTCTGTTACCAAAACCATTGTTTCTTGAGTGCCAACTATGTCTAGGGCATTCTGAACTGAGCATCCAGGAAATCATACACTGTGTCTTTGTCCCGGATGGACTTCTAATTCAATGGAGGACCCAGGCCATAGTCAGAAAATAATAACGAATAATGGAAGACAGCTAGCCTCAAATTTTCGTGTGAATTAAAAGTCTGAGGGGAAAGTTGGTAAAAATACAAAGACCTTCTTCATGAAGCCTGGCCTCATTATTTTCTATTAGCTCTCCACGGCTTTCTGATACACACTACTGTTTGAGAATCACTGAGAAGAAGCCATTGCTGTTTGATATTGTCAGGGTATTGACTGGCTATATCCACTACACAGATACACCGTAAGGCTGTGGGAGAGGTTCTCAAACTTTAGTGAGCATTGGCATCACCTGGGGAGCTTGTTAAAATGCAGGTCCTTGGCTCTCACTACAAGAAAGTCTTACTCTGTGTGTCTAGGGTGGGAGCTCAGAAACTGGCATTTCATTCTAAGCCAGATAGTTTGAGGAACATAGTTTTAAAAATATTGGTCTATGATTTATAGGAAAATTGTTTTGGATAGAAATGACACTGTAACTTGGATTGAGGAAGAATGAAACTTAAATGAGACAGAGTGGGAGAAGAGAGGTGGTTGGAGAGGAGAGAGAGAAAAAAGAAAGAAAGGAAAAAAGGAAGGAAGGTTGTAGGGAGGAAGGGAGAGAAAATGAAGGAAGGAAGGGAGAAAAGGAGAGAAGGAAGGAAAGAAAGAAGGAAAGAAGGAAGGAAGGAAGGAAGGAAAGGAGAGAAGGAAGGAAAGAAGGGAGGAAGGAGGGAAGGAGGGAGGGAGGGAAGGAGGGAGGGAGGACGAAGGGAGAAGGGAGGGAAAGAGGAAGGAGGGAGAGAGGGAGGGAGGGAAGGAGGAAGGAAACAGAGGTAGCAGGGCCTTCACTGTGAGAGAGAAAGGATAGATGTAGGAATGTAGATGACCCCTTTAGAGTAAAAAGTCATCGGGTTGGCTGGTGTGCCGGGTAGTAGAGGGAGGCAAGACTGGAGAGGCGGGCCAGGACTGGACTAGGTAAGGCAAGTGGTGGTCCTCCCTCCCCAAGCAAGGCCTGGCGTATCAACTTCTCCATAGAGATCACAGTTGGGGCGACCTATGATGACATTAGATGTGAATTCTCATGCATCCTGATCTAACAGATGTAAAAGTCTTCATAGCTGCTTGCTCAGGAAAGCGCTGTGTCCCCATCAACACTAGCCACTGACAGGGATTTTAGAACTTTCGTTCCCCATCTGAGTTGGAGCAAACCTCCTTCACTTCACCTTGTGGCTACAAGTTCATTGTTCCTTTTAAAAATATATCAAGGCACGAAAAAACAAGGCCTCCATTGCTGCTCACCACTACCTTCCTGTGCATCCAGGTTGGATGTGCTGGGACTCAGCAAGGTGGCTTCTTGTTTTTGTTCTTTTAAGGAGCCTGGTCAAAGCAGACTGAAGCCCAGAAGGACTCAGCTTGACTTCCAGGCCAAGAAGTGCTAGCTGGAAAGCGGTTATTTATATGTTCCTCAGCTTGGAATAGGATAGCATTTTTAAAGATACAGTGTTTAATCATGTCTGAACTCCAGGAATGTGAAGCCCCGGCGAGGAATTCTACTCCAAGAGGATAAAAGCAAGAAATGGGTGGTTTCTTCTGTCAGGCTTTCCAAGGTGGGCTTCTTGACTCTCTTGCTCTCTGTTGTCAAACTTTATTTTCCTACTGTCTAATTGGTGTTCTGAAATAATGTACTTAAGACTAATGTTCATTTCACCAGTACTTTGGGTGAGCTACCTCTGGATTTTCTTACCTTTTCATGCAGTCCTCCGGTGCATTCATCCTATGCAAAGAGAATAAATGCACATTTACACTTTTAAATGAATTATCAATAGTATTTATGTATCAGCTAATTACCATTGTCAAATACTTTAGATTTCCTTTTCATTAACCATGCTCAGTCTTTGGAATGTAGACAGCTTTTTTGATTTTTTGATATTAAGGGGGTCTAATCCATCAACAAAAGGTGTTGAAAAGTAAAATGGGCAGATCTGTTTCCAAAAGACCAAGATTTATCATTGCTGTAACTTTCTTAGCCTCTCCTTACCCGGTGTCTAAGAATTTGAGACTTGAACCTTATCCTCTTCAACTTGCAGTGCAATGTATGGCAATTGCATCATCTGAAGATCTTTCTAATAGGGAACTACTATTATTAAACAAAGACAATCTATATCGCAAAAAATATTATTTAGTATGCAAAATTTTGGAATCAAATTTCAAGGCACCATAGGTCCACGTACCATGGCAAACAGATTTAACCTCAGAAATGCAGGAATGTACAAGTCTTTCTGAAATGTTACACTCTAAATGACACTCTTCCCTACTTGAGCTGGGTCTGACACTCAGCGTCAATGGAAGAAGATATTAGGATCATTGTCATACATCATAATTTACACAATGTCTCATTTCTTTCTCAAATGCCTCAAAGAATCTAATTCCTTCTAAATGAAACATTGCCCCTTCATAGAAAACATGGGAAAGGGATATTGTCAATTATTCAATTAATTTGCTTTATGTAAAAATGAACACTTTTAGTTTTGGATTGGTTGCAAACATTATTGGCTTCCCCACTGTTTCTTCATGCTTTTATGTCATACCATATTCAACCTTATTTTCGGTAACAAAATTCTCAGCCAGATTTCCATTGTGGGAAAAAAGAGACATGATACTGAGAAGTTATAAAAGAAGTATTATATCCAAGGCCAGGAATACTCTTTTTGCTTTATTCAGCATTAGTTGAAGATTTATTAAAGCACAATTTCCAGTTTTAGTCCTTGCGCTTCATGGTAAAATAAAACACAAAAATAATTGAAGTACTGGACAATAGAGCCTATAAGACTATGGAAGGGAGGTTAAAAAAATATTAAATAGACAATTATGGATTATTAGAAATGCCTAAAGAATTGAAAAATATTTAGAGTTGTGTGTTTTTTTTTTTTTTTTTTTTTTTTTTAGTTCCACAGCCACCACTTACTCCTACCACCTCCATTTTACATACAAGGAAATGCAGATACAAAAAAGGTCAAATTCATCACAGCTGCATCACTAAGCGATGGTCAACCTGGGACCAGAGCCCAGGTCTCCTGACTTCTGATCTGATGCAGTTTCCACTAAGGCAAAAGAGGTGATTTGATGACAGATGTTTCTGGATGAATCAATCTGTATGACTATTCTTATTCTCTCAATGATTGCCTTGGTTTCTTTAGGATAGGAAACATGGCTTTTCCGTCTACATAATCCTCTACTGTGGGAACTAAGTGATATGAATTCCTATTTTGTGAATGATGTGTGAATCATTCTTGATGATTGTGGGGGATGAGAAGAAAGATTTTTATTAGCACAAGGAAGTCCTATACTTTAGAAAGACCATCAAATGTGGTTGTAGCATCTCCACACTCAGATAAATTGGAAAGAGAATAGATAATAATCTCTTCTGGGTTTCCTGGAAATTTACTTCCTGAAGCCAAATGATAAGACATGACTTCTTAAAAGTTCTCTCTAGTTTCAGGAGGTTATGATTCCAGCCCTACTTCTGGCCCATCCTTTATCTCTCTCTATACCTAAGCAAAGCTCTTAAATACACTCTTTGGGTCCTGATATGGACCTAATTGTGTCCCCATGAAATCAGTTTGTTGAAGCCAACCTTTATTTTGACTATTTTGGAAATAGGGCCTTTAAGGAGGTAATTAATGTTAAATGAGGTAAAAAGATGGGCCTTAATCCAGCAGGACTGGTGTCCAACTAAGAAGAGGAAGAGACACCAAAGATTCCTCTTTCTTCACACATGCAAAGAGGAAAGTCCACACAGTGAGAAGGCAACTGTCTGCAAGCCAGGAGGAGAGGGCTCTTCAGAATCCAACCCTGCTGGCACCTTGGACTTACAGCCTCTAGATATCAGGAGAACAGGAATTTTTCTGGTTCAAGTAACACAGTCTGTGATTTTTTGTTATGGCAACCCTAGCAAACTAATACAGGTTTTAGTATTGTTAAATGAGATGCTGCTGTAACAATTATAAATGTGGTAGTGGCTTTGGAACTGGGTAAAGTTAGAAGAGTTTTGAGGTGCATGGTGGAAAAAGCCTAGATTTCCTCGAAGGGACTGTTGGTAAAAAGAAATATGGAAATTAAAGGCAGTTCTGGTGAGGCCGCAGAAGAAAGATAGGAGAGCTATAGAGAAAGCTTCCATCACCTTAGAGAATACAAATATCATCATGAACAGAGTGTTGGTAGAAATAGGAACATTAAAGGTGATTCTGATGAGGTCTCAGAAAGAAATTAGAAATGCGTCATTGGAAACTGGAGGAAAGACAATTCTTGTTATAAATGGGCAAAGAACTTGGCTGAATTGTGGTCTAGTGCTTTGTGGAAGGTTGAACTTTTGAGTGATGAAATTGAATATTTACCTGAGTTGATTTCTGAGCAGTTTCCAAGGTGTGGCCTGGTTTCTTTTTACTGCCTACAGTAAAATGCAAGAGAAGAGAGATGACTTGAAAGAACTATTTGGAAAATTCTCAGCCTATCCATACTGCAAAAAGTAAGAAAGCATGTTCTAGAGAGAACACCAAGGATGGGCTGGACAATCACTTCGTAAGGAGAGTATCTGTGATTTTAATCAGTCATTTCAGCAGAAGCCAGGAAGAGAAATGGAACGATAGCAGCAAAGACACTGTCAAGTATGAACAAAAGGAGACAGAGACAGAAGGAAGGTTTCAGAATTCTGATCTTCCATTAGAGCTACTTGGCTGCAAATAAGCTTTATCCTTAAAGAAATGGAAGACTGACTCTGAAGATGATTCAGAAATTATTAGGGCTGCAATTCCCACCATAGGCCCAGGGGGTACTGACCCTGGGGGCGAGGCTGTTCTCCTTGGTTTCAGAGGGTGAGGCCATCTCCCTACTCCCTCAATTTCAGTGGGCCAGGCTGCCCAATGTGGTGATGAAGGAGTGCTACACAGAACTGAGGAGGTGGGGCTACCACCTTGTGCCAGTGTAATGACCGCTGCCACCTCAGTGGGCAGAAGGCAGAGCATCTGGCCAGAGAAGATTCTTCTTGAGCTTTAAGACCTAATGGAATTTGTCTTGCTATGTTTTGGTCTTGTTTGGGACCCACACCCCTTTTTCTTTTCAATTTCTCCCTTTTATAATGGAAATGTCTATCTTATACCTGTCCCACCATTGTATTTTGGAAGCACGTAACTTGTCTGGTTTCGCAGATGGACAGTTGGAGAGGAATTTTGTCTCAGGAAGAATCATACCCAAAGTCTCACCATACCTCATTTAGATGACATTTAGTGAGACTTTGGACTTGGAATTCATGCTGGATTGGATTAAGACTTTTGGGGATATTAGGATGGGGTAAAAATGTTTTACACACAAGAAAGATGAGTTTCAGAAAGGTACAAGGCAGAATTTTATCGACTGAGTCGTGTTCTCCAAAAATGTGTATGTTGAAGCCCCAACTCCCAATGTGACTATATTTGGAGAAAGGGCCTTTAAGGAGGTAACAAATGTTAAATGAGGTTACAATTAATCTGAAAGGACTTCCTTATAAGAATAAAAAGGGGACCGGGCACAGTGGCTCACACCTATAATCCCAGCACTTTGGGTGGTCGAGACAGATGGATCATCAGGTCAGGAGTTTGGGACCAGCCTGGCCAATGTGGTGAAACCCTCTCTCTACTAAAAAATATAATAATTAGCCAGGAATGGCGGTGCATGCCTGTAATCCCAGCTAGTCAGGAGGCTGAGGTAGGAAAATCACTTTAACCCAGGAGACAGAGGTTGCAGTGAGCTGAGATCATGCCACTGCATTCCAGCCTCGGTGACGGAGTGAGACTCCAATAATAATAATAAAAAAAAGAATAAAAAGGGATGCCACACACAGAAGCAAGCCTTTGTGAGGACATAATAAGAAGGTAGAAGATAGGCCTCATCAGAAACCAATCCTGACAGCACCTTGGTCTTAGACTTCCAGCCTTCAGAGCTGTGAGAAAACATCTGTTGCCAGTCCATGGTATTTTGCAATGGCAGCCGCAGCAGACTAAGACAGGTCCATTCTGACCTCTGTGCACTCCCTTTGCCCACCGCTACCCTTTATTCTGGAGGTTGATGACTCACTCTTCCGCCTTTCCAAACCACATTTTACATGCTTTCTTTCTTGTGACAAAATCTACATATATTTGTTTGGTTGTTCTCAAACATTAGTGAGTGTGTGTGTGTGTGTGTGGGTGTGTATGTGTGTGTGTATTTTAAAATATATTTTGAAAATATAAAAATATTATATATATTTTAAAATACAAAATATTTATATATAAAATATATCTATATATTTTACCCTTGTGACTCATTCTTTATTTGTGTTATATATTGTTAGTATTGTGTACCCTGAAAAATTTTTACATTGACATATAGTAAAATTGACTTGGTGTATCAGATTTAAAAAAACAAAGAGCTCCAAATACACAGATATGAATACAATAAACAAATAAGAACTCAAGAATTCATATTATCCACAACTTTGGGTATTTATGTGGCATTTTAATAAGGTCACAATTCCCATTGTCTCTAACATACAAGACACACAAAAATAATTTAGACAAATTAGATGAAAAGCTAATCACTGAAAACTCTACATTGAATTGTCATTATTTTGAAGCTTAAAGAAAATAAGGTAAGAGCTTATGATCTTTTAAGTCAGAGTTGCTTTTCAAAATAAAGAGATGTGAATTATCTAGAATTAGAATTGTAGACATATGTATTTGTATGGAAACAAAACATTCGACAACAATTTGTTGTCGGTGGTAGGATGCTCATCTTCTCGCTTGTATGGAGTTTTACAGGTTGGTAGGTGTGTTAGTAAGCCAGGACTGCCATAAGAAATAACCACAGACTGATGAGTTAACACTGATTCATTTCCTAACAATTCTGGAGGCTGGAAGTCCAAGAACAAGGCACAGTCAGGGTCGGTTTCTTCTGGAGGCCTTTCTTCATAGCATGTCAACTGCTGCCGTTTTCTTCTGCCTTCACCAGGTCTTTTCCGCCTTCACCAGGTCTCTTCCATGTGTACTTGTCCCAATCTCCTCTTCGTAAAAGGATGTCAGACATAACAAATTAGGTCTTACCCGTATGACCTCAGATTACCTTAATTACCTCTTCAAAGATCCTATCTCTGAATATCCGTACAGTTACATTCCGAGGTGCTTGGAGTCAGGGCTGCAACACATGAATTTGGGTGGGGGGACAGGAAGACGTAATTCAGCTAATAACAGCAGTCGTTTCCTCATCGTCTTCTCTCACCCTCAGCGTCACTCTTGGAAGTGAGATAGACACTCCTCCCCAGCTACAACAAGCAGCAGAGCTGGAACTCAAACCAGGCCTGGTGACTATAAACCCAGTTGTATTGTAATACTACTAAATTTTAATGGACTAAACATGTCCTTGTTTTGGTAGGAATATGTAAAGGTAAACTATGGTTCAGCCCACTAACCACAAATCCCAAAGGAACTTTTTTGAAAGTTTGGGGGAAACTAAGTATATGCATTTGGTTTTTCATCTGGTACATACATGCAGGAGAGTGAATATGATGCTTGGAAATGCACACTCTTTTAAGTCACTAGGATCACATTTAGGTCACACTTCCTGAGAAGGTAATGCGACTGAGATCCTAATTTGCTCTTAAGGAGGCCCTTAAGCCCAGGGGAAAAGAGGATCAAAGATTTTCCCCTTGGTCAGCTTTGGAATGGAGTCACTGAAGTGCTTTGATGAATAGCAATTGGACAACTGCTAAAAGGGATAGTGTGTGTGCCATGGAAAATGGAGAATTGTAGATACACACACACATATGTGCATGAATCTGTACACATGCAGATATTGTGTGAGCATGTGTGGGTGTGTGTGTATCCTCCAGGGAGCATCTCAGCCCTCAACTTATGTTTAAAAGTCTTAGTAATTTACTTTGCCCTTTTAGGCAGTTTGGTAGAGAGGAACTTGTGCCATATATACACACAACTCACACGCACACACACCATTCTCAGTTCAAAAATTTTCTGCTTTATAACAATAACTATACGCAAAAATATTTTTCAACACTCCTAACTACAAAGTCTCTACCACTTAAGATTTGTAAGAAATGGGCTTGCAAGACAATCAGAAATTGTAAGACACTTGTAATCTTGTTTAAAAATATCAACTTGAACTTTGCCACTTCCCATTACTTTTGCAGACGATGTCAACAGGGAAAGCCAAGTATTAAATAACCTGAATACACACTTAGGGAAAAGACTACATAATGCAGACAGTATGTAGAAAGAAGGTATGACCATGAAGTTACTTTCTAAACCAAACCAGTGTTTCTCTCCTCATCATGCCCTCTGCCAAAGGTCTCAGAGCCTGGGGTAGTCATCAATAGCAAACACAAATAAAATTCTCGCCCGTAATGGACAAGAGTCTACAACAGACTACATGTGGAATGGTGAGTGCTTTGATGAATAGCAATTGGACAACTGCTAAAAGGGATAGTGCGTGTGCCATGGAAAATGGAGAATTGTATATACACACATATGTGCATGAATCCTTGAGTTTATTTTCTACCCTGGATTTTTGTACAAGCACACTTCCCCCAGGTGCACAGACTTCTCACTAACAACAGAGATAAGGGGCCTGTGAATGTATCAGCTGGCTCGTGGGCGTGTTGGACTGGCCGCGGTTTGCACTGCCACTCTTCTCCCCCCACGTGGAAACTGAAGACTGCTCTGTGACTCTGACTCAGTTAGCAGAATGTTTTTTCACAAGTGGGTGGGCCGTCTCCATAAGTGACCTAATTCTGTGGGGCTGCCTCTGTATTGATCTGGGTGCATCATTGCAAGGTTACATATTCATCAGTGTAATTGGGTATAGAACCCTTTCAGGGAAGGCGCGGAAAGAGATGGAAGGAACAATGTATGCTCTCTCCTTCGACCAGAAATTAGAGTCCTTAGATTATTCTTGTCCAGATTAGTGAAAAGTTATACCTTGATATTCTTCCCAAAGCTCCTTTTCAAATACCTCATTGCTTTTGTCTGTCTCTCATTATCTACCATGATGAAGATTATAAAAGGCAGAGCTGATAAACTGGGCCACAACTAACTCTGCCAGCTGACTAGAACTCACCGAAATAATTCAACACCACAATTAGGCAGATGACCGTTTCCCACTGAAAATGGTGTA
>NW_022436941.1:70273507-70495108 GCF_009761245.1 Sapajus apella
CCTTTTCAAATACCTCATTGCTTTTGTCTGTCTCTCATTATCTACCATGATGAAGATTATAAAAGGCAGAGCTGATAAACTGGGCCACAACTAACTCTGCCAGCTGACTAGAACTCACCGAAATAATTCAACACCACAATTAGGCAGATGACCGTTTCCCACTGAAAATGGTGTATCTGTGTGAAAAGCCATGAGAACAAAGATGAAGTAACATGTTTAACACTGGGGCCTGACAGTGCAGATGAGGTTAACAGAACCCATGACATGACCAGATCTTTCTTTCCTTCATTTATTTATTTGTGTCTTTTCTTTCCTTCCTTTCTTCCCTCCCTCCCTCCCTCCCTTCCTTCCTTCCTTCTCTCTTCTTTCTTTCTTTCTTTCTTTCTTTTTTTTTCTTTCTTTTCTTTCTTTTCTTTCTTTTCTCTCTTTTTCTTTCTTTCTCTTTCTTTCTTTCTTTTTCTTTCTTTCTCTCTCTCTCTTTCTTCCTCCCTCTCCTCTTTCTCTCTGTCTCTCTCTCTCTCTCTGTCTTTGTCTCTCTCTCTTCCTTTCTTACAAGACAAGGTCTCACTCTGTCACTAAGGCTGGAGTACAGTGGTGCAATCATAGCTCACTGCAACCTCCAACTCCTGGGCTCAGGTGATCCTCCTACCTCAGTCTTCCAAGTAGCTGGGATTACAGGTGTGTGCCACCATACCCAGCTAATTTTTAAATCTATTTTTTGTAGAGACAGGGGTCTTGCTATGTTGCCCAGGCTGATTTTGAACTCCTGGTCTCAAGCCATCCTCCTGCCTTGGCTTCCCAAAGTACTGGAATTATAAGCATGAGCCACCATGCATGGCCAGACTCTTTTTCTCTGAGTAAGATGATGTTATAAAGGTGGAAGAAACAAACCCAAGAGTGATGATAACTACTCTGTGGTCTATACCTGACCCCCAGTTATTCAGCTCTCTGCTATGTTACTAAACAGGATTATCTTCCTTGGTAAAATTAAAATTAATTTTCTGCCATTACCTGAGTCTTAACCACTAGCTGCCAGCAGATACCAGTGGCTAGCCAAAATGATGATCCTATTTTGAAGCTAGAATCAGGAGCTTTGTATATAAGGTAAAATTATGCTCCAGAATATGCTTATGAATTTTAAGCCTTGAAAATCTGTTGAGATGATGGTCTCCTTCTACTGAAAAACACACACAACATACATGTTTCACTGTTTCAGTGTCAGGGGATTCATGGATTCTCAGAAACCACAGCATGGGCCTTTGCAGCCTAGATTAATATTTTAATGTCAAATATGTCCTGACTCAAGTCTCTCCTCTCCAGCCCTACCAAAGCTATTCTGTTATAGCACTTCTCACCTCCTAACTGGCCCTTATCACAGCCTCCTTACCATCAAGCACTAGGTGGGCCTGAGCCCTCCCAGCCACACTGCAACCACAGTGAACCATCGAAAACCCAAACTGGGCACATCACACCTCTGCTTCCATCCCTTCGTGGTTCTCCACTCACAGGATAAAGCCCAGACTCCCCCATGGACTGGTCCTTTGCTCCACTTCCCCATCCTCACTTTGAATCAGGTCCTGACTGATACCCAATGCCTCAGAAATTCCAGACTTACTGCAATCTCCTATCCATATTTTTTGAGTCCGTGCCTTTATTTTTAGTAGTTACATCAGCCTGAACTCCATACACCCACCTCACTCTTATTCCCTTTACTTGGTTAATTTCTATTGCCCCTGAATGACTCATTGCAGTTGCCTCTTCCACCAGCAGCCTATTCTGACATCTTCCCTCTTCTTCCTGGCTCATTTAGGGGCCCTTGCTCCAGGGGCCTGTAATACCTGTGAATATCCTGATCGTGTACTACATTGCACTCTAATTAACTGTTTAGATTTTTATTTTTTACTCTAGACCAGAAGCTTCTTGCTGGTAAGGGCTTTATCTCATTTTTAAAATCTCTCTCCAGGTCTCAATAAGGGGCTTAGAGAGAGCAGGTATTCAATAAGTATTTAATTGCCAAATGAATATAAAAATGAATAAATAGAGGAAGAGATGCTTTATAAATAATCACTAATTTTTTGGCTTATCATTCATCTTCAGGATCTAAGAGGGAATGTATACAGAAATCTAAACTGAATGAAATGAAACATATGTGAAAGAACAGTAGAATGCTTGGCACATAGTAACACACTGAGGATTTCTTTTTCCATTTATATTAAATTATGTACTTAAATATAAAAATAATTTAGTCAAATGTTTGTAATAAATTTATTTTATATAATGTAAATATACTGTATGTTAAAGTATAAAGTATAATGTTTTATAATATAAATTTATTTATATCAAATCACATCTCAAACTAGGACCAAAAAGAAATTAGATATGTTTTATTGAAGTGATTTAATCAACAGACATTTATTGAACTGAATATTACCTGTAAAAGCCCACCACTGTACCAAGTGCTGGAGGTACTGAGAGGGGAAGAGTTTGAACACTCCCTGCCTTCAGGGACCTTATGATCAAGTAAGCTTCACAGTTCCCAGTCCTCTCTCTGCTTCCTCATAAAACCCACCCAAGAGTGTCCTAACAAGCCTGTAAGTATATGTCACTAGGTTCCAATTAATTGTGACTTCATTTTTACTTTTTAAAAAAATCCAGAAGGAAGTTTAAAAAAAATCTATAAGAATGTTTAATAACATTATTATTAAATGGCGAATGCTAGGGACAGACATATTCTGTAATTTTAGATCTTATTTAAGAGTAATTTTTGGCTGGGTGTGTTGGCTCATGCCTATAATCCCAGTACTTCGGGAGACCGAGGCTGGAGGATCACTTGAGGCCAAGAGTTTGAGACTAGCCTGACCAAGATGGTGAAACCCTATCTCTACTGAAAATATAAGTATACAAAAATTAGCTGGACATGGTGGTGCATGCCTGGAATCCCAGGTACTCAGGAGGCTGAGGCAAGAGAATATCTTGAACTTGCAGGCAGAGGTTGCAGTGAGCCAAGATGGCACCAATGTGCTCTGGCCTGGGCCATAGAACAAGACTGTTTCAAGGAAAAAAAAAAAAAAAAAAGAGTGATTCCTAAGGCAAATTTGAAAGGCCATCTTTCAGAGGCAGAATTTTCAACCTCAGCATAAGCTGACATTGCCTCTTTAGCACACCCACACGAAGGGAAAAGGTGACATTCCCTTTGACTTCTTGGTCCTAGTCTACTCCCATATCATGTGAGGAGGAGGCTGTACTACTGCAGTCACGGGGGATGGGAATTTAGAACTATGAACTGTAGGAAGGATGTGATGATGGCAATTTGACCATGAATTCCAGCTATCTCTAGTTAAATAGGCAGGCACTAATTATCCCAGGAGATTGTCTTGTGGGCTTTACAGACTTACAGCCATTGGAATATTAGAGAAATTCTCCAAAGACACAAAATAGATTTGGGGAGCAAATTCTGGCCCTTTGGATCTGCCTTCCTCATTCTTAGGTCCTGGGGCCTGCCTTTTAGTGTACTGAGCTTACTCAATCACTTTTTAATGCCTTGGGAAAATATGTCACACATAAAATTAAATTTGTGTTTGTTTCAATGTCAGTATCACATATATGTATGACTTTAATGACATAGAAACAAGAATGGAAGCCCAACATATCAGACATATTGTAGGCCAGTGGTTAGTGTTGTTCCCGTTCAACTCTTGAGGACATTTGGCAATGTTTGGAGACATTTTTGGTTGTGACAGATGGGGAAAGAGTGCTTCTGGCATCTCATAGAAAGAGGCCAGGCACTTTGCTAAACATCCTGTGATACACAGGAGAGGCCCCTTCAACACAGAATTATTAGGTCCAAAATATTAATAGTGTTGAGGTTGAGAAATCCTGGGTTAGGCCTTGGCTAGTGAAATAAGGAATGATAAGACCTCCGTTCTTTCTTGTTATCTTTTTACATAATTTTATTTTCACCATGATCCCCAAAACATCTGTTAAATACAAAGAAAAATTTAAATGAGGTCTCTGTCCTCGTAGATCTTGAAGAGTTCATTTAATAAGACCATGTAGATACCCATAAAGTGTTAAATAACAATACAATAGAACAATGAACAAAAATAAAGCAGAGTATTAAGTGGCAAATATTGGTATGGGCAATTTTGCCATGAGTTAAGAGTTGAAAGAGGACGCAGTAAAAATAGGAATTTGTGGCTGGGCATGGTGGCTCACACCTGTAATCCCAGCACTTTGGGAGGTGGAGGACAGTGGATTACCTGAGGTTAGGAGTTCGAGACCAGCCTGGCCAACATGGTGAAACTCAACTGGGCATGGTGGTGGGCACCTATAATGCCAGCTACTCGGGAGGCTGAGGCAGGAGAATCACTTGACCCCAGGAAGCAGAGGTTGCAGTGAGCCAAGATTGCGCTACTGCACTCTAGCCTGGGCAACAAGAGCAAAACTCCATCTCAAAAAAAAAAAATAATAATAAATTTGCATTAAGATCACAGCCTCTGTGGGAGCAGGGCTCTGGTGTCTTCTGAATATTGTTGTGTCCTTAGAGCTTAGTACAGTGCCTGGCATGTAATAGCTGCTCACTATACTCAAAAAAATACTGCGTGAATCCAGGAATAGATTTGGATAGACAGGTCAAATATTTTCTGAAAGGTTGGGAGGAATGGGAAAAGTAAATGCAAGGAGGAAAGAATGGGATCGATATATACCCAAATTCCATGTATCTCGGGGACTGTATTGAAATAGGAAAGTGGGTTGGGTGTAATAAAAAGGAAGTTGGTGGTAGTTTAGAAAATTCAGGTTTGCTTCATAGATACTGGGAACACGAATTGGAGTTATTTTTGTTCCAGAATAATTGCAATCCATTTAGTCCTTGCTTGTTTGAATCTGAGGGTGTGTGTCTTTAATTGACTTGCACTGAGGACAGATGCCAAGTGCATGGGTGAGTGTAAATCTGTGTGTGCGTGGGGTTGTGGGTGTTGTGTTAATTTATAGTCATCCTCTTTATCTAAATGTCTTCCTGATCCTCTTGCCTGAGCCTCCACCTTTTCTATCTAGCCTGGACCGAGTTCCCTTCTTCTATGTGTGGCAGTGACTCAGGGACAGAAGGACTGCCCAGCCTGTGCCTGGTCACTTCCTGCTGTGACTCTGGCAGGGTCTGCTCATCATGCTCTGGTTTTCCCGGCAGACCTGAGGAAATGCCCACATGGTGTGTCTGCCAGGGGGGAATGCAGCTTTGCTGTCATTGTCACTGAGCTGCCATTTAACTGAAGGCTTACAGCAGCCCCAAAGTGTCTGCTGGCCTCCTCATGGAAAGTGGAAAAGGCAAGGGCAGGGAAGGGATTGTCTGAGTGACACACTGTCCTGCCTGCTCTTCCTCCACTGCTTGACTTGGCATCTGTCATGGGTAATGTAAATAAATGGGAAGAATAATCCACACAGGGCCACTGGCTTTAACATGCCTTTCGAATGTCCCAGGGTCTGCCTAAGTGGGGAACATAGCATATGAGGACAGGGTTTTCGTCCTGCCTAGAAGGTAGATTATTTTCTGGCCTGGAAAGTTTAAGAGCTTCCTTTTAGACCTTACCCCTTTGCCCTTTGATACCCCTGTCTTTGTGATACAAAAGGTGAGCTAAGGCTGCAGGGTACCCAGGATCACCAGACAGAAGACACTCAGGAGGCCATTAGAGACAAGCCTGGTTCTGAGTAACTTCTGCTCCAAAATAATTAGCCTGCACCCAGAGCAGAAGCACCTGGATGCTAAGAAGTGGAACGAATTGGGGAAAAGAGTGGAAGGGCATGACTTTGATGGCTTGTTTTCATTAACACTAATCTTAATTATGATGACATACAGAAGTGTTATTATATAATATTCACTGTATAAAGTTAGCATGGCAGTAACCTCGTGTTCTCTGGCATGACCTCATCTTCCCTTTCAGTGACTGATTATTTTTATTATTATGTTTTTAAAGCAGTTCTGCTGAAGGCTGAACAGTATGGATTGCTGTCTCCATTTTACAGTGG
Source organism: Sapajus apella (assembly GCF_009761245.1). NCBI lineage: Eukaryota > Metazoa > Chordata > Mammalia > Primates > Cebidae > Sapajus > Sapajus apella. The sequence goes on from NW_022436941.1 coordinate 70,279,529, forward strand.
AGAAAAGGAGGCCACCACAAAAGTTCACTACCAGACAATTTGAAATGGTCACTATATTTCCCACTTAACGAATTTACACTGTAAGGCTTGTAGGACATGTACTAAGATGGAATCCTATGAAATGGCCAATATTTGACAAATTCGTATGTATAAAAATAGCAATTTCATAGCTCCAACGTAAAATTATCAACAAGGGAGACTGTCTTTTCTATCTTTCATAGCATAAGATGTTTGGGGTCTTTATTTTTTTAATTTAGAATAGGCATACTTGGTTCGACCTTCACTGTAGAATAAATTTGTTTTTCAATTGTAGGAAGGAAACTCAGTTTCCCCAAGCTTTGAAGATTCATGATGGTCAGTATGTGCCTTCCCTAGCCCCTCAGGCTGCAGTCCTGAGAATCCTCACCCTGGCAGCTCAGCCCTGCCTAGTCCTAGAGTGATTCCTGACCCAGGTGGACAAATGGCAGTTGGCTCAGTCCTTACATGTTGGGGTCTGGAATTAGTCTGGCTTCCCTGAGCCCAGAGTCCACATGCCAGGGATTAACTCTTGGCATCTCACAGCCATCACTCTGCAATCACCCGCCCTTCCTGAGCCATGTTCCAGGCCATACAAATGAGTCTCTTCTGCCTTGGTTTCCTGAACTGCATTTTGTTTTCCTTCTTGGGGTTTAATTATGCTGTTAGTGCAAGCCATCTTGGCGTGTGACACAGTTGATCACTCTCATCCTCTGAGGGAATAGACTTGTACCCAATATTCCAGCTTCTGACTGGTGTACTGGTTCAAAATGGGCTAACCTTCCTAACTCATGGCCCTGCTACCCCCATCTTTCAGCAGCTCCTCAAGGTGTCATCAGCCCCAATCACATCAGGGTTTGACATTCCTCTTTAAACACTGGCCTTTTAACCCAGGAGGCCTTGCTTCTTTTTGGCTTTCTTCCAAGACACAGAATGACCCATAGCACGGGCCTTGTCTATGGCAGAGATTCAGAACCTTCTGAGTTGGCCTTCCAGGCTGCTCTCAGAAGGGGTAGTGACTTCCCACCATTGGTTCTAGAGTCCCCCATTCCACTTACAGTTTGGGACAGAATCCCATTTTTTGGTTAATGATGAAGAGATGGGAACAGATGTGGGCAGGAAAAACCAAACACCATCCGGCCTGAAGCAGCACCGGCAGAGGGACAACAGAGCAGAATGGCCAGGAGGCTGGGGAGCCGGTCACTGCTGTCGGGCAACCTGGGGCAGCCTCCGGCTGGCTTGGTGGGGTGTGAGGTGGAGGAAACTGTGAATGTTATCCTGCATCAGAGGGCCTCATATTTTGTATGTGAAATTAACAGTGTGTGAGAGAAGTCATGCAGAGTGCCTGTTAGCGACCCAATAGCTTTAAAAATCATTTGTCCTCCAGACTCAGCTGGGAAGAGTCACAAAGGATAAGGTGATTTGGAGACTGGGATTTGTCATTCAGTTCAGGATTTCTTTCTACAAAATAACAATTTTTTTTCCTTTAGGAACAGGAATGATGGTTTTATGTCAACTTATTTCTCCATTTTTTTGGTTATAAATGTTACAAAGTAATAAATAAACAGTAATGTATACCATCAGGCCCTCATAAAAGGAAAAGAGAACACCAAGAACGCTCACGAAGCAAGCCCTAAGTGCTTTTCCTTCCCTGGTTTTGAATTTGAGGGGGTCCCAGGATCGTGGAAGAACCCTGAACACCGAGGCTGCAGCTGCATCACTAGCTAGCAGCCCAGCCACCTTCTGTGGAGTCGGTTTGTTTCTTAACAACATATGTGGCTACATATTTAATCCAAGGGCTGACTCCACTGTTCTCATCGGTGAGTGTGAGATGCCTGCAGCCCCCCTGAGCTCCTCTGGCATGCATTCGTTATGCATACTACGATCCTGTTTTACAGCTATGAGCACGCATGTCCAGATAACACTTCCTACAGGGCTGGACTCATGGATTAGGTTTTTTAACGATCATTTTTTTATTTTGAAATTTTTTCAAACAAACTGAATGTAACAGGTATTCATAAAACAACATTCCGGGTACTTATCTTCTCAAAGGAACAAAGATTAACCTTTTGTATTATTTATTTCAAATGAAAAAATAAAACATTATAGTTGTTTATCCCCTACTTAGAGAGAACTATTACCTTGAGGTTGGTGAATATTAGTTCTGTCTATATTATCATGAGCTAACTACCTACAGATACAGCCATTAGCAAAATAGTGTTGTTTCCTAATATGAATTAGGAAGTCTGCTACTTGCTTTTTGCCCTTAAATTTATAATTTTGAGACCTATCCATATGGATACTATGTTGTAGCTCTAATGTATTCAAGTATTATACAAAATTTCATATTATAAATATCCTATTATTTAATTATACAGGTATTGGTTATTTCCATGTATAATTATAACAAATGATGCTGCTATGAACGTTTTGTGGGTGTCTCCTAGTCCACTTGTACAAGGATTTCCCTAAAGCACTTCTGAGATATAGTGCAAGAACATCTTCAACTTTGGTATGCTTTGCCAAATTGCTCTTCAAAGCAAGTGTACCAGCTAATACTCTCAGCAAGAGTTGCCAACTTCCCTTCTCCCCAAATTCTTGTTAAGCTTGGAAATTGCTCCCAATCTAGTAGGCATGACATGCTCTCCCACTGGTTGTTTTAATATGCATTTACATATTCATATTTTTTGTCCATTTAGATTTTTTCATCTGGGAATTAAATGTTTTTATCGTATCAGTGAGGACACCTGCATGAGACAGATGACACACTTAAATTAGACTAACTTGAGGGGGGTTCTTTACAAAGTGGAAGGCAAGTTTTCATTTTTTAAAAATGGTTAGGGAACTCCTTCTCTAGTTCAATTTGCTATAAGGTTTTCCTTTTTAATTTGTTGAAAGAGAATAACAGTTGCATAGAAAGGACTATACTTTTAAAGAGCTTCTCTCTTGTCCTTTCTACTTTCTTCTTAGCAGTGTGACTGTGCAAATGGTTTTAGGGCAACAGGAATATTTGTTTTGAATTTTCCCACAGAAAGGGTACTACCAGTTAAGGCTCCAACACAAATCCTCCGATCCTGCTATCTGCATCTGCAAAATGAACTGTTCATCTTTTGATGGGGCAATTTAAGCAGTCCATCTGATAGACAGCACTTCTGTCAATTCATACCATTCATTTGAGATTATACACCTTTTTCTTTCACCTTCTTTCTTTTTGGAGTCAGTCAAATTTGAGTTCAAATTCTTGCTTTGTCATTTTCTTGTTTCATGTCTTTAGACAACTTACATAACCTCTCTGAGCAACAATCAAGCTACAGTAGTTTCTGTGTCTTCAAGGGCTTAATAGAACCTACCAGGCATGTATATATACACACATATATATATATATATGTGCATATATACATATATGTGTATGTATATATATATATGTACATATATATATATACACACACATATACAAAAATCTGCACAATAGGGGCTGAAGGAAGGCAGTTGAGGCAAAGTTTATAAAAGTCTTTAGGAGGAGATGGTTGTGAACCAAATGCTGACTAATAGGTACCTCCCAGGAAGGCTGAGAGTTCTCTAGGCAGAGAGAGCAGTTTGAGCAAAGCAGAAGTGTGGTAGCCTATCTTATTCACATGCCAGCAGCTTGGTACATAGAATGTAAGCCAGGAGAAGAAGAACAGGTGGAATAAAAATAAGGTAAGAAAGATGGGAGGTCGGGGGGCTCCAAAATGCCATTCTAGGGAAAATGCATTTTGATTAATGTCCTGTAGACATAAAAGGCTATTGAAGTTTTCAGAGTAGAAGAGTAATATTATCTGCTTTACATGTTACATTTACGAAAAATGATTGTGGCATTATTTGGCAAGTTGGAAGAGTTTGCATGGTATTTGAGAGGTGAACTCTGTTGGCTGACAAGTTGGGTTAGAATCCCTGGTTCCTCACTTATTAGTTTTGTGAGCTTAGGCAATTTTCTTTTAACCTTTCTAAACGTTAATCTCTCTCTCTGTAAAGTGGAGCTATTAAAATTATGTGCTTATCTCATAGGGTTGTTGGAGGATTAAATGTGATAATTCACACAGAGCCTGGCATATAGGAAGCCAAATTAGGGAGTAGAAACCCAGGGATCTACTTGAGTTTGGAAGTCTTTAGGACATCCATCTCTAGCTCAAAAGAGAGCTTAATCTCTTAAATTGCCCCAGAAATCTGAGTGCAAGTCGATACTAATCTAGGTTGGCTGGTGGCTGAATTATTTCTGGTAAAGAGAGGGAAAGAAAAACACAAAGTAAAACAAATAAAAGACACTATCAACTGACAAAGAATTTATGATCTTTCTGTGCGATGGAACAGCATGTACATGAAAAAGGTTTCAGAACATTTAAAATGCAAAGATACCAACTGGACATAGTGTTGAGTGGAGGTATATTAAGGGAATGAATACAGTTAATCTGACCTCTCTGTGGGAACCATTGCCAAATGAGTCAGTCATGGACATTGTGTAATTTATTTTTGTGGCTTGTATTCAAGGGAAATGTTCAGTCCAAGTCTAAATGTTCCTCCTCGAACGTCTAAATTCAGCACTAGCGCATGGTATTCCTACTCATACCCACCTGGGCCTTGCTGCAAACTGGGAATCCCAGAGAGAAGGTGGAGGTACAGGAAAAGAAATGTCATTGGAGACTCCTGCTCCTGGCACTTCCTCTCTAACCTTTTGGGTTCACCCCGTTCTGATAGATGTTAACAGGGCTCACAGCTTTCTGGACAATTTATAGGTATTTCCACCACAAATAAGAGAGCTCAACAAGTGCAAATGGCATTGAAGGTCTTGTCTGAAATATTGGCTTTTTAAATAATAGTCAAATTAATCTTGATGATTCTAGAAGAGAAGAATGGCTGCCCCTGAACAGAGTAACACAAATCTGCTACTTTCGCACATGGCAGGAAAATCAACCTCCTGCCAGAACAGGAACTTCAGGAATGGTCTCGGGCTTTTGCTGTTATCCGGGTATTTCTGCTTGGCAAGTGGTACCTCTTTGACCACAGCCCCAAGATGGGAGGTTTGCCGACTTGTTTGGGCTGCTGTCAGGTGGGCTTCTTCACCCAACAGTGGAAAAAAATAGTGGAAAGACTATTTTTGTTTTGCTTTTCAAAATTAAGTAAAGTAACTGAAGGAAGAGCGAGCAGGTATATATGAGTGTGGTTGCATAGGGGGAAAAAACTCCAAACATGGTGTCCACCGACCTGCAATGGGGCAATTTAAGCAGTCCATCTGATACATAGTATTTCTATCAATTCATATCATCCATTTTAGATTATGCACCAAACTGACTGCATGACCTTGGGCAAGTCATATCGTCTCATTAGCTTCAGCTTATCACGCCGAGAAAGGGGATTGGGTCTCTAAATCCTTTCTCAGTTTCTAATGCTATGACTTTCTATTATTTGCCACTGCTTACAAATGCTTTAAATCAGGTAAAAATTTATGTTTTTAAAAAAAAGAAATGTAATGTTTATGAGCTTTGCAAAAAGGAAGCAGGGGATGAAATAAGAAGAACAACTTACTGAGATACTATATTTTAACTTGTTGGGGATGAGTAGGAATTAGCAAAGAGGTCGTAAGGGAAAATTACAGAGAAAGTGATTTCTTATAGGATAGAAGGGTGGGGGCAAACTATGCCTGTAGGTTAAATCTGGCCCACTTCCTGTTTGGGAACGGAAGTCTTATTGGAACACAGCCATGTTCGTTCATTTACATTTTGTCTATGGCAACGGAATTGAATAGTTGCAACAGAAATGGTATGGTCCTCGAAGCCTAAAATATTTATTCTCTGGCTCTTTACAGAAAAAATTGCCTACCCCTGTGATAGGAAATCAAAGTGCGTTCTTTTAATTAGTATTTGTGTTGCTCCATTCTCCAAATCAGAGTGTCCTGTTTTGGGAAGAGTCTGGAAGCTCTTTTCTACTTAAGTAAGCAGTAGGGACCTGGGTCTTGACCCTGCTATTTAAAGGATGCAGCCACTGTATCTGTAATTCTGCTTTTTTTTTTTTTTTTTTTTAACTACTTGTTCAGTAGCTTTGAGGTTTGAAATGACTCTACCCTACAAATAACTCTTTTCTGGGATGATGCCAGTGGTGGCCATTTTAGGTAAGAGAGGTTTTGGAGCGTAGGAACTGTGTCTTTCTGGTAGTAACTGCCCAGCTCTCTGCTGCTCTGATGTAGATAGAGGGCTAGCCTTATGCAGGGTGTGGCTGAGGGGAGGGCTGGTGTAGCACACAGTGGTGGCTGCCCTGCTCCAGGCCCTTCTCATTTCTCGCACTGTAGAGAATTTAGTCCATGTATTCTCTGCTTAAAACCCTCCAATGATTCCTTGTTCTGAACAGAATGAAACTCACCTTCAAAAACAAGGCAATTAAATTAAATCTTGTGGTATCGATTTTTAACCTCTTCTGAACCTTGAATTCTATTTCCTCTGTATCCCTTTATGTGCCCTCTGCTTGATCCTAGATTCCATGAGGGTTGAATCTCAATGCCATGTATGTATTTATCCACCACCCCACTTACTATACTGAAAATGCTGAAGCTGTCATCTGCTGGACAGCGCAGGCTCTGTGTGTGTTCCATTGGTCTCTTTATCGCAGGGCTCAAGCAGGATATGCCTTAAAAATATTTGTAGGGAAAATGAATAAATAAATCACTGCTGCTTTGTAGTTAAAATAATGTTTTACTTAAAGTATTGGAAAAAATTTGTATTCAGCTTAAAGCTTATTGCTCTATAGATAAAACAGATTCTGAGAGACTTGGGCTGTAATCCTAGGTCTGACACTATGTGACACGAAGGAAGCTACTTAACCCTTTCAAGTCCCAGTTTCCGTACCTGTGAAAAAAAGGAAACAAGTTTCCAGGACCCTTATGTTTCTTTCAGCTTTGACATTCTTATTTGCTTTTGAATCTTGAAGTCTTATTTTGATGCCTTGTGTCTATTAGCTACACTATCAGGCACCTTTCATATTTCAATGAACATAATAGAAAATTGTCCTTCTTAGAGAAGGGTTTATGGAAAATATGAACACTGAGAAAAAGTTTATAAGAGGGAGGGAAGGTGGTTCTTAATTAATTAGAACTTTACAGTCATCACAGGAAAGAAATGTTAGAAAAGCACACTAGATTGAAGGAGATAGTTCAGAAAAAGTAAAAATAAGAGACTGAGTGTAAAAATAATGGGCTAATGCATCAGTACTCCCAGGAAGCTATGTTTTTTCTTACATGCATGTGACCTTACTCTGTCACATGTAAATTCAGAGACATCATGATGTATTTAAACATCGATGCTTTAAGATTTTGGAAAAGATATTCTCTTCCTCCCTCCTTCCATCCCAGCCTTTCTTTCTCTCTCCCTCTTTTCCCTCCCTCATTTATTTTTTTCCAGTGTGATCCCATGTAGCCCAGAATATTCTTCTCTCAGCTTCCACATCTCAGGCCCATTTAACACACCTTCCATTTAATGAAGGTTCAAAGATTAATAAGGCGAATACATTAAATTGCCCTTGGCTTAGTAGAAAGTCCCTTTCAGCTGTCTGGGAAGTTACTCATGATTCTGCACAGCACAGGGACTCCCAGGAGAAGAGCAAGGGAGCTATTCAATCTGCCTTTCTCTGTCTGTGTTTATGCTCAAGGCCACAAGGGCAGTTCCCTCATGGGACTGTGGGGAGGAACCATTCTGCTTCTATGCGTGTGAAATTTCCGGAAGATTTTATTTTAGAAAAGATCAAGGCTCTGAGGAAGAAAGAGGGTTGATTGTCAAACAGCCCCATAAATTTATATTCCATGTTGACTGTGCAGATAGTATGCAGTAGGAAGATTTTCCATGGTTCTAATTTATTATTATTATTATTTAAATTTAGGTGCATACTATATCTGGCATTTCACCCCATGTTATCCCTCCCCACCTTCCCCTCCGTCCCCACCACCCCCGCTGTTTCTCCCCTAGCCCCTGCCAACTGCCCCCAGTGTGTGATGCTCCTCTCCCTGAGTCCAAGTGTTCTCATTGTATTATCAAAGAATCACCAGTAGCATTTCCTGTTCGGAAACAGGATCTAGACTCTCAGAGGTGCTCCATTTCTCACTATTAAAGGAAAACAATCAATCAATAGGAGCTTTAAAAGATTGTTAATTAATAAACTAATTTTTTAGCGAAATTTTAGGTTTTCAGAAAAATTGAGCAGAAAGTATAGACGGCTTCTGTATATTCCCTCCCCCGCCCCAGACCCAGTTTTCCCTATCATTAGTATCTTGCATTAGTGTGCTATATTTGTTGCAATTGACCAATGCATATTGATACTTTATTATTAACCAAAGTCCGTCATTTACATTAGGGTTCAGTCCTTGCCTTGTACAATTCTATGGGTTTTGACAACTATGTAATGTCATGTTTTCACCATGTAGAATATCATACAGAATAGTTTCACCGCCCTAAAATTCCCCTGCATTTCAACTATTTATTCCTCTCTCCCTCTCCTCCTTGAGTCCTGGTACCCACTGATCATTTTACTGTCTCTGTAAATTCGCCTTTTCCAGAATGTCATATAATTGGGATCACACTGTATGCAGTCTGTTCAAACAGGCTTCTTTTACTTAGCAGTATGAATTTAAGACTCTTCCAGCTTTTGTGTGGCTTGATAGCTCATTTGTTTTTATATCTGAATCATGTTCCATTGTGTAAATGTATCACGATTTGTTTATACTTTTTGAAGGACAACTTGGTTGCTTCCAAGTTTTGGCAATTATGAATGAAGCTACCATAAACACCCATGCACTGGTTTTTGTGTGGACACACATTTTCAATTCGTTTGAGTAAATACCAAGGAGTGTATTTGTTGGATGATATAGTAAGAATATGTTTAGTTTTTTAAGAAACTGTTATACTGTCTTCCAAAGTGGCTGTACCATTTTTTTCCTAAGTGGGGAATGAGAGTTCCTGTTGTTTCATGCCCTTGTCAGCATTTGGTGTTGTCAGTGTTTTGGACTTTGGCCATCCTAGTAGGTGTATAATGTATCTCATTGCTTAAATTTATAATTCCCTAATGTTGCATAACATTTAACATCTTTTTTTTTTTTTTTTTAATTGAGATGGAGTCTCGTTCTGTCACCCAGGCTGGGGAGCAGTGGCACGATCTCGGCTTACTGCAGCCTCCGCCACCTAGGCTCAAGTGATTCTCCTGCCTCAGCCTCTCGCATAGCTGAGATTACAGACGTGCACCACTGCACCGGCACTAACGTCTTTTATATGCTTATTTGCTCTCTGTATATCTTTTCAGTAATTTTTTGGTGATTTTTAATTGACTAGTCCCATTTTTGCCTATATTTTAGTTGGGTTATTTGTTTTTTTAAACTGTTGACTTTTGAAGATTTTTGGGGATATATTTTAGATGAACAGATTTTATTTTTTACTTGAGATGGAGTCTTACTCTGTTACCCAGGCTGGAGTGCAGTGACACAATCTCGGCTCACTGCAACCTGCACCTCCTGGATTCAAGTGATTCTCCTGCCTCAGTCTCCTGAGTAGCTGGGATTACAGGTGCCTGCCACCCTGCTCGGCTAACTTTTTGTATTTTCAGTAGAGACAGGGCTTCACCGTGTTGGCCAGGCTGATCTCAAACTCCTGGCCTCAGGTGATCTGCCTTCCTCAGCCTCCAAAAGTGCTGGAATTACAGGCATGAGCCACCATGCCCTGTTGGATCAATAGGTTTTAATGGGCTACTTCTGTGGTGACAAGAACTGTGGGGGCCACAGAGTGTTCTAAGTGTACCCTGTCCTCACTACACTCCTCATTTAGGCTAGAATCAGGACCAAAAATTAATACACATGAAACAGAACTTGCAAGACCAGAGGTAACTGGTCACTATAAGTGAATTCATTTTAGTTTGTGATGTTTAATATGAAATCCCACTTTAAATGTGTTTTAGAACAGGCGCGGTGGCTCACGCCTGTAATTCCAGCACTTTGGGAGGTCAAGGTGGGTAGATGATGAGGTCAGGGTTTTGAGACCAGCCTGGCCAACGTGGTAAAACCTCGTCTCTACTAAAAATACGAACATTATCAGGGAATGGTGGTGGGCACCGGTAGTCCCAGCTACTCCCGAGGCTGAGGCAGGGGAATCGCTTGTACCTAGGAGGTGGAGGTTGCAGTGAGCCAAGATCACGCCACTGTGCTCTAGTCTGGGTGACAGAGCAAGACTCTGTTTAAAAAAAAACAAACAAAAAAAACAAACAAACGTGTTTTATAGTCCTTTAGGCAGAGAAGAATGTCAAAGGTTGCTCATTTTCATACTTCTATGGCTTTCTAGACAGACCTCCACCCCCACTTTCACACATAAGTTGACAATTCAGAGGCTTGTGTTCCATGTTATTGGGGGGTATTTACTTTTAGGTCATTTTCTTAAATCTGCCTTGTAATAAAAGTTTATTTTTGTTTTTTAGGTAGAGAGTTTTACATTTAATGTCCTGGATTGAGCTAGTGGAAGTATATAAGATTTTTCAACTAGTGTTTTTTAATTTATTTTGTTTTGTTTAACTTTTATGTTTGTTTTTTTTGGTTTTTAGAAAGATGATCTTTGGAGAAGGAAAGTAAGGTTAGGACATGTCCACTCTGCTGATCTAAGTGGGGAGAAAATTAGAACTATCCACCATGCTGATGCCAGTGATATTTAGGTGGGAGAGAATTTGGAGATCTGGAGATGTTCTTGGAAAACTTTCTCTGACCTTATTAAAACACTCAGGTGAGCTTAATGGAAACTGAACGGCAGCACTCTTAATCAGCTTTGCACTCCAGACACAAGGAACCATTCATTGTATTTACTCAGCACTTCCCAGTTTACAAAGCATTATCTCATTTATCCTCACAGTAACTCTAAATAGTAACAATTGTAAACTTTATTTTAAAGATTGGAAGACAGTCTAAGAAAGGCCAGCCTATTTGTTAAAGAATGCCCTACTGATTTAAACTTGAACTAGGGTTTTTGACTACAAGTTCAATGCTCTAGAGTGACATTGTCTCTGTTTTTGGTCTGAGTTTTCTGTGGAGAGTCACTACTCCTAAGTGATGCTGACTCAAAAAGAGTAAGTTTTAAGTTTAGATCACCAAGAACATTAGATCACCATGTTTAAATTGTGCTTTGTAGTCGTCTCTACTTGACTTACTTGTGTTGAATTCATAGTTTTTTTGTAAAAGCCTTTTCAAATCTAATACAACCAGTTAAAGTCCTGGGAAATGTTAATTGAATATATTAAGTAAAAATAAAATGACAAAATAGAATGACTACTGTGACTAATTTTGCTTTGTAAACATGTCCTATATATAGGAAATAGTAGGCAGGGTGAGGTGGCTCACACCTGTAATCTCAACCATTAGGGAGGCCCAGGTGGGTGGATCACTTGAGGTTAGGGGTTCAATACCAGCCTGACCAACATGGTGAAACCCAGTCTCTGGTGTGGTGGTGTGTGCCTGTAATCTTAGCTACTCGGGAGGCTGAGGCAGTAGAATCGCTTGAACCTGGGAGGCAGAGGCTGTAGTGAGCCAAGATTGCACCACTGCATTCCAGCCTGGGCAATAAGAGGGAGACTGCCTCAAAAACAAACAAACAAAAAAAGAAACAGTATTTGAAGATTATAAATCAAAATGTTAACACAAATTACGTTATGGTTGATGAGATAAACTTTTTTTTTTTTTTTTTTTTACTTTTCTTACTTTATTTTCCAAATTTTTTACACTAGTACATTACTTTTGTAATTAGGGTAAAGAAAGGCACAAAAAATAAAAGTGTCATTGTAATCTACTTTGCTATAATATTCTCCAAGCTTCCTAGGGCTCATGTTAGCTGGGAGCCAACCTTTCTCTCATTCCTTCACCAGGAGGAGAGGCTGTCATGAATATGTAATGTGGGGCAGCCAATGATCACAGCAGCCAAGGCACGTGGATCAGAGCCCCTCAAACCCTGCCTCCCCAGGTGCCTTTGGGCAACACTGGAGCCTGTGATGTGGGAGTTTCATCCAGAGCTCAAGAATCAAAACTGTTAGATGGTAAACTCGAGCCAGGTCCGAAACATAAGCAGGGAAACAAAATCTACTTTTAAAATCCAGAGGGCAAGAGTAGACACACAGCAGGAGGATCAGGTCTGAGCAGAACCGGCAGACAGCAGGAACAAGAAGCAGCAGCAAGGCCTGGAGGGAAAAGACGAGGTTTGAGGTAATTGTTATCAACAGGCCCCTGATGTCTGAGGTACCTTCAGAGCAGTGGCTTATCTTAATCTTTGGCTAGAATGAGCTAGGATGGAAACTGTCTTCTCTTCCACCAGTTGAAGAGGAGACAGCAGGGTTACGTGACTTGGAAACAACACACACACACACACGTTTTAAAAATTCCAATTGCAGGTGGGTGTGGTGGCTCACACCTGTAATCCTAGCACTTTGGGAGGCCAAAGTGGGCAGATGACTTGAGTCCAGAAGTTCTAGACTAGCTGGGAAAATGTGGTGAAATCCCATATTTACAAAATATACAAAAATTAGCTGGGCATGGTGGAGAATGCCTGTAATCCCAGCTACCCTGGAAGACTGAAGTGGGAGGATTGTGCCAGCCTGGGAGGTCCAGGTTGCAGTGAGCCACAATCACGCCACTGCACTCCAGCCTGGGGGACAGAGCGAAACCCTGTATATATATGTATATATATATATATATATATATATATATATATGTATGTTAAAAATACAATTGCAGTTACAGTTGACCCTTGAACGGCATGGGTTCAAACTGTGCAGGTCCACTTACATGAGGACATTTTTCTCTAAAAATTACACTGAGTGTGCCTGCCTGTCCTGCCTCCCTTTCCATCTTCTCCACTTCATCTGCCTCTGTTATTCCTGAAACAGCCAGACATGCCACTCCTTTTCTTTCTCCTCATCAGCCTACTCAATGTGAAGATGAGGATGAAGATTTTGTGATGATCCACTTTTTAAAAATAAATGGTAAATATGCTTTCTCTTATGATTTTCTTAATCACATTTTTTACTTTATTCCAAGAATACAGTATATAATACATATAACATACAAAATATGTATTAATTGACTATGTATGTTATTGGTAAGGATTCTGATCAACAGAATCCCTAGGCTTTTAGTTAAGTTTTCAGAGTCCAAAGTTATGCAAGAAGCTGGGCACAGCGGCTCACAGTTATAATCTTTGTACTTTGGGAGGCCAAGGTGGGTGGATTGCTTGAGCCCAGGAGGTTGAGACCAGTCTGGGCAACACAGTGAAACCCCCATCTCTTCAAAAAAATAGCCAGGTTTGGTGATGTGCTACTTGGGAGACTGAGGTGGGAGGATTGCTTAAGCCCAGGAGGGTGAGCCTGCAGTGTGCCACTATACTCCAGTCTGGATGCACCATGCCTCAAAAAAAAAAAGTTATACATAAATTTTTTACTGCATGGTGGGGTTGGTGCCCCCCACCCCCATGTTGTTCAAGGGTCATCTGTGCTCATCCTTTGCTGGAGGAGACCTGTGACTAGGTATTGTAATTGGAAGGATAGATGAAATCATATCATTAGAGATTTATTACTTTGTGTTAGAATTTTGGCCATCCAGAAGTCCTATTAAACTGGTTCTAAATGCTCCTGGCTTTAACTCTTCCAAACCCCTTTCTGACACAGAGCAAAATAATCTTTCTTTTTAAATGTGTATCCTCTGATTTATTTTCTTACTGTTCAGGGAAGATAATAATTTGCAATTTAATCTGGTTGTTAATGTGTTAATGTCATGCTGCTTTTCAGAGGTATTTGCATTTTATAAAAGAAAGAGTGGATAACCAAAATCCTAACCCCAAGTAATGTGTCTCTGATGGTATTAATTTTATTCATCTTGGTAGAAATGCTAAAGGGTTTTTTTTTTTTAATTAGGCCTTCCTAATTCATGCTACCTAAGAAGACCCGTGAGAGGTCTCTGGTACTAAGCAACATACACACTTTGTGTTGCCTTAAAAACACCACCTAGTTGCTAACCAGAGTTAAAAGAAAAACTTCAGCTGAATTAAATTTAAAAGAGTTTAATTGAGCAAAGGAGGATTCACGAATCAGTCAGGCTCCTTAGCCAGAGTAGGCCCAGAGACTCCAGCGCAGCCTCGTGGTGGAAGATTTATGGACAGAAAAAATAAAGTGATATACAGAAAACAGAAGGAGATACAGAAACAGCTGGATTGGTTACAACTTGGCGTTTGCCTTATTTGAACATGGTTTGAGGAGTTGGCCACATTTGATTGGCCCAAACTCATTGATTGGCACAAGAGTAGGCTATAGTCTGTTTACAGTTCCATTTAGGTTATAGTTCTTGATGTACAGAGAAACCTTTGGAGTGAACTTAAAATATATAAGGAGGTAGCTTTAGGCTTAACTGATTTAACACCATGCTTGGTTCAGCACACTTCTGAGAAGCTTGCTCAAATGTATTCATCTTTTTATAGTTACCTTAGAGTCTGGGAGCTAGTGCTCTTCTAATTGTCTGGAGCTGTATGATCCTTTGAGCGATTACTGTACACGAGTTTTTTCAACTTTTTGTTGATGGAAAGTATGACTCATGGTGGTTTGCTGCATACTGTGTCATTTTGAGGTCCTGCTACCTCAGGATCTTAATTTTCTTAGATATACTTGGGTTTCAATGACTTTTTCTGTTATTGGTCCATAAATAGAAAGTGTGTTTACTTTTGCCAGAGTTCATTTGTTTTTAAATATATCGTAAGTTTCAATTCTAGAGAAAGAGGAAGAATTTCATGTTTTCCAGAAGATAGGTCTAGAATTGAAGAAATATTTGAGTGTCTTTGGTTAGAACTTCCCCGTAGAACAAAATAAAGGCGTTTCTTGACCCTAGGGGGAAGTGGGAGCATTCCCAAGGACTTGCCACTTCAGTTACCTTGAACAGAAAACATGAATAGGACAAATGAAAATGAAGACTGTTTGACTTCTCTTGCCTAAAGCCTGGGCTAGATCTATTCAACAGAACTTCTGTGCAAGGAACTCAAAGCTGTTGCCAAAATACATATGGGTAAGAAGGGAAATCAGTAGGGATGGTCAAGATTTGGCATTCAAACACCGACTTTGTACAGTATGGACTAGTGGAATCTCAGCTTTTCTTTCTTCTCCATATGGCTGACTTTCGGCTACAGATTCTTGCGATTTCTGCAAAGTTTATACTTTCTCCTCAGATGATTTGGGAGCGGGGAGGAGAAACATTTCCTGGGACTCTCATGGTTGAATCCATTCTGCTTTTAGGGTTTAATTAAAATCTCACTTCCTGAAGGAAGCTTTTCTATTCCTTAGCAGAAAGTTTAATGGTAAGTGCTTAATTGCCAGAAGGAATTGAGTCTTACAAATTTATTTTCTAATACAAAGAAGCCTTATATTATGATTGTTTGTACATATATATTTCCTCTATAATAATGTAAACTTTTGCAGAGAGCAAATGGGTTTAGGGAGAATGAATTCTGAGTGCTTATAAAAAGAGGGAGACTCCTGCTAATAGCTTCAGAAAGTGACCTTTTATTTCAGAAATTATCTGGAGTTTACTAAAGAGTCTGCCTCCAAAGAATCTAGGCCACATTTTTGGGGTTTGGAGGATGCTTCATCCCCCAAGTAGAGAAGAAGTGATCCCAGAAGTGTTTCTTCCTCCTAAGACAACACTGGAGGATTTATTGAGATGTTGCTGGCAGGTATGAAGATCAGGTTTGTGTATTCTGTGTTGTTTTCTCACTCAATGAGAGCTGGTCCTGGTGCTTGTGTGTGTGTTTGAAGTCTGCACAGGAAGTTCGAGTTATGAGAGCCTCACTTCTAGATGAATTCCAAGGCCCTGGGAGCATGGGCCAAACCTTGGGCCAGAAGCAATGCAGAATGCTGGCCATTGTGCAAGAAAGTGGGGCAGGAGGGGAGGCTGTGTGCTGGCCCAGTGGCAAGGAAGCCAATGCTTTGGTGTCTGGGAGGGGGATGGCAAAGGACATTGGGACACAACTATCATTTAGGATTTCCTTAGCTGGTTGTATTTGTCTAAACTCCAAGGTACTTGGCCAGGACCCAGTGTGTTAAGAACATTGCTGTGAGAACCTGGATCACAGTCACTGTGGAAAAAGATGTTGCCTCATTGTGGAAAGATTTTTATAATCCACAATTTGCAGTAGGCCCACCAATCCTTCCACTGACAGCCTTGAAAAAATTTAAAAGTAAATTTAGAGTTTATGCATAATAAAAACTTTATGTGCCATAAAAATTCTTCTGGGACTGCTCTAGGATCCTTGTTTGAGACACATCTTCTGGAGAGCTTGTGTTTGGTGATGTGTTGATTTAATTTTCCAATCCAGGCCAAGTGAAATAAATACCTCTATTTTTGATCTGGTAAAATAGAGTGGCTGGCCAAAGGGATTTGTGATCAAAGGTTGCCTTCCCTCAAAGACCAACAGTTGAATGATGTACTTTAGCATGTTATAGCCTCAGACTAGTTGACCAAAGACAGTCAGGCATATGCTTAACGTGGAGACATATAGTAAAGTAACATTAAAACAAATAATTCTGACTATGCCCAGCTAGTCAAGCATTGGCTTCAGCTGCAGATACTTTCATCTGAAGTGTCTCAGCAGAATTCAGAATGTTCCATTGACAGTGTCCTAGTTTGTTAGGATTATACTGACCAAAATTAATTGGGTTTGGCTCATCTAACAAGATCAGCTTAATATTTACTGTGTTTAAACTCTTTTGGATAAACCATACTGAATCAATTCAGATCTAGTAGGATGTGTGCAGTGTCTGAAAATGAGCTATTCACTTTGCTGGATGCCTGGTCCCAAACTCTGCCAACCTCTTATTCTGGAGAGAATTGAAACTCTCTGTTTAAAGAATAATCTTAAAGAGATGGCTGTGGCCCTCTCAAGTGTGTTCTCTATTAAGGACCTGGATCCTAGGTGCAGTATTAGTCTCACCAGAATTATTGCCAACCATAACTTAACTAACTTAATTTACAAATTCTTCTTTGATGCCGCAGTCTTCAGAGTTAGGTAGGTATACATGTGCTCTTACTAATACTGAATCTCAGAAGCTTCTTAAACGTTCTTTACACCAAAGAAACTCAAATGGTTAAAAAAAAGAAAAAAAGAAGAGCTATCAAACGAAGACAAGCCTTTTAAATAAAAAAGCAGGAACTAAATTTCAAGTAGAAATAAGTGTTGTTGTCTTAAGGAGTTTGGACCAGTTTCTTCAGATATTGTATATTTGAGAAAAAATGCCAAATGAAAAAGTTAAGAACAATCTTTGAATTTCTAAATTGATGAATTTCAATTCTAACTTGAATCATCTCTGCACATTAAACAAACTGGAAAAATGAGACACCAGAGAACGTTAGAAACGTTTGCAGTCAGAGCAAGCAGGGTATATTTGAGTCACGGGTCCTAGGCCAGTGTGTTGAACCTGAATCTCAACTTCCAAAAATTACAAATATCAAATAATTCTAGCCTAAGTTTACTTCATTTTCTTATGTAGAAATTATATAAATTTAAAAACATTCTAATATACCAAAGATGGACACTACCATAAAGAGCCATAGTCTAGTTTGTTTGAAATAGATATATTTCCATAGATAAGGATATGCTAATGCCTTTAGTTGGTTAACACAATTGTATAATAGCAATGTCTAATTGAAACAGAACAGTCTAATAGAAACAAAAACCTGCTGTTTCTACATTTCTGAGCCATCAATGTTAATTGCTATAGCCAGCATTTTCTCATTTACCTTTAGTGGAAGTATCTTTCAGTATAAATATTTGTCTACATCTACAGACAGCATGCATACAGATAGTCATCTTACATGATTAAAGGTTTTAGTTTATCTTCTTACCGGTACAATTTTATATTTAAGTCCTCAGGAAATGTTAGCATTATTACCTAGATTTCTTCTGCATCTTAGAACTGATAGGTCACTCTGTGGTAAGACAAATACCACTTTCCATAAGAAAGAGAAACAATAAATTTTATTTCCAGAAGAGCCATCCAATTTTAAATTAAAATGGTTTTACTAGCTTTCTAACTAAACTACTTTTAAAGTACTAGTGTCCTAATTAAACTGTAACATCTCATGTAGGCATATTTAAAAAGTTATGAAAAATTTCAAATGTATGCAAAAGTTTAGAAAATAATATGATAAACTGTTATATACCCATCACCGTGCTTTAGCAGTTAGCAACATTTTGGGACAGATTTTTGATGGAATGGTTTGTCAGAGGACATCTTAAAGTATAAAGGAGTTTGTGATTTACATCATCTACCCATTGTCAGTTCAGGATTCTGTTTAATAATGAAATATTCACTGGGAAAGAATTCTTGGGTAAATTGGAGGAGGAGTGATGTTTTCTTCAAAGTCCGAGATACAGAGATGACCAAAATAGGGGAATGTGTATCTTCATTGTTTGATTCATGTAACTAGCAATTACTAAGCAGCTGTTACATGCTAGATATTGTTAGGCACCCGCAGGCAAATATGCTATCGTAAGTTTCAGCCTTCAGCAGGCTGACAGTCTAGCAGGAGATGAAAACTAGCCCCACCTCAGAATGGACCCTCTCCTTAAAAGGACAGAATGGGCTACAATAGGAAAAGATAGATCTGCTTTTTGTTAGATGGAAAACTCAAAAACAGAATCTCAGAAAACCATACCACATAATAAGAAAATTGTCGTAGAAACGGCAGTTCAGTAGTAAAATAAGGAATCAGCAATGGCTCTAGCTCAATGGGTTACAGAATTTCTGATGGATTGATCCCAGCCATTAACAAACCTATGGATCGAACTCAAAGCTCTGAAAATGTTAAGAAGGACCGATAAAGACAAAATCTTCAGGGTGCTGTTGCAACCCAGAGAGTAAGAACAAAGTAGGGAGGTTTTTACTAACCCTCAGAAGAAAAATTCTCCTGAGACACACAAAGAGAAGAAAATGCTTATTTGCTGTGTGTGTTCTAAGTAAGCAAACCTTATTTCTGTCTCTGAGTATTCTCCAATGGAAGTGTCCTCTATCTGCTGAATGCATGAGGAACAACTTGCCATGTTATCTTAACTACGGCAAATGCATTTAAAAAGGACTGGTTTCATGTTGGGGCAAATAGTGGGATACAGAGAAAGAAAAAGGAAAGAATGAAAGAAAAGGAAGAAAAAAGAATAGAGGATGAATGAAGAAGTAAATAAAGTTTTACCAATTATTAGAAGGCAGGTCTCTGTAGTGGTTAAAAGCATAAACTAGGCAGCCTGAATGCCTCGGCTCAAATTTGCCTCTACCATTAATTAGCTGTGTGTTAAGCAAATTTTTTAACTTCTTTGTGCCTCAACTCTCTCATCTGTAAAATGGGGATAACAATAGTCCCTAGAATATACTGAGGTTGCTTGCGGGATTCTTTAAAACACATGGGAAGGTACCTGCCATGTACCGACGCTTTCTGTTGATCATTTTGCTCTTTCCTCACAGCTCCTCTTACAAATTGTAGTTTGTGCTTTATCTCATTGCCTTAGTTTAGACTCACACATGCTTAATTGTACTGACAAACTTCAGATCATAAAATATTGTCAGATTTTCCTTAGACGGCCTTGGTTAACTGGCCAGATAAGGCCTCTGACCTTTAGTTTTTACATTCCTTTAGTTGTCATAGAAAAATAAATCCCAATGAAAGAAATAAAATGTGGCATGTGTGTGTCGGGGGAGACAGAGAGAGAGAGAGAGAGAGAGAGAGAGAGAGAGAGAGAGAACCAGACATTCTGAACTTTAGGAAGCAAAACTGGGGCAGAAATAGAAACCACAAGTATGGACATATTCAAACCAGAATTATATAGAGGCTTAACAGGAAAGACTATTATGTCCTGTTGTGGCTTATCCACAAGTTGGAGTTCTGGGCCAATCCTGAAGATTCTAAGACTGTTTTCAACCCATAAATTCCTGTGTTTTAGAAGGGTCAAATGACAGACAGACCAACTTCCTAAAGTAGTGACTCTCTGTTCTATATCACAGAGATGTTGGAGAAAGACTATGTTTTCTTTCAGTTTTGAGAATGCTGTGATGACAGACGGCCACAAGTTTCTGAAACAGATCTCAGTTCCCCCTCAGGGCAAAGACTTTCCTTAGAACTATTTAAAAATACAGTTCATCTTTTTTCACGGATTCACCCTTTTTCACTCTGGTGGCTGGAAGAGTATCTGTTTCTTGTCAAATGGGCCTCATGATGAGTTGATTGAGTGACAATAGACAAACTTCCACTCTCTGCTGCCAGCAGACCTCTTACCTGCTGCCATCCCCCTCTGGAAAGGTGGCACGGTGGGCTATGACAATACTTCATGGATGTCTTTGTTGGCCAGGCCATTAAGAAGGAACTGTCCTGGCATGTCTGAAGCTGTTCATTCAGTGTCATTTGAGGAATACTGGAAAGGACACTGGAACCTAATGCATTGCCCTAATTGGTCTATGAGGAGCTGGAGACTCCGCTAAGGGCAATTCAGTTCTCTGGATAAGCATTGCTCTGTTCTAGCAGTTCTCTACTAAAAAGCAATTACTCAATTGCCTAACCCCTTTAGAACCCTGATTTGTAAAGACAAATCATCAGCTTGTATTCGTCTATGAATCTAGGTAATGAGACATCATAGAGATGGGACATCTGGAAAGGAGGTTTAGTCGAAGGAAAGTGCAAAAAGGAGAAAACAAAAGAGCATCTTGCCTCCTGGGCAATGTAGTTTTGCAAGCTTTCATTCATAACTTCTCTGGGGCTCATTTTCTTCATATGCAAAACAAATATGATGCCCATGTCACAAAGATGTGTGTCATGGAGTTGCTGAGAGAAGGCAGGATATGATAAAGAGCTTTTTAAAATTTCCCACCCAGGTGTTCCTAATAGCTGAGCATCAACACGTACTTCGGGGAATCAAAAGGAAGGATGGTGGGATGCTTACTGCAGAGAGAGCCTCACGACCTTCCGCAAAAGCAAAGTGTCTGAGAAACTCAAGTTTTATTGCAAAAATGAAAGGCTCGTTTTTAGTCTACTCAAAAATGTGTTTGTGTTTAAGATAAAAAGAATATTAAAATTCTTCTTTGCAAATATTTAAGTAAAATTTTGCCTTGAGATGATTAATTGTGTTTATCCTATAACTTTATAGATCCCTTGGGACTCCCTGATGGAAGAATCTTGAACATAACACATATAAGGCCTCTGGTACACAGTGGCTGCGCAACACAGGCTAGGTGGCAGCTTTGATTACAATTATTGTTATTTGTGTAGATATTATTTATTTACATCCCTGCTTAGGGATGGACCTAGTGAGAACCTACATACTTTCCTCCTGAACCCTAGACAAATTGGTCTGTTTCCATTCATTTTCATTTCTTGTGTTGTGTTTATCTTATTTTACTGAGATTAGCTATTCTTTTGTGTGGCTTTTTTTTTTTTTCCTAAAATGTAAATCTATAGTACGAGCCTAGAGCTGTTGGCTGTTTATTTCTTTCTCCAGTTTCTTCATTCACTCACCCACTCACCCTCTCAATCAATCAATTACTTATTCAGTCAACCAAGCTCCTATCTCAATAAGGCAACGTGGTGGCATTATTAGAAATACAAACTATGAGATAACCTTCTCATTACTAACCTAAGAATTCATCATCTAAGGCCTAGCAGTGCCAGGTTGCAGAGCAAAGCAAATTATCATAACATAAAAACTCATAAGTAGACCATGTGTAAAATGAACTGATCCACTTCGGTATTCTTTAATATCTACCTCCATTCATAATATCAATGTATTTGTTAATAGCTTTTTGATGACTGATATTATAAATGGCCAAAAAATACACTGGAAAAACGGTGCAACAAAAGAAGCAAAGCGACAAATTTAGAAAATATTTAGTATTTTGTAAGAATGATGAAATTGATGTTGGAGACATATTCAATCAGATATAATGCTATTGACAATTAAAATCTGGCAGGCTTTTATCAATTATTGAAGAAAAGAAAACTAACAAACGTGATAACATGTTGGGGCTTCTAAAGAGAAAGCAGATTTTCTTCAGGAAAAGTGATGCTTTTTCAAAAATCATCCTTGTTATGAGCATATTGAAAAAACCCAAATGGATTAAATTAGTTATATTGTGCCATGATACAATTTTAATAGATAAATTATGTGAATTATTTGTCCTAAGATTTAGTGCATAGGCATGATAATATTCTAAAGTTTATTAAGTACAAGGGAAATAAATCATCTTCGTGACTCTTAGTTTTAATGTTCACAGCCATATTCAAATGAAATATTTCATTTCCCCCACTGTGTCCTATGTCCACATTTGTCTCCGTTTAAAATTGATTCAGTTTAAGCTGTCCTTTTCTAGTATTAACCAGAAACCTCAGGGTAATAAGAACCTCTTATATAGGCTCATATGTTCCATTTAAATAACACTTGGCTGTTTACAAACATTTTCACAGACATTGTCTCACTTAATTCTTACAAGAACCCCATGATTAATTGTTTTTTCCATATTACATAAAATAATACTTAAGATATGGTAAGTTGCCAGTTTTCTTAAACTTTTAACCCTTTTATAACCACAAAAATCGCATGTCCTCTAGAAATTCTAATCTATTCCATTCCTTGAAGGAAACAAGCTTTTTCTCTCTAATTAATAATCAATACTTCAAAAAAAAAGTCAACTTCTAAAGGTACTCTTTAGCCAAGACCTGGTCAAACCTTACTTTCTGTAATGTTTGTTACAAAAATAATTTGTGTTCTAAAACGTAAAATTACAATATTTAATATATGGTTAAAAACAATCGATGATCACAGATTTCTAGCACATGTTACCGAACAGTGTAACTGTCCCTTTCTACACCTGACTATAAATCGCTTGTGCAGGACCGAAGGGCCATTAAATAGACAAATTGGCTCTGAGATTCTGATCTGTGATTCCATATCAGTGCTCTTCACACTATAGGAGATCCCTTCAAGATCCATGACATTTAGAAGCCACTGTGGCCTACACATAAAGAATTGACCCATGGTGCCTGCAAGGAAGAGAAAACTGAGCACATGAACCTCTTTATGAAACCATGCATCCCCTGGGACCTCTGAGGACTGAGAGATTGCTACGGCCTAGAGAAATTAGATAAAGTACTAGGGCTAGATGTTAAAAGATGGGCTGGATTCAGAAAGGACCAGTGTTTTTAGACAATAGAGAAAAGGTAGAAGAGGAAGGGCTAGACCACAGTTTGAGGTATTCTGATAGTAAGGCAAAGAGGTATAGACTTTCAGGAGGTTAGGAGAAGGTAGGCAGGACATTGTCAAACACTGAAAGTAACCTGATGATTTTATATACTGGGGAAGAGGCCTAAGGGAAAAAGTGCAGATAGAGACCCATGAGAAGGGTACCAAAATATATGTAAACTAAAGTGTCTGAGAGCCAAAAGGGTCTTAGTAATTCTCTAATTCAACATTTTTCCAGTACATGCATGCTCCTTTACTCTCTTTAATAGATAAAAAGACCAGACAAATGGAAGATACAAAAAGGGCTGATGGAGTGGCAACACCAAGAATGCAATGAGGACAAATTTTATCACAAAGTGAAAAGTGTCTTTTTAAAGTTAGCAAGGATGATCCTGTCTTCTCATCCTGCTGCCTCCCAAACCCTTGGCCAGCTCTTTGTGATTTCTCTCTAGCTTCCCGTTCCTCCTACTTGAGTAGAATCTATCTATTGAGGCTGCAGCTCCCTAGATTTTGGTAGGCAGTGTTATAAATCTGAATCACACTGTCCAATGACTGAGTATATCCTGAATCTGGGAATATCACTTGCTAAGTGGTTACTGGGTCATTCCTGGAGCATGTGGGATCTTCAGGCTGGAGCTTATCACAGTTCATACCTATCTTGGCTCCGGGCAGGGGTTATGATGGTATGGTAGCTGACATTTTTAGAAACGAATAAGGTGGGCCATTGGCATCTGAAACCCCAGAGACATTATGAAGTTGTTGCTAATGGCTTACAGAGACTTCTACCTTTGTCCACTTCTGTCATCTGTGTATGGGTCTGTTCTCACATTGCTATAAAGAAATACCTGAGACTGGGTAATTTATTAAAAAAAGAGGTTTAATTCGATCACAGTTCTGCAGACTGTGTAGGAAGCACGATGCTGGCATGTGCTGGGCTTCTGGGGAGAACTCAGGAAACTTATATTTGTGGTGGAAGGCAAAGGGGGAGGGAGGCTGATATGGTTTGGATCTGTGTCCACATCCACATCTCATGTTCAGTTGTAATCCCCAGTGTCGGAGGTAGGGTCTGGTGGGAGGTGATTGGATTATGGGGCTGGAGTTCCTATGAATGGTTTAGCACCTTTTCCCCTTGGTACTGTATTGTGAGTGAGTTCTCATGAGATCTGGTTGTTTGAAAGGAGTGTAGCACCTCCCCCCACCTTTCCCTCCTGTTTTGGCTATCTATGACATGCCTGCTTCCCCGTCACCTTCTGCCAAGATCGTGTTTCCTGAGGCCTTCCCAGGAGCCAAGCAGATGCGCCTGTGCTTCCTGTGTAGCCTGCGTAATCATGAGCCAATTACGCCTCTTGTCTTTATAAATTACTCAGTCTCAGGTATTTCTTTGCAGCAATTCAAGAACAAACTACTACAGAGGCGTCTCACATGCTGGGTGCAGGAGCAGGAGAGAGAGGAGGGACATGCTACACAGTTTTAAATGACCAGATCTTGCAAGCCTCACTCATTCACTATCATGAGGCCGCTTCCAACAGGACGATGCTACACCATTCACCAACGATCCAACCTCATGATCCAGTCACCTCCCACCAGGCCCCACCTCCAACACTGGGGATTATAACTTGACAGGAGATTTGGTGGGGCACAGATCAAAGCCATATCAATCTGACTTTAACCTAGCTTTTAGTATTATTCTTTTTGCAATCAGAGCCATGAAGGAAAAGGGAAAAATGGAAGAGAAAGCATGTTTGGCCTTTATCAAGTCTCTGACTCTTACTTCCAAAAGTTGTCGTTGCATCATGTCTCTAGGCTTCTGCAGGTAGCCAGTCTATATATATGGCTAAAGCCAAATTTTTAATAATTGTTATTCATATATTTATTATTTATTGGATCTTATTTTATGCCAGAAACTGGGAAGGCAAAGACAAAAAGGTATGTTTCCTTTTTACAAACTGATTTCAACATTTGTTAACTAAAGGACTAATGGGGGAGAGACATTCATAAAACAACAGCAATATTGTGCTGGCTATAAAGAACTATATTCTTTAATGCACTAGGTTCATTTTTTTTTTTAATTTTAGGGAATGTGCCTAGAGTTAAGAGGAATTTGGTTTCAGCTTAAACGTATTACTTGTAACTTTATTTTGAAAAATGCCTGGACATGCTAAATTTGAGTCCAACAACATCTCTCATGTTCTTCTTCAGTCTCTCCAAGGTGAATTTTTTTTTTTTCTTGGAAAGGTGGTAATGAGGGGCAGGAGGAGTGGGCAGATGATATTTCTATTGCATTTTGCATTGCTCATTCCATTTGAGGAGTTATGCAACCAAGGGGGAAAATGCATTTTCCACTCTTGAGGCTCTTTGATCACTTTTGCTCTTACATAACTCCCTAACAGCTGGAGCTGTAAACTTTAAAACTGGCAGGAATGTAGTTCATATTGCGAAATGAAATTCAACCCAATTGAAGAGAAACAGCGAGATATTTTTAAAGTGATTCCAGTATTTGTGTTTTTTAACATTTAGTGAGTGCTGGTGACTTTTGGGGGCATTAAGCTGGCTCCTTGCCCAGAGATGTCACGCTCTTGACTGGGACTGCTATCTGCAGGGCCTGGCTCAGAAGAATGGACTACTTTCCTATCTTTTTTTTTTTTTTTTTTTTTTTTAGTTACTAAGCTCTGTCATGCTGTAGCTTCTTTACCCAAAGGCAACCAAAGAAATTCTTGTTTTAAGGTTTGGTGCTGCCAGAAGTAAATTCACAGCAACCTGTCAAGTCCTCCTCCAGCTGGCTTGCTTGGAAAATATGTCTGTTCTTCTCAACAATATCACTCCCTTCACCCACCTTCCAAAAGTAGCCTGTACTACCTTGTCCTCAAATATACCCCTTTCCTTCCTGGTAGAGACCTCTCTTATGCCTACCTGTTCCTCTTCCTCCTTATTTATTTTTTTTTTTTTGAAGTTTTAGATTTGAACTTCTCATCCACTAAGGTATACGTAAATCTGTATGAAATCATGTATTTGTTGTTACAACCTCTGCATCGTGATGTAAAAGAGTAAATTCACTAAAAACCCACAACTTCAAAATCAATAGCTTCTTCAATGCTGCATTAACACCTACAAATAATTAACAAATGTTGAAATCAGTTCGTAAAAAGGCTATTAAACTTCTAAGTTGCTAAAATAAAATTAAAGGCAAAATTGTGTTTTTCACAGTGAACCTGTCTGCTGGCATCGCTGATCCTGGATAGTCATTCATATATTTACATTTCTGAAGTCATAAGAAATCCAGGCACATAACTTCTTTCAGTTATCCTTTCTTTCCCATCAAAGAACTGTAGATGTATGGAATTACACTTGTCGTAGCAATTGTTGTCTCACAAGAGAGACTCCAAATCTGTATCTCTAGGAATGGCAGGTCACAGTTGAGAAGGGTGACATTTGTCACCTTGATATATTTTGGTTGCTGCCACTTAAAGAACCTCGTCTCTGAGGTACTCCAGGAGGGCTGTTCTGTATAAAATGGGGGTCACTCCTGCAGGATGATGGTTTTCAGGGGTCAATGAGTCCTTCGAATGGGGAAGCTCACCGTGGCTCCCTGCGGCAGGAAGCTGGCTTTGTCTGGCTTTCTGGAGGCCTCCTCAGCCTTGCTCACTGCCATTTTGAATTCGGCTGATGTGCAAACACAAACAGAAAGGGCAAATTCAGTGGCAGCAAGGGCTTGTCTCCTATTTTTACTGCATCATCGTTCAAACTGCTTCCACTCTGTTTTTAAGCAAAACCAGGTTCGTGTTATTCTGAGGCATTCTATGTTTTGTTTTCTCTACTGTTTTTTCCAGTGCTTACCCATCTTTGTTTTTCTTCCTTTTATGGTCTTGAATTTTTATCTATACGTGTTGTAATCACTCTTCCTGATTCCAGAAAGGTGCAAGACCTGGCTTTCATCTATTTCTGAGCATGGAAACCATTTATTACAAGAAATGCCTGAGGCACTGAAGGCCATCAGGGAGAACTAGGTCTTCTGAGTACTGTGTTTGAGTCATCCTGATATCCTTCCAGGATCAGGTCAGTCTTCTGGAAGCATCTTGAGTAGATTTGCAGGAAGAAACAGGTATGACTTCTCAGGTAGACAGTAAGAGGACTGTTATTTTTAGTTTTTGAAGAATTTTGATGTAATGGAAAGACACATGGGAGAAGAGGTAGTTATCTTTTCATCCAAATGATATATATGTTGCTTATTCCAGTGGTTAAAAACTACTCATTTCTTTAGTGGTTGAAGAGTTGATATTTTTGGCTTTTTTTTTTTTTTTTTTTTTTTTGTCGCAGAACTGTTGCCAAGCCAAGCACAGGTATGTGAATCAGATATACCTTGGGATACAGAAAGAGCTCATAGGTCATGAAATAAACTCTTCATGATGTTTCAACTGGCAGGTGCTTAGCAACTGGTAAATATGACTAGTTGAGATGCAATGATGGGAACAAAGATGATGCTTCTTATCATACCATGGCATTTGGCATGAATTTGGAAATGATGGCTGATATTGCCAGCCAGCAGTTTAGATGCAAACGCAAGGCATCTGATAGCCATTGTCCTAACAGCTCTCTTACTCAATCTGGCTATGACTCTGGCAGAAAGGACCTGCTACATCAGAGAATTTGCTGGTATTGTTAGAAGTACATTTATGAGCATGCAACTTTCTTCCAATGGGAGAATTTTTGGCTAAAATAATAAAAAACTCATGTAGAAAAAGGTGTAGGTCTAGTTCTTCTCACTTACTGAAGAGTTGATGCTTACAGAAATCTTTGCCAAACAGGACTTCTTTGAAACTTTTTTTTTAGTTTTTTTTTCGTCTTCAGAAAGAACTTGATGGAAGTGAGATTTTTAATGTTTTCAATGCCTTATCTTTATTTTCTTTCAAATAACTCTCCTCCAATGATGATTGTAATAATAGCTGATTTTGAGTTTTGTTGTCACGTTGTATGATTAATCCTCATAAAAACTTACACTGTTGCTACTGTTGTTCCCATTTTATGAACAAGTAAATTAAGGTACTGACCAACTTAATAATGTGCCTAGGGTCACACAGCTAGGAAGTGGTATAGAAAGATTTAGATCCAGGCATTTTGACTTCAAACCAAGCTTTTAGCTTGATATTATGCTGTTTCTCTTTTTAGAGATAACAATAATTATTGTTTAATCAATGAAGATTTATGGAACTCTTACCATGTGCTGGGTTCCGAATTAGGCATTGAGGATATTGAAGCAAGCAAAGCAAACATTGTTTCTATCATCATGGAACTTAGAATCTAGCAAGAGGGATCAACATTGGGCCGATCATTAAATTAAACATCATATAATTAAAATATGATAAGTCATGATAATGTAATAGCGGACCTATTCACTCTATAAATAAGTGGCATTTAAGGTGAGATCAGAAATCATATGGGATAGCAAGGAAAAGGGGTCAGAGGGAACACTTGTCAAAGACAAAACCTGGTAATTTCCATGGTTCTAATGAATTTACAATGACCACATTTAAAGCATAATTTCTCTCAATAATACTTTCTTCAAAATATGGAATAAAATTAGAATGCTTATGTATACAAGATGGTCATAACTAGACCATATTCTAGGTAGGGGACTAGTGGCTTAGTCATAAGATTGAGAATAGGGTATCTTATGACAATGGAGGTACATACACTCAGAAATGCCCTCGGAAAAATTCCAAAGAGAAACTTCAAGGACCCAGAAGTGACTGTCCAATGGAAAAAGATACACATAATTGTTGGTTGGGGAGAGCTTTTATTAAGTATCAGCCCTTGTCTATAACTTCTCCAGTTTTGCTCAGCTGTCGTGTTCTGCTCAACGCTGCAGACAACCTTCCAGAAGACTGCCTTGTGCCCCGTTCTTGTAAGCCTCAATGATGTCATTGGAGAGAAGCTCCATCTCATCTTTGCCCTTGCTTCCCTTGGAGCAAAAGCCTCCATCTACCAAAAAAGCAGGAACATGGGAGAAAAATGGAAGCTATTAAGTTAAATTTAGAATCTTTAGAAATGTAAAACATCTGTACAGCACAAAACGTTATAAGTTTTAGGGCCTTCTCAAGGGAAGCATTGAAGCAGAATTCTCTGAACTAACACTAGTTGCTCTGCGTCTTACAAAAAGGCTCTTAACCTATGCCCCAGCATTCCGAATGACCATAAACTTGGTTGGGGAAAAAATTATATCTTATTTTCTTTAGACTCCAGTAATTCCAAATAAAACTTGGCATTTCTTTCAATTATGAATGTGGGAAACAAACTATTAGGTTGGTGCAAAAGAAATTGTGATTTTTGGCATTACTTTCTTTTTTTTTTCGAGACAGAATTTCGCTCTTGTTGACCAGGCTGAAGTGCAATGGCGTAACCTCGGCTCACTGCCTTTGAGTTTCAAGCAATTCTCCTGCCTCAGCCTCCCAAGTAGCTGGGATTACAAGTGTGTGCCACCACACCCAGCTAATTTTTGTATTTTAGTAGAGACGAGGTTTCACCACATTGGCCAGGCTGGTCTTGAATTCCTGACCTCAAGTGATCTGCCTGCCTTGGCTTCCCAAAGTGCTAAGATTACAGGCATGAGCCACCGCCTGTTTATTACCAGCACTCCCCACCCTAAGTTCTACACTTATTAGGTGAGCGTAGAGGGTTTTAGCGCTATGAACAACACAGAACATTTTCCCTTCTGAAGGTGAGCACAGCAGGTGGTGAGAAAGCCAGGTAGGGCCTGGGCTCCTGGGTGACTGGAGTCTCCTTTGGGCCTGTCAGGTCCGGGTTCCGTAGCTGAAGGTCTTCACTGAATACAGGTATGACTGCTCTGTCGAAGTAACTGCCCCATTTTAGTTGAAGAGGAAGATGTCTAATTTTATGGAGTTTTAGAGGACTCTCTTATACTTAGGGAACAGCACCAAATCATGGGGTAATAGCCTTAATATACCAAAAGTCATCCAAATCAATAAGAATACCCTATCAGATAAACAAGATATACATAGGTAATTAATATGACTAAATACTATATGGGAAAAAGTATTTGGCCTCACTGACAATCAAATAAATGCAAACAAAATCAAGATTTTTAAAGTGTCTATGAATGGCCGGGTGCGGTGGCTCACGCCTGTAATCCTAGCACTTTGGGAGGCTGAGGTGGGCAGATCACTTGAGGTCAGGAGTTTGAGAGCAGCTGGGCCAACATGGTGAAACTCCGTCTCTACTGAAAACACAAAAATTAGCAGGCGTGCTGGCAGATGCCTGTAATCCCAGCTGCTTGGGAGACTGAGGCAGAAGAATCCCTTGAACCCAGGAGGCGGCGGTTGCAGTGAGCTGAGATCACGCCACTGCACTCCAGCCTGGGCAATAAGAGCGAGACTCCGGCTCAGAAAAAAACAAAGGAAAAAAAAAAATAAAGCTTGGCAATACTTGGTTTGATATAGATCCTGGGAAATGAGCAATCATGCCTTGTTAGTGGGAATGTAAATTACTAGTTTTGAAAGTTTAGTTTAACAATATTTATTAAAATGCTCCTTGTGTATACCCTCTGACCCAGCAATCTCAATTCTAAGAATTTACCTCAAGGAGTTCATCATAAATAGGTAAACAAATATATGTACTAGAATGTTCATTACCCTTATGTATAGTAGCCATTACCAACCAAACGAACAACCCAAACCTGGAAACAGCGGAAATTTCTTATATCTTGTAGCATGGTAATTCACTGAGGTACTTTGCTCTGTCTTCCCTGTGTGTTATTGCCTGCTCCAGGAAAATGGGCAGGCTTCCTTGCCTTAGGGGAGGTATGTGTTGTACAACAGGAAGCAGAAGTTGCCGCCTAAGAACTGTCGTCCTTGGCTTTTGTCTTCTGGAAAATGAGTTCATATTGAAGTGGTTAAACCAAGGAAGAGAAAGTGAGACAGAATCAGAGCAGTGGAATGGGGAGGCCCCCAGAGAGGACACAGGGCTTTGTGGGTCTCATGTGTTGGTCTGCTCCTGCACATTGCCCCGGGGTGGGAAAGGAATGGGGGCAACTAGCAGTGCTGAACCAGTTGGTGGAGTCAGAGGCTCCAGGCTACTGGACTTCAAAGAAACATGCCGACTGAATGAATTTGCATTTCTAAAGTGCCTGGAGTGTATTAGAGGCCAGAGGGATTTCTCTGAATATATAAGACTCTTTGGGGAGGTGTATGTTGGACGGGAAGGGAGCCTCAATGATGATTGCCTTTGAATTTTGTCTTAGTCTGGGTGGAGAGTAGAATTTAATTTGATTTAAAGAAGTAACCAGGCTGGGTGCAATGGCTCACATCTGTAATGCCAGCACTTTGGGAGGTTAAGGCTGGAGAATCATTTGAGGTCAGGAATTCAAGCCTGGCCAACATGGTAAAACCCTGTCTCTACAAAATATAAACAAATTAATCAGGTGTGGTGGCGGGCACCTGTAATCTCAGCTACTCAGAAAGCTGAGGCAGGAGAATCACTTGGACCTGGGAGGCAAAGTTTGCAGTGAGCCGAGATTGCATGACTGCACTCCAGCCTGGGTGACAGAGTGAGACTCAGTCTCTAAATAAAGTATTAATAATAAAATAATTAAAAAAAATAAAGAAGTAATCAAACGTGGCAATTCTTGCATACCTGTTTTCCAACTTGTGTCAAATCTGCTACAATATATTCCTGCTAACTAAATCTCTTTCCTAATACTTTGTGGCAAGAAGGCTTACAAGGGGCAAGAAGATTATGCCTGTCCCATGATACACACAGTCTCATGCCAGGTGGGGAGAAGCTTCTTTCCATAAGGGCCATTTCCAATGAAACTACAAATGTGGAGAGGTTACCAAAAGTGTACTGATGTGGCTATATTATAGAACCATGTGCAAACTGCAGTGCACTTTGTAAAAGGAAAGTAAAAACTTGGGACTCCAAGTAGCTATGCCAAGAGGAAAAAAATAAGCTGAAAACTGAATCATGCAAGAAACTGCCTTTACTTTTGTCCCTAAGCAGATAGCTACAGATAAAAGGCTAAATATCTCCGTAAGTGACAGCTCTTATGTTCACCTTACTTAACATAAGGTGCCAATTTACTGAGCATGAGAGGAATACATAGCTGACTGTTCCCCTACCTGGTCCTTTTCTCTTGCAACGTGTGGATTATACACCCTCCGTATTTCCCCTCCAGCTGGCTTTTCCCCTTTAAATACTTAAGCCCTCAAATTCATCTTTAGAGAAAGGCACAGATGACACATCGTTTTTGTGACCCATGTTCTTTTCTTCTAGGCATGTCCTTAACCTTGGCAAAATAAGAGAAATGATTGAGACCTATCTCAGATAATTTTTGGTTTGTAAATTCCAAAGAACTAGCTCTCATGTTCAGAAAACAGAGTAAAACATCCTTAGGGATGGAGGAAACAGGAGCTTCAAGGAACCCGTTTGTCCAGTTTTCACTCAGAAGGCAGAAATTGGATCAGAGCCTGTTCCAGCCCAGCCCTGGGTGAGGGATGTGGGCTGCCGAGGGGTATGCATTGGGACATTGCAAAGGAGCGGCAGAACTGCAGAGCTTCTACTCCTTTCAAGCAACTGGGGGCAGAAGGGTTGTCCCCTGGGAGGCTCGACAGGCGTTGGTTCAAAGTGGAGTGTCATTAAGTTATTTAAAGTCAGGAGAGGACAGTGTGCCATTGAAACCTTCTTGTGAGGCACGTTCTCTTGTGAGAACCTCAAACTAAAGCCATCCTTGCAGAGCTAACGGGAATTCTAGATAGAAATGCAGTGACAACTAAACAATAATCAGGCTGCACATTGACCTACTTCCTTGGAACCGAAAGTCACATAACACTACATGCTGACCCTGAGCACCCTCATTGATCCTATCGATAGGATTTCTGACAAGAGGGTCATGAGGCTTTTGTTTAGGATGGATAGGATTCCTGACATTAGAATCATAAGACTTTTATTTAAGAGTTCCTTAAGATGGCTTGCAGATTCTAAATTCTAGTGAAACAGCAGAAACAGCTGATATCAACCAGTTTGAATATCCCTCTAGAGAATCAGCTTGAGAATACAGTGTCTTAATCTTCCTGTCCTGTGTCTTCACCCTGCACTCTTCAACCAATCAACAATCTCCACACATTGGCCCACTTCAAAACCCTTAAGACTCCCAGCTTCAAACTCCTGAGGAGAGGGATTTGAGGGTTCCTCCCACCTCCTCTTCAGCAGACCCTAAAATTAAACCTTTTTCTCTGCTGCAACCTAGTGTTTCCTTGGACTTAATTTGCTGTGCACATTGGCAACAAAACCAGAAAGCCCCTTAGCCTCTGATTCTGGAACTAGACCTGTGGGATTAGAATTGAATGCAAATCTGATTTACCTTTACAAACTAAAACTGTCCACACATGTTCATGCCTAGAACTGAAACTGATGCATGGATCAGGAAAACAGTCAGAATATGAAGGATAACTAACACCGTGCTTTCATTTCTTGGTTGAGGCTAAGGTGAGCAAAACCAGTGACCACTTTGTTTCTTTGCTTTTTATCTCCTTTGACCTATGCTTATCTTGGTATAAAGCAAAAGTCCCATGCAATCGTTATTTCAGAATGACACACATAAGAAAAGCAGAACTTGATTAACTTCGTATGCTGTACTAAGTACTATGCATGCATTATCTTATTTGATTATTTTAACATGTCACTGAGGTTCACATGAGTTTTTGAAGAACAGGAACCTGAGGCTTAGCAAGATTAGGTAATTTGCAAAAGGGTCTCAAAGCTAATTGGTGTCGTACATGGGATATGAATTCATATCTGAGTCCAGAGTCAAATCTTTTAAGCATTATAGTATACCTCCTTTATCTTTTAGACACCTGGGGGCGGGAGGGCGGGGAAACTTCTTTCTCTTTGCTTAGGTTTTCTTTTTGTTAATTTTTGTTTGTTTGTTTGTTTATAAAGATGGGGTTTCCCCATGTTGGTCAGGGTGGTCTTGAACTCCCGACCTCAAGTGATCCGCCCACCTTGGCCTCCAAAGTGAGCCAACACGCCCAGCCGTTAATGTTTTAATGTGCCCCTAAATAATTCAGCTTTTAAACATTTCTCCTGGGGTTATGCATAGATCCAGAGTAGATGGATTTAGTGTTAACCTAAACTCCTGAGCTTTTCACCCAAGGTACCTCTTATTGGTTACAAATGTGCCAAAATTTTCAGGTTTGAGAAGCCGAGAGCTCCCAGGATGGCCACCTCACTCATGAGCAGCCTCATCTCTCTGCCTCTGTAATATATATACAGTTTTATCATTTTTCTGCATTTTCTATAAACTGAAAAAGCTTGGAAACTACTCCCCAGGCAATCTGTTTGCACAAGAAGATGATGTGGCTTGTACCTTGACTAATTCCCACAGTCATCTCTGTCTGTCTTATTCTAAGCAAAAGGCCAGTAGGATATCAGGCCCACTGCTTTGGCTGTAATTTTCTCCAGATGCTTATGTTAATACAAATTAAAGAACAGTGGGGTCTTCTGTCTCTTCCTACTGAACATGTTCAATACTCCAATGAAGTAGGTACCATGTCATAAAATGAGAAACCCCCCTTATCCAATAATCTATCAAGAGATGAACTTGGTAGAGGAGTATTTCATAAAGATTGGCAGACCAATTATTTATTTAGAGCATATGACTATTTTTCTTAGGTGTCAATTAAAAATTCCTTTGATCTGAACAGAATGGAAGAGCAAAAAGATTATAGACAGGAGTTCTCGGTCAATTAAGAGACCCTAGGTCACACACGAAAATATAGTTTTAAACTGAAAATGTTACAAAGGCAATTTGTTCTGCCTCTTCTTTCAGAACATTTATCTGAACTATTGAGTTTAGAAGTCTCTGTAACAATCCTATTATAAATCTGCATTATATCTTTAGTGGAGAGGAGGCATGTGATGACATATAATATTGATTGGGTCATACCGAGGGGAACTGAGTGGCAGCTGGGCCTCAAGTTTATCACCTCTGTGTGAGGTCTAAGTGACTGTAGGTAAAGTGGTCCCTGTTTGCTGACGTGCTCAGAGGTGAACAGGACAAGCCATATGCATCTGGCACCCAACTGTTCATTTTGCAATTATTGATTATATCAATCAATATTTAAGATGAATTTGCCACTGAAACATTTGGGAGACTCTTTGGCTTTATAACTCAATAAAGGCATTATCAATGATGGTGGCAACTAATTCTAGTTATTTAATTCTTACCAGTATTCTCCTAAATAACTTACATGTATTAAATCATTTAATTCTATCAAGCCCATAAAATAAGTATTTATTCTAATCTTATAAAAAATAAGCTTGCCTTGGGTAAAATGGCCAGTGAGTATGGAAGGGATGAGAATCAAGCCCATGACTGCTTGACACCAAAGCCCATTTTTAAAAACCACTATGCTCTACTATCTTCTATGTTGAGCACGTTGAACTTGTTCATTATATCACAGTGCTCAGTCTCGGCACCTTCTCTAAGCTTTGTCTAATGAAAAATGGAATTACAGCATTCAAAAGTCAGTGAGCCACAGTCACTGTTATGCCGTTTCATTTTTTGCACTTGAAGCATTAAAAAAAAATAGGCTCTTACTGGGTGGACCTGGCTGTACAGAATGTGAGGGAGAATTCAACGGTTCAGGGCATGGACCAAAAGGTCAGTCACACGCCTCTTACCAGAGGCACGCCTGCTAATCTGCGGCATGTCAGAGCCTGAACACCAGAGTGTGACATGCCTATCACTTTACCCAAAGGAATCTAGCCCACATGCCCATCCCTCTAAGAGCTACAAGGCTCCCTACAGCCAGCTGAGCAAGGTGCCAACCACCACATGTTGAGGCAACTCCTACCAAAGGGAGAGGGTGACAGGGAGGACAATGGCATGACCAGGCACTGGCAGCCTGTGTATGGTCTGAGATTGCCAGAGTTATGAACGGAATCTGTAAAATGTGGCCTTCTTCACATTCATTCTTGGTAATGTTTGGTGACATTTGCCAGAGAACAGAGGCCCTCAATAAATGCTGATGATTGTGATAAAGCTTCACATAACAGCATGCTGCAGGTATAAGCGTCCTGCTAAAAAAGCAAATATAATAATAATAACTAATGCACTGGATGGGCTGTTTGGCCCTAGCAATTTACAGCTTCAGAGAAATGGCTCGTAAAATGGTAGGGCTAGGAGGAATATTAAATACCATAGACACTCCAGCTCTCTCATTTACAGATTCTAACACAGGTTCTAAAAATATACAATGCCTTCCCCAAGGTACTATATATTTATTTAATATGAATTTTATATGAACTTAGATTTTTAAAAAATATATTGAGAAAGTTGGCACTTGTGTTTAGAAAGATTCTTTGTTTTTGGAGGTAGGATTGAAAGTCTAATTTGAGGCCATCAGTTCAGATTTTCTACACCAGTTAGAGGAGAAGTGCACAGTCCGGGCCTGATTGACACTGCCTCCCAGGGTAGCCATTTACACTGAGCCTGGAGCAGATAAGCATCAACACATTTTATCATTTCTTATTAGAGCTCCTAAACATGCCTATTGACCGTTGTTAACACAACTGTCTTCAAATACTTTTGATATAATAAACCTATTTATAAAACATTTTGAGCATGTTTCTCAAATATATATATATATAATATGTAAATTATCTAATGGATTACTGTATGTATTGTTTGTATTATAAGTAATGCATGAAGGAACAGAAAACCAAATACCACATGTCCTCACTTACAAGTGGGAGCTAAACACTGGGTGCTCCTGGACATAAAGATAGAGCGGTAGACACTGGGGACAACTGAGCAGGGCGAGAAGGAGGGTAGCAGAGGCTGAAAAAGGATGGGGTGCTATGATCACTAGACGACAGGATCATTTGTGTCCCAAACCTCAGTGTCACACAATATACCCATGTAACAAACCTGCATGTGTACCCTGGCCGAATCTAAAATAAAAGTTAAAATTATTAAAATAAATAAACAGATAAATAAAGGGTGAAATAGAATAAAAAGGGTCACACCTGTAATCCCAGCATTTTGTGAGGCCGAGGAGGGCGGACCACCTCAGGTAGGGAGTTCAAGACCAGCCTGACCAACATGGAGAAACCTCTACTCTACAAAAAATACAAAATTAGCCAGGCATGGTGGTGCATGCCTGTAATCCCAGCTACTCGGGTGGCTGAGGCAGAAGAATTGCTTGAACCCAGGAGGCAGAGATTGCAGTGAACCAAGATTGCACCATAGCACTCCAGCCTGGGTGACAGAGCAAGACTCTGTCTCAAAAGTAAATAATTAAAATTAAATTAAAAGAGTGAAATAAAAATGAATATATATGAGTACATGAACTTTATTTTCTAAGCTGTTACATTTTTATATTTAAATTTTTCCATAATAGAAAAATAAATGAGAAAAAATATTAAAAATAAGTCTTTTCCTTTTTATACTTCTTATGACTTGTGGTGCATTCTTTGTTTTCTAACTTGAAAGTACAGAGCTCAATTAATCATGCCAGATGACTTTGACTTCCTGAAGAGGGCACCTTCATAAGCTCCCCCAGGCAGCTGTATCCTTTGCTGAGTGTTCCGGGGGAGTGTGTGTCCTGTGCTTCTGAGAGTAGAGTTTGAAACAGGAGAGGAAAGCCACAATTTATCCGGCCTGAGAAACTAGCAGGACATATGTTTTGAACTGTTCGATCATTTCCATCCTTTCCTCTTCTTCATTCATACCCAACAAATCACTGAGTTCAACTGATTTTTCTAATCTCCACCACATTGTCTTGAATACAGTGGATGCTAAATGGTGTAGCAAAAAGGCTATTGTGGCATTTGTTTTAATCTAGTCCTCTATACAGGAAGTGACATTTTCTCCAAGAATTAAAAGCAAAAAACCCAGAAACCTCCCACCAACACAGCAGACAGAATAATGACAATTCTTTGTAAAGTATCTGGAGCCAGAAGAAAAGTTGTAGCTTGGTGAAGAGGATACAGACATTGCTCTTGGACTCCAGCATCACACATTCACTGCAGAGTTTGCAGAGTACCCTGGAAAGACAAAACCAACTGACTAGCAAGCAAGTGCATTAAAGAACAAGCAAAGAAAAATCAAGCAAAGTACCTCTTAGGAATGAGGCTTCTGAAGCAAGGAATAAACATCCTCATTCAGATGTGATCAGAAACAAGGGGAGCCAGGGGAGAGGCAGGAAGAGCCTAGCTCAGAAAATGTTCTTTGATTTTCACTGGCTGAGGGTGGTTGCCTGCATGGGCTAGTAGGAACTGGTCCCTGGCAATCAGCATCAATGTCTATCTTTTAGATGTTTTTGTCCCCAGGTATACATAGATCAAGAACTATCTGGTCTTATAACAAAGTATGTTTTCAAAACCATTTTCCTCACACCATCCTGTTGTCTTTCATAAAGTTCTTAAAGTTCCCTTTGGGTTTTGTTTTTCTGTAGGTAGATTTGGCAAACCCTACCTGGCTTTTAGAATGAAGATTCTAGTGGCCAAAGCGGTAAAACCACTACAAGAGGATGACATTTCTCATTCATCTGCCTATCCCCAGTGCCTAATGCAGTGCCTGCCATGCATAGGGTACTCAGTTGTATGTGTTGAACGTTTGAGCGGACCCTACTCGTTCTATGCAACTTCTGTACTCTCCTGAAACACTTCAATTCCAGGCACATGGATCTCCGTAGCAGCCCTGAAAGCTATCTGGTTTATTCCTATGACTTCATGCTCTTGCGTCCATCTGAAATGATCCCCCTCCATCCCTCTCTCTCTCTCTCTCTCTGTGTGTGTCTCCTCCCCAAATGCAACCTTCATGTAAATCTTTGCTCAGGACTCACCTCTTCCCAGGATCTACCCTGATGTTTGCCATATTTTTCATCCCCTTTTCTTTTAGGTATAGTCAATGTGCAGCACCACAAGCCCCAGCTCGTTTCCCTACATGGTTCTCACTGTGGTTTCACACAGCCTGTAGGATATTGTAGAATACCCGTCAGTCTGGAAGTCAGGAGACTGAGGTTTAGTCTCAGCTCTTCCTCCAATGAGATATTCAACTGGGAGATCATGTTTCCTTCAGTAGGACCCTTTCCTCCTTTGTTAAATAACAAGACTGTAGCTTTAAAATTGCTTTCCCTATTGTGAGGTTTTCAAGGGCAGGACCTCTGTCTTTTATTGATTTTTTTTTTTTAAATAATAGTATCCATGCATATGACAGATACTCCATAACATTTGTAAAATTACAATTGTGACCAACTAAAATGGAACTTCTG
This sequence comes from Sapajus apella, assembly GCF_009761245.1. Taxonomy (NCBI): domain Eukaryota; kingdom Metazoa; phylum Chordata; class Mammalia; order Primates; family Cebidae; genus Sapajus; species Sapajus apella. Next base: position 70,319,118 of record NW_022436941.1, read on the forward strand.
ATTCTCAATTTCAAGCAAGGTTTGTACATTCAGTGCTGCAAGACTGGAGAACAGCTGCAGTAAGTATGTAGGTGGAGGAGGCAGGGCACTTGTGGCCAGAGCCAGGTGGCCGGGCTTCTGGCCCTGGGCCTTCCATTTTCCACCTTCCTCACTTACTTACTTTACCCCTCTGGCCTCAGCCTCTTGAAAGTCAGTTGGTTGAAGGTGATAATTACTCTCATTTCAGTTTCCCAAAAGGAGCACATTTTCTAGTCTTTGGAAATCTTATTCTCCCAGATCTCATCCAGCATACGTATCTTTCAGAAACCAGAAGCCACACAATTGTGAAGGCAAATGTTGCCTTGGAGATGGTGGAATATGCTTAGAGATACCAGCGCTGTTCAACCCAGTGCTCCTGGGGAAGTTGCAGAGTGACCGGAAATTATAGGGAGCAACTGAAAAGGAGGTGGGGCCCCGGGAAAGGGGGAAGGGACAGGAACAAAACCAGCTGCTCAGTGAGTTCTTCAGTAGTCAGGACTGAAACTCGCTGGCTGGCAGCTAAAAGGAAGATGACAAGAAACCTGAGAACAGGGAACTTAATTATCACTAAAGCTTCCAGAGACGCCGCCACTGTCTCAGGTTTTCCACCAGTATTGATGGCACAGCTTAACACCAACAGCACCAGTGTCATGTGCTTCATTTGTGTCTGGCCAGAAAATAATTCAGAAAACTGGATTCTTTACTCTTCCATAAAACTTACATTTACTCATGGGTTGAATTGATTTAGGATAAAAACAGAGACTTTGAATATAAAATGTAAAAAGTTATTAAGGAAACAATGTGAGATGTAGATTGTGCTCAGTGCTTTTCCTGTTTGGTGCAAAGTGTAATGAAGCCCCAATCCTTTGCTAACTGATTGATCAACACAGACAGCCGTATGTCCATTCAGCAGACATTTTTCTCGGTACCCATCATGTATCAGACACTCTCCTAAGTACAAGGGAGAACAAGATGAAAAAGTCTTAGTTGTGACCTTGGAGGTTCTTACAGTCTAATGAGGAAACAGAAAAACAGACATGTAATTAGGATATATCTTGATAAGAAATACAGTAAAACTTCTATAGTCTCAGCTTAGCCCCTTGCATGTTTCCTTCATGGCAACCATCCCAGTTTGTAGTTATTTTATTTGTATAGCTACTTTGCTCTGTCTCTCCAATTAAAATTTAAACACTGATCGCTTCTCGGCCTTTTGGCTAAGATCAAGTGTAAAATTTAAACACTGTGTGGGGAGGGATCTTGTCTGATATTTCCACTCATATATCTCACACCTAGCCCAGTCCCTGGCAGTAGTACATGCTCAACAGTGTTAAATGTATGAATGAATTGGCTTGTTCTGGAATTCACTTTTGTTGAGAAAGGAAGTCAAGGATTGTAGATATTTTCATGTACAGCATAAACCAGAAGGCTTTGAAAACTGGTATGATTATGAACTAAAACCTAAAATTTAAAATTATAGGAAGCACGCATCTAGATTATAATTATAGAGGACATATATTGAAATGATATTATACATATATCTCTGGATGACAAATATCTATTTTTTTTTTAAAGGAGGGCTCAAAGTAAAAGCTTGGAATAGAGATGCCCAAGGGAAGAGAGGGGAAGACCATGATACAGACTTGGAGATGTTGCTGTAAGCCTGAGGCTTTGATCAACTGCTGGCTAAAGGCATTTCATGGGAGTGGGTTATACATTCAGACAGAGGAAGGAAGTCTTTATAGTTCTTTGCCTTCACCTGTGGAAAATCTTAACTGGCACAATGTTCATTCACAGCAGGCATTCAGATTTTTCCAGAAACCCTTCTGGTTTGTCCTGCTTTGCCCATGGGGCCACGGTTGGGGCTGTTGCATGAGATTCTAACACTGTTCACCCTCTCCTGCTGGAGAGGTGCCGAGCCAGCCAGGCCTGTGGCCATGGCCCCTCTGTCAGCAGGTGCAATGTGCCTAGAAAGCTTCATGGGAGAAAGCATGGCAGGGTGAGGACAAGTTGGGCTGCTGGCAGACAGGCTTTAACAAATGTGTCGCTTAGGAGCTATCCTGCTTACCACCTCCACAGAGCAAGAAAAAACAAAGCTCTCACTCATCCCAAGTACAGAAAGCTTGTGAATGAGGCAGAGTTTCTGCCCAGCAACTAGACTGCTTGCTGCTGAGGGCCTGAGGGGGATGAACATCCTCTCCTCAGAGGTTGCCCAGAACAGAGAGAGGCCAGAAGTCCAGTAAGCCATAGGGTGGGGAGATTACGGTCACCACTTACATGGGAATTTGATGTTTCCACTTGACTCTGGCACAGACAAGGGAACAAGGCAGGGGAAGAAGGAGGGAGCAGAAAAATCATGGTCGGAACTCTAAGCCAGAGATTCTGTGGGTTCAAGAAAACCTGTAGCTCTGCTGTTCTTGCTTTCAGGGCTTGTGCAATTTGAGCAGAGGCCCTAAGAAGTTCACATGCATCCTCATTTCTCATGGCAGAAGGAGGATCCTGGGATTACACACTTGGAGCATGTGTATTCTCTGGAGTGAACAGATAAAATCCAACTTATTATGGCACAGAAATTTCAGGATTCAAGAAAAGTGTTCTTTGTCTTAAATAAAAACTGTTGACAGATTTGAAATTTGTGGCTACAAATAAGCATAAGACAGAAAGGTCAAAGGCAAGTTTAGAAATCCAATAATCCAAACATCAAATTTAATTCTTTTAAAATGTCTCATGTTTTTCTTTATTCACAGCTCCTCCCAGCTGAGACTTGAACATTTGCTGACAAAATATTAACACTGGCTAATCTACATTGAACAATTATATACATAATATCAAATATTAATAAAGCTGGAATAGTATTCCTTTAAGATCTTCTATATCATTGCACCAAAAACCTTTGAGTAAGTTATTATGTGGATTTTGGTACCTAAAACTATTATAAGCATTATTATCTTCAAATAATTTCCACATGTTTCATGGTTCTAAAGTCTATTACCACTTCAGTAATATTATGAGTAAGAAATTCTGAAAAGCCTTCTTATTACAAACATCTAGCTATGGTGCTTAATACTTACTAATAATCTTTGAAATTCATATGTAGGGTCACACTCACCCACAACAGAAATGAAAGAAATCCACAGCAGCCAAAAATAATGAGTGAACTAAACAAGAGTGATGTGTGTGTAATAGAGACATGGGCTGCATTGAAGGGATCTGCCAGTACTAGGAGCCTGGACACCTAGGTTGTAGTAGCCATGAGGGAGAATGACAGACAAAAACTTTGGCTCACATAAAGTGTGTGGAAAGAACCGAGACTTCCACATACCCTGAAGTTATGAAGCGGTATAGCTACAGTAAAAAGAGGGCTTAAAAAAACCCATTCCCTGGAAAAAGAAGCTAGCAAAAAACATGTCTAAGTTCTTGGCTTGAGGTGGAAAAAAATTCTCTGGAAATTAGCAGCCATATGACTACCCATGTACAGAAAAAACATTCAAATTAATATCACTTGCATAGTCCAGGGAAATACAATTTGGTAAATTAAATGAAAATATTTTGGGGTCAGGGATGTTCTAGGATGCTTGGAAAGAGATAACACAAATTCCTTTTAAAAGAATGCATCTCAGCCTAGGCGTTTCAGAATTTGTACCTATAAAAACAGCCAAATATGAGCTCCTAGTCACATTGTTTAAGAAAAAAAATAAAAATTTCAGAAATAACAAAAAGCAGAGCTAGACACCCCTCTGTTTGATATTGGAATTATTAGAGAAACACTAAAAAAAGTTTGACTAAAGTGTTTTCAGAAATATAGAAATCAGAAACATGAGTATGGAACATGATACTCTCAGACAAGACCAGGCAGATATGAGAGAGAATCAGAAAGAATCAAAAAGGACTTCTAGAAATAAAAAATATAATCTTTAGCACATAAATCTAAACAAAAGATTAGATAGAGCTAAAGAGATAATAAGTGAACTGGGAGAAAGAGCACAAGATATTGAAACAAATGTAGGAGAGAGAAAGAGATAAAAAACATAAAATAAAAATAGAATGAGAAGCTCTAACTTATGACTATTTGGATTTAAACGAACCAAAGATGAAAGATAATGAAAAAAGATGCAATATTAGAAAATAAAATAGTGAAAAATGTCTAAATTTTTTTTTCTTTCTTTTTTTTTTCCCATTTATTTGTTTTATTGCATTTTAGGTTTTGCGGTACATGTGAAGAACATGCAAAATTGTTGCATAGGAACACACGTGGCAGTGTGATTTGCTGCCTTCCTCCCCATCACCTACATCTGGCATTTCTCCCCATGCTATCTCTCCCCAGCTTCCCACCCCCAAACCTCCCTCCCCTATTTCCCCCCAACTGACCCCAGTGTGTAGTGCTCCCCTCCCTGTGTCCATGTGTTCTCATTGTTCAACACCCGCCTATGAGTGAGAACATGCGGTGTTTGATCTTCTGCTCTTCTGTCAGTTTGCTGAGAATGATGGTTTCCAGGTTCATCCATGTCCCTACAAAGGACCCAAACTCATCGTTTTTGATGGCTGCATAATATTCCATGGTGTATATGTGCCACATTTTCCCTATCCAGTCTATCGTCGATGGGCATTTGGGTTGGTTCCAGGTCTTTGCTATTGTAAACAGTGCTGCAATGAACATTCGTGTGCACGTGTCCTTATAGTAGAACGATTTGTAATCCTTTGGATATATACCCAGTAATGGCATTGCTGGGTCAAATGGAATTTTTATTTCTATGTCCTTGAGGAATCGCCACACTGTCTTCCACAATGGTTGAACTAATTTACACTCCCACCAACAGTGCAAAAGTGTTCCTATTTCTCCACATCCTCTCCAGCATCTGTTGTCTCCAGATTTTTTAATGATCGCCATTCTAACTGGCGTGAGATGGTATCTCAATGTAGTTTTGATTTGCATTTCTCTGATGACCAGTGATGATGAGCATTTTTTCATATGGTTGTTGGCCTCAGGTATGTCTTCTTTTGTAAAGTGTCTGTTCATATCCTTTGCCCACTTTTGAATGGGCTTGTTAGTTTTTTTCTTGTAAATCTGTTTTAGTTCTTTGTAAATTTTGGATATCAGCCCTTTGTCAGATAGGTAAACTGCAAAAATTTTTTCCCAATCTGTTGGTTGCCGATTCACTCTAATGATTGTTTCTTTTGCTGTGCAGAAGCTGTGGAGTTTGATTAGGTCCCATTTGTCTATTTTGGCTTTTGTTGTCAATGCTTTTGGTGTTTTGGTCATGAAGTCCTTGCCTACACCTACGTCCTGAATGGTTTTGCCTAGGTTTTCTTCTAGGGTTTTTATGGTGTTAGGTCTTATGTTTAAGTCTTTAATCCATCTGGAGTTAATTTTAGTGTCAGGTGTCAGGAAGGGGTCCAGTTTCTGCTTTCTGCACGTGGCTAGCCAGCTTTCCCAACACCATTTATTGAACAGGGAATCCTTTCCCCATTGCTTGTTTTTGTCTGGTTTGTCAAAGATCAGGTGGTTGTAGATATGTTGTGTTGCCTCCGAGACCTCTGTTCTGTTCCATTGGTCTATATCTCTGTTTTGGTACCAGTACCATGCTGTTTTGATTACTGTAGCCTTGTAGTATAGTTTGAAGTCTGGTAGTGTGATGCCCCCTGCTTTGTTCTTTTTGCTTAGAATTGACTTGACTATGCGGGCTCTCTTTTGGTTCCATATGAAGTTTAAGGTGGTTTTTTCCAGTTCTGCGAAGAAGGTCATTGGTAGCTTGATGGGGATAGCATTGAATCTGTAAATTACTTTGGGCAGTATGGCCATTTTCACGATATTGATTCTTCCTAACCATGAACATGGAATGTTTCTCCATCTGTTTGTGTCCTCTCTTATTTCGTTGAGCAGTGGCTTGTAGTTCTCCTTGAAGAGGTCCTTTACATTCCTTGTTAGTTGTATTCCTAGGTATTTTATTCTCTTTGTGGCAATTGTGAATGGAATTTTGTTCTTGATTTGGCTCTCTTTAAGTCTGTTATTGGTGTATAGGAATGCATGTGATTTTTGCACATTGATTTTGTATCCTGAGACTTTGCTGAACGTGCTTATCAGTTTCAGGAGTTTTGGGGCTGAGACGATGGGGTCTTCTAGATATACAATCATGTCGTCTGCAAATAGAGACAATTTGACTTCCTCCTTTCCTATTTGAATGCCCTTTATTTCTTTTTCTTGCCTGATTGCTCTGGCTAGAACTTCTAATACTATATTGAATAGCAGTGGTGAGAGCGGGCACACTTGTCTGGTGCCACATTTCAAGGGGAATGCTTCCAGTTTTTGCCCATTCAGTATGATATTGGCTGTTGGTTTGTCATAGATAGCTTTTATTATTTTGAGATACGTTCCATTGATACCTAGCTTATTGAGTGTTTTTAGCATAAAGGGCTGTTGAATTTTGTCAAAGGCCTTCTCTGCATCAATTGAGATAATCATGTGGTTTTTGTCTTTGGTTCTGTTTATGTGGTGAATTACGTTTATAGCCTTGCGTATGTTGAACCAGCCTTGCATCCCCGGGATGAAGCCTACTTGATCATGGTGGATAAGCTTTTTGATGTGCTGTTGCAATCGGCTTGTCAGTATTTTATTGAAGATTTGTGCATCTATGTTCATCATGGATATTGGCCTGAAGTTTTCTTTTCTTGTTGAGTCTCTGCCGGGTTTTGGAATCAGGATGATGTTGGTGTCATAAAATGATTTGGGAAGAATTCCCTCTTTTTGTATTGTTTGGAATAGTTTCAGAAGAAATGGTCCCAGCTCCTCTTTGTATGTCTGGTAGAATTCAGCTGTGAACCCATCTGGACCTGGGCTTTTTTTGGGTGGTAAGCTCTTAATTGCTGCCTCAACTTCAGACCTTGTTATGGGTCTGTTCAGGGTTTTGGCTTCTTCCTGGTTTAGGCTTGGCAGGAGGCAAGTGTCCAGGAATTTATCCATATCTTCCAGGTTTATTAGTTTATGTGCATAGAGTTGTTTGTAATAATCTCTGATGATGGTTTGAACTTCTGTGGAATCTGTGGTGATATCCCCTTTATCGTTTTTTATTGCATCAATTTGGTTATTCTCTCTTTTCTTTTTTATTAATCTGGCTAGTGGTCTGTCTATTTTGTTGATCTTTTCAAAAAACCAGCTCCTGGATTTACTGATGTTTTGAAGGGTTTTTTGTGTCTCTATCTCCTTCAGTTCTGCTCTGATCTTAGCTATTTCTTGTCTTCTGCTAGACTTTGAGTTTTTTTGATCTTGCTCCTCTAGCTCTTTCAGTTTTGACGATAGGGTGTCAATTTTTGATCTCTCCTTGCTTCTCATGTGGGCACTTATTGCTATATATTTTCCTCTAGAGACTGCTTTAAATGTGTCCCAGAGATTCTGGTATGTTGTGTCTTCATTCTCGTTGGTTTCGAAGAACATCTTTATTTCTGTCTTCATTTCATTGTTTATTCAGTCAACATTCAAGAGCAAGTTGTTCAGTTTCCATGAGGCTGTGCGGTTCTGAGTTAGTTTTTGAATTCTGAGTTCTAACTTGATTGCACTGTGGTCTGAGAGACTGTTTGTTATGATTTCCATTCTTTTGCATTTGCTGAAGAGTGATTTACTCCCAATTATGTGGTCAATTTTAGAGTAGGTGTGATGTGGTGCTGAGAAGAATGTATATTCTGTGGATTTGGGGTGGAGAGTTCTGTAAATGTCTATTAGGTTTGCTTGGTCCAGGTCTGAGTTCAAGTCCTGGATATCCTTGTTAATTTTCTGTCTGGATGATCTGTCTAATGTTGACAATGGGGTGTTAAAGTCTCCCACTATTATTGTGTGGGAGTCTAAGTCTCTTTGTAAGTCATTAAGAACTTGCCTTATGTATCTGGATGCTCCTGTATTGGGTGTGTATATATTTAGGATTGTTAGCTCTTCTTGTTGCATTGACCCTTTTACCATTATGTAATGTCCCTCTTTGTCTCTTATGATCTTTGTTGCTTTAAAGTCTAATTTATCAGAGATGAGAATTGCAACTCCTGCTTTTTTTTTGCTCTCCATTTGCTTGGTAAATCTTCTTCCATCCCTTTATTTTGAGCCTTTGTGTATCCTTGCATGTGAGATGGGTTTCCTGGATACAGCACACCGATGGGTTTTGGCTTTTTATCCAATTTGCCAGTCTGTGTCTTTTGATTGGGGCATTTAATCCATTTACATTTAGGGTTAATATTGTTATGTGTGAATTTGATACTGCCATTTTGGTGCTAGCTGCGTGTTTTGCCCTTTAGTTGAGCTGGTACTTGTAGTTCCTTTATATGTGTAGAGCCTCTTTCAGGAGCTCTTGTAGAGCTGGCCTGGTGGTGACGAAATCTCTGAGTACTTGCATGTTCCCAAAGGATTTTATTTTTCCTTCACTTATGAAGCTTAGTTTGGCTGGATAGGAGATTCTGGGTTGAAAGTTCTTTTCTTTAAGGATGTTGAATATTGGTCCCCATTCTCTTCTGGCTTGTAGGGTTTCTGCTGAGAGATCTGCTGTGAGTCTGATGGGCTTCCCTTTATGGGTAGCCCGACCTTTCTCTCTGGCTGCCCTTAGTATTTTCTCCTTCATTTCGACCCTGGTGAATCTGACTATTATGTGCCTTGGGGTTGCTCTTCTTGACGAATATCTCTGTGGTGTTCTCTGTATTTCCTGGACTTGAATGTTTGCCTGCCTTGCTAGGTTGGGGAAGTTTTCCTGGATAATATCCTGAAGAGTATTTTCCAGCTTGGATTCATTCTCTTCATCGCATTCGGGTACGCCTATCAGACGTAGATTAGGTCTTTTCACATAGTCCCACATTTCTTGGAGACTTTGTTCATTCCTTTTTACCCTTTTTTCTCCAGTCTTGCCTTCCCGTTTTATTTCATTGAGTTGATCTTCGACCTCCGATATCCTTTCTTCTGCTTGGTCAATTCGGCTGTTGATATTTGTGCATGCTTCACGAAGTTCTCGTGTTGCGTTTTTCAGCTCCATCAATTCACTTATATTCCTTTCTATTTTGTCCATTCTCGTTAGCATTTCATCAAATCTTTTTTCAAGGTTCTTAGTTTCTTTGCATTTGGTTAGAACATGTTCTTTAAGTTCACAGAAGTTTCTTACTACCCACCTTCTGAAGTCTGATTCTGTCATTTCATCACACTCGTTCTCCATCCAAGCTTGTTCCCTTGCTGGTGAGGAGTTATGATCCCTTTTAGGAGGAGAGGTGTTCTGGTTTCGGGTGTTTTCATCCTTTTGCACTGGTTTCTTCCCATCTTTAAGGATTTATCCACCTGTCGACTTTGTAGTTGCTGGCTTTCAGATTGGGTCTCAAATCTTTCAGATTGACGTTCTGTTTGTTGATGATGAGGTTTTTTCTGTTTCTTGGTTTTCCTTCTGACAGTCTGGCCCCTCTGCTGTAGGTCTGCTGAGGTTCACTCCAGGCCCTGCTTGCCTGGAGTTCACCTGCAGCAGCTGCTGAACAGCAAGGGTTGTTACCAGTTTTCTTCTTCTGCTATCTTTGTCCCAGAAGGATACCCACCTAGTGTCAATCTGATCTCTCTTTTATGAGGTGTCTTTTTGGATATATAGGGGTCAGGGAGCTGCTTGAGGAGACGGTCTCTTTATAGGAGCTCAAATGGTGAGCTGTGAGCTCTGTTGTTGTTCATTCAGAGCTGCTGGGCAGGTACTTTTAGGTCTGCTGCAGCAGAACTCATAAACTGCTTTTTGTTCCCAGGTGCTCTGTCCCAGGGATTTAGGGCTTTATTTATGAGTTTCCATTATGCTGCTGCCTCCTTTTTTTTTCCTTCAGACCTGCCCAGCCCAGCAAGGAGGCAGCCTAGTCACTGTCGGCCTAGAGCAGCTTTGCTGAGCTGCTGTGGGCTGCGCCCCGCTGCCGAGTGAACTTCCCTGCAGTCCTGTTTATATGGGTGTAGTTAGAACTGCTTTGGTGATGGTGGCCCGCCTCTGTTGGGGCGGAGTCTCTGCTGTGGCGTGTTGCCTTGGCAACGGCGGGCTGCCTCAGCAATGTCCCGTTGCCTTGGCAACGGCGGGCTGCCTTGGTAATGGCGGACGCCCCTCCCCCACAGAGCTGGACTGTCCCGGGTTCAGCTGCGCTTGCTGTGAAACTCTCAATCCAGAGTTTCTGGTTGCTGTTCTTTTGTGGGGGTGGGGCCAGCCGAGCCTGATCGCCCGGCTCCCTGCCTCAGAGCCTTTTTTAAGTTGGTGTTCCAGTCGCCTGTTGAAGAGGCGCCGGGGTCTGTTTGTTTTCCCCTGCGGCCACTCACTGTGCTGGCTTAAACAGGGGCACTGAGGTTTGTGGCGCTTTTTTTTTTTTTGCCCTGGAATCTACTGTCCTGGTTCTCTGCTCAGTCCCCTTTTTGAACCGGCGTATGGGCGACTTCCCGTGGCTCCAATCGCCAGCCAAAAGGGCCCCCAGACCGGTGTATTTTGTACGGAGAACCACGGCTCCGGGGCGCCGACAAAGCAGCTGCGCTGGGCAAAGCAGTGGCGCTGGCCGAAACAGCCGCGCTGGCGACCGTGGAGCACCTCTGCCCGGGAGTTTCCTAGTCTGTGGGCAATAAAAACGCGGCGTCCACTCACCCTCTGCGCTTTCACTGGGAGCTGCAATCCTGAGCTGTTCCTAAACGGCCATCTTGGATCGTCCCCTCAAAATGTCTAAAATTGATTAAACGCACAAGATACAAACAATTAGACGTAGAAATAAAAAAAAAAAAAACCCTTCAAAAACATTGTAATATAGCTACATAGCATTAAAGAGAAAGAGGAAATGTAACAGCAGTCAGAGAAAAATAGAACTGACCTATAATAAAACAAAAATTAAACTGGTAGCAGACCTCAACAGGAACAATATAAACCAAAAATTGGTTTATAATAACTTCAGAGGGATTACAGAAAATAACTGCCCTCTGCAAATTGTATATGGTAATAAACAAATACTGAAAACAGAGGTAGAATAAAAGGTATACAGATTGGGAAAGAAAAAAAAATAATATTGTTTGTTCATAGATGATTTGATTGTCTATGTAGAAAATCGTAAAGAATAGACAAGAAAATTCTTGGAAATGATAAGTGATCATAGCAAGGTTGTTGGATATATGGCTAGCATACAAAAATTAATCACTTTCCTATATACCAGTAATAAACAAGAGAAATTTTAGATTAAAAATATATTGTCATTTATAGTTATTCTCTCCAAAATAAAATATTTAGATAAAAATCTAACATAATATGTATAACATGTATGTCAAAAAACCACACAAAACTCTGATGAAATAACTAAATAAAAAGTGAGATGTCCCTTGTTTATGGTTAGCAAGATTTAATACTGTCAAGATGTCAACTGTTTCCATCTTGATTTATAGATTCCCAGCCAAAATCTCAGCAAGTTATTTTATGGCTATCAACAAACTGTTTCTAAACTTCATATGAAGAGACAAAAGACCCCAATAGCCAACTCAATATTGAAGGGGAAGTACTAAGTCAGAGAATTAAATTTACCTAACTTCAAGACTTATTGGGAATCTACAGTAATCAAGACAGTGTGCTATTGGCAAAATAATAAGCAAATAGATCAATGAAACAGAATAGATAACTCAGCTACAGACACATAAATATAGTCAACTGGTCTTTGACAAAGGAACAAAGGCAACACAATGGAGAAAAGACAGTCTTTTCAACAAATGATGTTGGAACAGCTGGACATCCATATGCAAAAAAAATTAATCTAGACACAACCTTACACCCTTCACAAAAATTAACTAAGCATGTATCAGAGACCTGAATGTAAAATGCAAAACTATGAAACTCTTAGAAGATAATGTAGGAGAAAATCTAGATGAACTTGAGAACGGTGATGACTTTTTAGATACAACATCAAAAACTTAGTGCCTTACAATGAATGCTTCACATCTTGTCTGACAACATTCATGAAGCAACTGACTGGATACTAGACCTTTGACAACACTGCTTTAGAGTAACTGCATGCCTCCTGACTGTACCTGCCAGCAGAAATAGCCCAAGTATGGTGTCTACCTCACTTCTGTACTCTGATTGGTGGTGCTTCTGCTTGGTGGAAACTAAATTATATCCGGAACACTAGCTGCAAGGGGCTGGAAAACTATTTTTGCCTTGTAGCCCGTATACATTAAAAAAATTTGCGATAGATGCTGAACACCATTCCTCCATATCTACCACAGAGGTGACTAGAATTAGAGTTCCAAGGTCCTTGTATCACCCAGAAACAAAGTAGAAATAGTCAGTAGTTTTACATTTTAATATAAATACATATATTAACATTTTAAGGCCAACCATTAAAAGTAGCAAAGTACGTATTTTCTATAAACGTAGGTTAAAAAAATGAAAAATGATCACTTCTAAAAAAGTTTAGAAAGAAGAAATAAAAGAAACGTAATAAAGGAAGAAAATAGAACGTTCAAACTAAAATGTAGAAAAAAACTTTAGTAATTTACTGTAAGTATACAAAATCTAAATCCAGATATAAAAGATAGAACTTAACACATTGTGTTAAAATTTTTAAAAAGAACCTTATGGTTTTTATTTTCACTAGAAGTAAATCTAAAATATAAGTTCATAGGAAGGCCAAATGTAAAAGCAGAGCTCATTGCCAGCAAAATGGATCAAGAAATTGTGGTATAATCAGGTAACATGATATTGTACAGCAGTGAAAATAACTAAGTGCAGAAAACAATGTGGGTGATTCTCAGTAACATGAAATTGAGTAAAAAAAGTAAGTCCCTCAAAACAACATACAATATAATACATTTTGTTGTTGTCGTTGTTGTTGTTGTTGTTGAGACAGAGTCTTGCTTTGTTGCCCAAGCTGGAATGCAATGGTGAGATCTTGGCTCACTGCAACCTCCACCTCTGGGTTCAAGCAATTCTCCTGCCTCAGCCTCCCGAGTAGCTGGGACTACAGGCGTGCACCACCATGCCCAGCTAAATTTTGTGCTTTTAGTAGAGATGGGGGTTTCCCCATGTTGGCCAGGCTGGCCTCAAACTCCTGACCTCATGATCCACCCGGCTCTGCCTCCCAAAGTGCTAGAATTACAGGTGTGAGTCACTGCACCTGGCTTCTATAATACATTTTTTATGAAACTAAAAAATATATACTGTTTGGGCATACAAATACATGAAGTGAACTTAAAAGTTGATAAACAAATATATGATGTGAACCTGAAAGCAAAACAAATACAAACAAACCAAAGAAAATGATAAACATGAAATTTAGGATAATTACTGCCTCTGAAAGGGAACCAGAAGAGTGAAATATAGAAGGAGCTCACATATTAATTATTGGCAGTGTTCTATGTATTGGGAAGTTGGTTCATGGGAGTTTATAATATAAACATACAAATGAACAAATAGACAAATGAAATAAAGCATGATCATACATAGATCAATAAATAAAGTGCATACTGTACCAAAGACTTCAATTAATCCAACTCTATGCAATTGACCTTCATAAAAACAATGTGTTAAATATTTTCAGGTAAAATTTAATGACATCTCGTATAGCTTATTGATAAAATTCCTGATATCTTCATGGCAAAGGCATTAGAAGGCATTATAATAAAAGGTTAAATCTACCAGAAAAGTATAATAATTCTTAACCTCTATCCACTCAATAATATAGCTTGAGAGGATACAGGAAAAATTTGGCAGAATTATAAAGAGAGATGAATAACTTTACTAGCAAAATGGAATAATTTTAACATATTGGTTGAATAAGTAGGCAAAAACTTACTAAAGGATATAAATTTCAGTAACACAATTAATGCATTTGGTTTCATGGAAGTAACGTAGAACCCCACAACCAGCAAATTTAGAATGAGTCTCCTTTTAAAAGGCACATTGAATATTTATAAAGACTGCATACTAGCCCCTTAAAGAAAGTCTCAATCAGTGCCAAAGTATTTATAGTATAGATATCATTTATTTAACCCTGATACAATTAAGTAAAAAAAATTTTAAAACATAAGAATTTTACTGCCAAAACGCCCAAACATGGACTTTTAATAGGAGACGCATTCTAATAATTAACTTGTCCATGCTATGTTTTGCATATTTGTCCCCTCCAAAACTCACGAAATATGACTACCATTGCAGTGGTGTTGGGAGGTGGAACCTTTAAGAGATGATTGGGGCATAAAGACTACTCTCATGGGTGGGATTAATGCATTATAAAAGGGTGAGTTTGGCCCCTTGTGCCTCTTTGCCCTTCCACCATGTGATAAAGCAGCAAGAAGACACTTGCTAACTACTGGTGCTTTGATCTTGGACTTCCCAGCCTCTGGAATTGTGACAACATAAATTTCTGTTCTTTGTAAATTACCCAATTTCAGGTGTTCGTTATAGCACCAGCAAACAAACTAAGACAATCCATGAAAGCAATCAGAGTGGAAGTTACAATATTTTTAAAACTTAATAACTAATAACTAAAATACTTCATATATAAATTTGTGGGAATCAGCTAAAGTGATAATTAAAAGAAAACTTAGAAGTGAGAATGCTTAATATTAGAAAAAAAATTGTTAAGATAATTCCAGAAGTAGAGGGGTCACAATATTTTAAACCCAAAATGTTAAAGGAAGGCAACAATAAAGACTGGAGAAGAAATTGATGAGATAGGAAGTGATATTCAGGATTAATAAATACCAAAGCTGATTCTTTGATTAAGGAATAAAGAGAAGTCACAAATAAATTAGGCATGAAAAGAGGACATAACAATTGACATGGTGAAGATTTTAAAATATGAGAGATTTCTTTGAAAATATTTATGCCAATAGATTTCAAAAACTTTAATTGATTTTTTAAAAAATGTAATTATGAAGCAGATATAAGAACAAACCTTAATACTTCTATAGCCACTTAAAACATTTAAACAACAGTTAAAATTTTTCCTAGTAACAAAAAATTTGGGTTAAATTTATCAAACAAACATTCAGATAAATGTTGATTCCAGTCTCACACAAACCAATCTACACAATTCAATCTCCTTTGCTGTAGATGTGGTCATGGAACTTTGTTTTTGCCATTGAAATGTGGGTGGTTGTCATGTACAATGCCACTTCCAGGTCTGGACTTTAGAAACTTCTCATGTTATCTTCTACATGGTCTCTCTTGCTCTTTCTGGGAGCTAGATGCAGAGTAAGTGGCAGAGTACTCCAAGGACTTAGTGGATGGTAGGGACATAAAAAGGAGTTTGTCCCAGAATAGCCATATAGAATGCCCTTAAACAAAGAAAAACTGATTCGCCTTTGCATCAGTGAGGGATAAACTTTTATGAGATTAAGCCACTAAGGTTTGAGGTTCCTATGTTACAGAAGTTAATATTAGTTATTCTAGCTTGTGCAATACCCAAACTAGACAAATACAAAAACAGAAAATTACATGCCAATCTCATTGAAGATCGTAAGTGCAAAAAACTGAAATAAAATAAAGGCAACCAGTTCTCTCACATTTTATTTAATTCACTAGTTTAGCTCTCCTGAGTTTATATAGACACTTTAAATACAGTATTATCTACATCTATTTGGTGTATTTCAAATAGATAGTAGAAGTTTAGATAGTGAATATAGAAAATAACTATGATAGTTGACAAATAATTAGAATTAACTGAGACGTCAATAAAACTATTGACTATAAGATAAAAATTAATTGCACTCTGTCATCAACAGGAAACATCTAGTGAATATAATTTTTATGTGTGTGTGTATATATATGTATATATATATATACACACATGTATATATATGTGTGTATATATATATATACATATATATACACACACACGCACACACACATATATACTATTTATAATAAAATGTACCCAGAATGAAGAAAATAACAAGAAATGCATGACTTTGGTAGTTGTATTATTATTCAGTAAATATTCACTCTCTTCTCCTTGTCCATGGGAGAGGTACACTTTCTTGTATGTTTATATTGGGCTTGGCCATGTGACTTATGTGTTTTGAGTAGAGGCTTTAAAAAGGCATTGAAAATGTTCAGCAGCTCTCTTGTTCTCTTACTCTTTGATGAGAACAAGATGCCTCAAATAGGAAATGCTCCTTTATCTTGGATTCTCAAATGAGAAGACACATGAAAAAACCTAAACTCAATTCAAAACCTAGACCTGAGCTGACCCCAAAACATGTGAGAGAGAAATCAATGTTGGTGTAAACCACTAAGATATCAGAGTCATTTGTTATACAGCATTATCACTACAAACACTGACTAACATATGACTTCATAAGGAAAAATGTAAACATTTGCCAACAACATAATATTAGGTTTGTATAATTCCTATGTCAGCTCCAGGTAATGACTCTGTTAACTCTGCTTGGATTACGTCCACACCAATCAATGTGTCTAGAGAAAGGAACCACCATGTTTATGAAACATGGAACTGCCATGTTTCATAAAGCTAGTGTTCTGAGAGTGACTGTCTACCCAAACCATATAAAGCTTGGGAAAATTTGCCAAAAGAAAAGAGAAAAATGAGATTAAAAAACATGTGGGGGCAAACAAAACTCTAGCTATCACAAACCATTTACATAATTGAATTTTTCTCTATCAAATAATTTATTGGGACCCAGAAAACTTCAAAATAATAATGAACATTTAAACTAACGATTCATTTTGTTCTGAGAGCCTATGGGAATTTTCTTGATTATCTTTCAGCACTTTCTTCAATTTTACTTAGGAAAAAGTTTATGAAGGAGATGAGATCTCAAGATTATACAAAAGAGAAAAAGAAGTATATGATGTAATATATGATCTCTTTTGAAATTTGGTAGTAGAGAATGTGATGGCTTCTATTTTGTCAGTGTTTTTCAATTAATTATGTTTAGACTACAAGTACTCACCAGATATACTTGATGCATTTCCTCCTTAATTTATAACTATAAAAAAATTGTTAAGCAAAAGTATTCTTCTAACATGGCTAATAAATAAAGCTTTATCATAAAAATGAAGGAAGCAGGCTGGGCGCAGTGGTTCACGCTTGTAATCCCAGCACTTTGGGAGGCCAAGGCAAGTGAGCCACTTGAGGCCAGGAGTTTGAGACCAGCCTGGCCAATATGATGAAACCTTATCTCTAACTAAAAACACAAAATTAGCTGGGTGTGGTGGTGTGCAACTGTAATCCCAGCTACTTGGGAGGCTGAGGAAGGAGTATCACTTGAACCCAGGAGGCAGAGGTTGCAGTGAGCCGAGATCATGCCATTGCACTCCAGCCTGGGCATCAAAAATGAAACTCAGTTTCAAAAAAAAAAAAAAAAGGAAGCAAATTGGCAAACTGACTGTCTTTGAACTGATGTCCAAGGAAATATGAAACAGGAGGAATACATAGAATGTTCCCTTATGTAACTTCTTCAGATTATCCAAGAAAAGTTAGGATCATCTTTGTATGAAACACAAAAGAAAAAACAAGAAATTATAGGTGAAGACGTGAGACATGTAGGGAATTGATTTTACCAGAAAGACCGAGAGTAATAGACTCTGGAGGTCAAGGTTAGAGTCTTATTCTTGGTAGCGTCCAGGAACCAGCCTATGCAGTGGCATGCCAAGTTCAGGAATCAGAACTATCTTACTAAGTACTTTTGTTCTAAGAAGTGTGTTATTCCAAGTCTGAGATTTCTAATGGATGCGTCACAGTGAGTTATAAATCTGCCACAAGAAATTGTTGTTGTTATTGTTGCTTTTATTTTTTTATCTGTTTCGTTGCAGAATAAAGAGACAGCAAATCACATACATGATAAACATTCATCTTAAGTTATAAAGCAAACATCTTTTTAAGCACCCACAGGTCAAAAAAGTAGAGTTTTGCCAGCCACCCCGAAAGCCTTGTCGTGGTCACTCTACAGAGGAAAAATCAATTCTTTACCCAAAATTTGGCCTGGATACTGAGACTAATGTTGCCAAACACGCATAAAAAGGGTATGAAAAGATTTATTACTTATAATGAAGTTTTCTGGCAATAGCAAGGCAGGTTTCCTATCAGGTCTAAAAATGGTATGCATAGTTGGAACTGCCTGCTGGTGCCATTGGAAGAGCTTGTGGGCTTTCTTATTGGCTTGTCCAGATGTGGGGCAGAACAGGGAGTGGGGGCCAGGGGGTCTTGAAAGTTGTCAGCAAGCAAACATCAAAAATAGGGTCAGCCTCTTTATTATATCTCTCTGTGTATTCCAGCTCAATGACAGCTCCTTCCTTACCCTTCATAAGTAAATTACATCCTTGCTTTTTATTTTAATCATTTTTCTTTTGAGCCGGAGTCTCCCTCTGTTGCCCAGGCTGATGTGCAATGGCGTGATCTCAGCTCACTGTAGCCTCTGCCTCCCAGGTTCAAGCTATTCTCCTGCCTCAGCCTCCTGAGTAGCTGGGATTATAGGCACCTGCCCAGCTAAATTTTGTACTTTTAGTAGAGACAGGGTTTCTCTGTCTTGGTCTTGAACTCCTGACCTCAGGTGATCTGCCTACCTTGGCCTCCCAAAGTGCTGGGATTACAAGCATGAGCCACTGTGCCCGGCCTTTTCAAATCATTTTTTAAAAAATCATGCAAATATGCATTCCTAAACATTATTATGTAGACTCACCTATTTAAAAAAATTCCATGTGTATTTTAAATCTTTTAAATCTACACTTTTTCCCTCTCTTTCTTTTCTTTCAGTATTTCTGTGGAGGAACTAGAGCATTTGAATTTTACAGTTTTCCACAGTCAGGATTGCCTGCATATTTATGGTTTCATACATGTTTCTCTATTCTCCATATTACCTGCAAACTGGCAACTGGATCCAGAGGACTGATCAGACTCAAGTCTGTCTCTTTGGTAACATTGAGGGAGGTAGTTTAAATCTGTGACGGACGTTTGGAAGGATTCAGCAAATGCAACCAGAAGCAACAAGTTATGAGGGGTAGTAGTGTCATGATACAAAGAACATTTGAAATTCTCCTCTTCTCAAGCCTGTCCATCACCCCTTAGGTCCCTTCTGCCGTCTTCTGCATGGATTTTGAGATCATGCAGATCTTATGGCTATCAGCTTGTATTGTCATTCAGTTGCATTTTGTAGCTTTTGGGGATGCCTTGATGCATAGTTGTGTTGTAAGAGTCAGCCACAGCTTTCTGGTTTTGCTACCTAGCTGCTCTGTTTTTATGTGAGTATTCAGAGATTTAAAACCTTTGTGGCCACTGCCATCTTCTTTCTAAAATTTCCCCTAAGATATTGTTTTCAATAAACTCATGATGTTAAAAATCCTAAGACCAATTTTTAAAAACATCTAAAAATGTACAACATTGGAATTATAATGAATCATATTTATCCAGCTTCCCCTGAAAACTTCCTGAATTCAGTAGTTTGAAAAAAATTATTCAGAATATTTATGTAATCAATATTTAATACCTTTTCTAACATTTTGTATTTTATTTCTTGCCATTTGTATATAGTACACAAAATGTAATATGTCTTTCCACCAAGTTGCAAACGAATTTCCCCTTCTTCCAGTTTACTGTATTATGCTTTGTAATGCTCATTTTCTTCATGCGTGCTGACTTGAAGAAGTGTTGAGTAACACGTATCAAAGGGACTGTTAGTGTTTATCAGAGCAATAGGCTCACAGTTCTGGTTTTGGTCAGGGAAAATAATACAATTCTATTTTGTTTTGAGTGTACTGTCAATATGATGAAGAAGAAATAGCAAATGCACTCTTGGCTAGGTAATGGTGGAAGGATGGTCCATTTGCAAACCTTCCATATTACATACCTGATCTCACAGACCTACAACATATGAGACACACTGATGATGCTATTGTGTTGGTAGATTTGTAGAGGCTCAGAGACCTTGAAGTACTGATGAAACTTCACTTTGCTTCATTTCCTTTGATTTTGCTTTCTCATCTTTTTTTTTTTTTTTTAAGCCAATGAAACCACAAAATACAAACAACTAAGCTTTCAACAAAAGGCATAATTAAATGGCCTTTCCAACTTGGCAGGCAGAATAAAGGCTTTCAAATAAACAAACATCCTGCAAAAATGTTTGCTTGTCAATAGCATCCATTGGTCAGGATCTCAGGAATTGAAAAATAAGTGCTGGAATTTTCTGAGTGCCCTGGGATCCAATGGTATCTTTTGAACATATGTATAATGCCTTCCTTTCAGAGGCAAGGGGCATTGGGTGATGTGTTAGTTTCCTACGGGCTGTAACAAAAGTACCACAAACTGGGTAGCTTAATATAAGAGAAATTAATTTTCTCACAGCTCTAGAGGCTAGAGGTCCAAAGTCAATGTGTCAGAAGACTTGGTTTCTTCTGGAGCCTCTGAAGAAGACTCTGGTCTATACTGCTCTCCTGGTTTCTGGTGGCTGCCAGTAGCCCTTGGCATTCCTTGGTATGCAGCTGCATCTCTCCTGTATCTGACTGTGTTGCCATGTAGCCTTCTTTTCTGCATGATCTTTCTGCATGTCCTCTCCTCTTATAAATACAGTAGTAATTGAATTTGGGGTCTATCCAATGCAGAATGCCTTCAACACAAACGAATTTCATTAGCAAAGAACCCATTTCCAAATAGATTGAATTCTGAGGTTCCAAGTGGTCATGCATTTTGGGGAGATACTAACCAACCCCCTTTGGATAACTTCCACATTCTCACCAGAGTCTGAAATTTTTAGCCTTTGCAAAAATCTACCAGTGGTTGTTGTATCTTTATTATGACAAAATAAATCGTGTTTAGCCTTTTTCATATCTTATCTTTGCCCTCATTTTACTTATAATTGTTACATTTGAAGGTTGTATTTTTTTTTCTGTTCATCTGCTTCCTATATATTTCTATCCCCCTTAAGGAATTAAAAATAGATCTCCTAATCAGGATTCTGAATGACACATTAATGAAAATGTACAGACTCCTGTTCTCATAGTCCCACCGTTTAACACTATTTTTTGCTTCCTATCTACATAGAAAACCTGCCAGTGGCAACATTTTTCATGGTACCAAAAAAAATGTTGAAACTGGCATATCTTAAGCACTGAACAACAAAAAATCAACATTGCCTATCTGGAACAGAATTTTATATATAAGTATTCTGACCTGAGAACATTTGAAGGGATGATATATAGTCTATTCCCATTTATTCAAGGTATCATGTTATTAGGAATTCATTTTTACATTTTCCCCCAAAGCCAAAGATGCTCCACAGTATTTTATGATTGTAATCTAGGACCTTAATTCCTGCCACCTGACAGCATACTCAAAAAGTATCAACAAATTATTTCTGTTGAAAACGGTCACCCAACCTCTTCAAAGAAATTGTTAACCCCAATTGAGCTTTATGCTGCAGTCCTCTAAGGATGACCCTTGTGTTTTTTGTTTGTTTACTTTTTTTTTTCTGAACTACTAAAGCTAACTTTTGAGCATTATCAGGAAAAAGATAGGGCAGAAAATTAGAAGACCCAGGGCTTTAGAAAAGTAGGGAAATCTGTATGTGTGAGAGAGAATGTCCGTGAGACAATGAGAAGCTACATGACTGTTAACGTTCACAGTGTTTCAAATTATCTACTTTCCTGTTCTTCCCTGTTCCACAGATCTTGGTTTTGGTGTGTTCACAAATCCAAGGAGATAAGCCTCTATCAGTTAGGATTGGGTTGAACTGAATGTAACAGAAGAAGTGGTAATTCTTTAAATAAAGCAGTTTATATAGCTCTCTCTGGGGGATTCACAGGGAGGCAGTTCATGGCTGCTATGTCAGCAACGTGATGTTTCCAGGGACCTCCGTTCTTCCTGTCTGTACCAGAGCCTTGTTCATGATCAAGCTCTGGCAGAGCCCCTTTCCAGTTAGGAGACTTTCTGGGAACACTACTCAGTATAAGCTTCCACCTCACTGAAGGGAGCTTGGTCACATGGTCACACCATGGTCTGAGCCCTGGAAATGTAGTCTGAGTTGGGTAGCAACTTAGTTAAGGGAGTTGAGCAGTTAAGGGGGTTGCATGATAGAATAAGAAATGCCCAGTTAAATTTGATTTTCGATAAATACTTTTTTTGCATACGTATACAATGTTTGGGAAATACTTAGACTAAAATTTATTTGTTGCTTATCTGAAATTCAAATTTAACTAGACATCCTGTATGTAATACTTGGGACATACTTATACTAAAAATTGATTTGCTGTTTTTCTGAAAGTCAAATTTAATTTAGCAATCTGTATTTTTATTTGCTAAATATAGGAATCCTAGTTAGAAATCAGGATTTTACTGCTATAAAAAAGGAGGTGAATAGATATTAGGGGGTAGGCAAACAATGGTCTTTGGTACAGCTACTTAAAAGGACCTGAAGCAATTAAACGTTATTTGGTTGTGAAATTAAAAATTGGACTTTGAGATGGGGACTAGGGAAACTGGGAATAACCAGACCTCCTGGGACCACCTTTACTAACAAATCTTTACTAATAAAGTCTATGAGTGGGAACATCCTATAAAATACTTAGCCTCTGAAATCTAGTATTTGTTAATGAGACCATAGAGTTCCTTGCATGTTTCTGCATATGCAAGATGAAGACACTGACCACAAAAAAAAAGACCTTTATAATTCATCGTTACAGTACCATAAATAAAAAGACACTAACTCTTGCTTATACTGGGTCAGAATCTCTGCTTTGAATCTGACACAAAGTGTGACCATGTTTCTTTCTGAATGATTCCTTTCTACCTGTCACAAATTTTGAATGTTAATGCTGACTTATCATTTATTTAATTTGTTTAGTTTACCTTGGAATATGAGGGGAGCCCCCAGAGACCACTGTTTTTATTTTTGGCTTAGCCTGAGTCTCTCAAATACAGAAGCACCTTTCTGTCAGATCGTAAGGTCATCTCTGCATGGACCAGCCTTCATTCCTGAATGGGCCTTTAGACATCTGACTTATAGCAGAAAAAGGACATTTTGACTTTCTATTTACATTTCATTTGGTGGAAAGCAGCAAGTTACGCTTTGAAGGTAAAGCTACGGTGTCCAAACTTCCCTGTCTTGACATCCCGACTCATCCATTGGCCATAAAAATCGTACATAATGAAGATGCGTTTAACACATTTGCTTGTTTGTCTGCCACACGTTTTTACTCTTACATTTTCTTTCCAGAATATCCATCTCTCTGACTTCAATATGTAAATTTTATAGCAAGTTTTCAAACTATAGCATTTTTCTTGCAAAATGTAAAGTAAAGAAGAATGACTGGTATATTTGGGATTACTACTTTTCTTATCCCTTTGGATTCTGAAACTGCTAAATGATTCATAATTCATTTCTAGGCACTGATACTATTCTTCTGGCTGCCTCTAAGTCATGATAAGGAAAAAATATCTGATGGCAAAACGAGAAGCAACATATTTGTGGCTCAAGCTAGATGAATGGAAAAGAACAGAACATTCAGTGGATTAAATAGGATACTGCAAAGCCAGGCTTAGTGATTGAATGGTTGCCCAGTTTATATTAAAGGACTTATTTCCATTTACAAAATGATTCCCTTTGTATGGTTCAAGGATTAATGTGCTGGGCATCTTCCCAGCTCCAAGCATTTATTTAAAAAAGCTTTCCATGTCAGGAAAATTCAGGTTCTGTAGTGATAAATTTAATGATGAGATGTATAACTTCAAGATCTGGTTAGCTTCAGGTGTTGAACATCCTCCAACAATTTTTACCGGAATGGGAGGGATGCATCCAGTGCCATAACTCAATTCTAGTTGTGTTATCACCTCCAATCAAATGAAAATGTCCTTGAAGTTGAGAATATGCATTCCTGAATGTGCTTACACTCAACAAATGGCTGCATGAGGCCAAACTTCAAGATGAAAGCAAAGAAAATCAGACAGTTGCCCAGAAATTTCTGAACATTAGCAATATATCTGGATGAGTGACTGAATTTTTCACTTTTCATCCACCTCTGTGTATAACTATCCAAGTGTTGAAATTGTCTTGGTAGGTGCTCTGACTTGGTATAATAGGCATAATAAGCTTTCTAAGATCATGGCATACAGTACTATGGACACTATTATTAAGATATGTGCATCTTTAAACATTCCTGCTCAGGTGCTCTGGAGTATACTCCAGTACCATTACTTTCTTTCCATGCAAGGACAGATCACATGGATCATAGCTGGCTCTCCATCTTAGCACTGAGCCTGACATATCGTTGGCACTCAATATGGGTCTGATGAATAAAATGAAAACAATTCACAATGCAGTGGCAGCTTGACCACGATAGCTGTTGTATGCAGAAGAAATGTTTCAAAAGCTAAGGCAGGAAAGACTTTTTTTTTTTAAAAAAAGCAGCTCTGAGAAAAAGCAGCTAAAACAAAGACAAAAAATAAGATATGAAGCCAATAAATCAGCAATGGGCTACCTTCGCGTACTTGGTTAATATCTCATGGAGCTTAGGCTTCATTTGGAGGACAGTAGTGTAGCTCCCACAAACACAAAGATTCACAAAGCAGTTAAGGACGGTTCAAAGACCAACATTAATTAAAAAGAAATTTCGTTACAATTTTCTATAAAGAACACGAAAGGGGAGTCCACGCGTCGGTCCACAGCAATGCTTTCCCTCCTCCTCATTTCCTTCACATATCCCAGCAATCAGATCCTTTGTCATCTCTTACCCCCAACTCCCAAAACAAGACTTTTCTTCCTCCCCTACCCCACAGGGCTTTCTGCCCTCCTTTCCTTCCTCCATGGGATTTCTCTTAGCCTTTTATTATGTAGATAAACTTAGCTGCTGTCCACTATAAATTGTCTATTCCCTTCAGGAAGGGTGTAGAGAAGAGGAATTGCCGAATAATCTTTGGGAGACTAGATGAGTGTCCAAGTCCATTCACATTTCCAGATTAATCACTTTTGTCCCACTGCAGTAATATTTTTAGTCAGGCACTCAACAAGTATCAGAGTTTGATATGGAAAGAGAATGAGATTCCATAATGTGTGCAGTATTCATAAACACAATTACTTTTATAGCCATCACAGACATGTCAAGGCACAGTAAAGCTCACTCTTACAGAGGACTTATCTGGTATAGTATAGTGATTAGGCAGATACGTAGGATCATAAGTTTTTTTTTTTTTTTTTTTGAAAGGAGTCTCTCTCTGTCGCCAGGAGGCTGCAGTGTAGTGGTGGGTCTCGGCTCACGGCAACTTTTGCCTCCCAGGTTCAAGAGATTCTCCTGCTTCAACCTCCCGAGTAGCTGAGACTACAGGCAAGTGCCACCATGCCTGGCTAATTTTTGTATTTTTAGTAGAGGTGGGGTTTCACCATGTTGGTCAGGATGCTCTCAATCTCTTGACCTCATGATCTACCAGCCTCAGCCTCCCAAAGTGCTGGGATTACAGGAGTGAGCCGCTGCACCTGGCTGATCATAAACTTTTTACTATGCAGAATTGGTAGAAGGTGTGTTATAGAACATAGCATCCTTGAACCGAACAATTTTCAGACTAAAGTATGTCATGTTTTAGACAGCAGCACTTTACTAGTGGAGGATGGATAAGCAGCCTAGCTTTATGACAACTGCAAGTACTCAGGCAGTAGTACTTAGGCAGATGGTCAAAACTAAGCTAGGTATTTCACATTGATTCTTTGGTAGCAGCACACGTTGAATGACCATGTCTAAGGAAGGCTCTCAAGGGAACTTTTACATCACTTAGTGGCACTGGTTTAACATATCACTTTCTAAGGTCTTTTCCAGCTCTGATTAAACAATTTCACACAATTATCTCAACTATAAGTGGCAGAAATATATTGCTTATTAAGTACATATGATGACTAGGAATTGACTGGTTATTGTCCATATTGTGAAAACCTGATTAATTCCAGAATGATAAAATAATACAATTAAGATAAGCACATGAAAACCAGAACATTACATATTCTGACTGGGATTTCAAACATTGTTGATTGTATTTGAAGAGCACTGAGGCTTTAAAAAACAGTAGTGTATATGGGAGTTTAGCTGGAGTAGTATTTCCAGTACATTCTCTTCCTGGCTTTTCTGATGCTGCCTTCTTTTTTAAAACATAAAAAGAAAAAAATTAGAAATAGGCAGGGTTTTGCAATGTTGCCTAGGCTGGTCACAAACTGCTGGGCTCAAGTGATCCTCTCATTTGGGCCTCCAAAAGTGCTGGGATTATAGATGTGAGCCACCATGCATGGTTTTCTAATGCCTCCTTAACTGCATTCCCCATCCCCCATCATGGCCATTCTATCTCTGTAGAAATGGTTTCCATCTAACATATGTTTACTTTTAAGTTGCAGGTGCATCCTCATGAACACCGGTGGTTTTCCCCTTCAGAATCCTCTTGACCTTACTTTTTAATTCTAGCCGTTGCCGCAGTGGGTGGTCTGTGCCCTGTAGGCTTTGCTCAGATCAGCACGGCTAGAACAGGTCAGCACCACAGCCCCTTCCTCACCCTCCACCAGCACTTTGTCTCTGCCCCAGTCAGATACTTCTTGCCTCCTCTGCCGGGCTTTTCCATTACACAGAACTGTTGGACACTCAGTCACATATTTACTTCTAGAAATGTGAGGTGCATAATTCACGGGAGGCTGTCTTCTGGCACTGGGAGATGGGATCTATTGTAGACATGCTTTCCTATTTGCCCTCAGTTGACCAGAAGGTCCCAGGAGAATAAACCACCAGTTGCCTGTAGCAGAGGCCCACTCTACAACATAATTTTGAACAGGTTTTCCTCCTTTCATGTTTTACTCTCCTGCCACGTCCTCCTGTTCTGAAGGATCATACTCCCAAATAAACTATGGGCACACAAATATGTCTCAAGATTTGGGGATGCACAGGCCAAAACATGTGTATGTCATACTGTTGGGAATCTTCTTATCACTTTGTAAGAAAGAGTTACAAAAATATTTTTTCTCTGCTTCTTTGTTTTTTGACTACTAAAAACTTATGCCCCAGAGAGGGAACCTACAGTTTATACCATCTAATAGGTAGCCACTAGATACACACATATAGTGAGCACCTGAGCTCATTATGTTCAAGTCTTGAACATTGGTATGTATTTTGTACTTACAGGACATCTCAGTTTATATATTTAAAAAGTGTTAATTTTTATATAGGTTTCATGTTGAAATAATATTTTTCATATATTGGGTTAAATAAAATACATTATTAAAATGAATTTTGTCATCTTTAACACTTAAAATGTGGTTATTAGACATTTAGTATTACATGTGTGGCTAACATTATAACCTTATTGGCTGCTTCTACCATAGATGAAAAGGGACTTCAGAGATGTATTAGTCAACTGCAAAGCACTTACTTTATTTGAAGCTAATTGAAATTTTAAAAATCATATAAAAATGATGAGACAATGAGGAAAATTTGAAAACCGCCTGGATATTTGATGTGAGAAATTACTGTTAACTCATTTTTTAACTGTGATAATGGTCTCAGGTTTTTTTTTTTTTTTAAGATTTATTATCTTTTAGAGATATACACCAAAATATTTAAGAATGAAATGACGTAATGTTATAGTTTGCTTCAAAAGAAGGTAGGTAGACATATAAATAAAAGCAGCTTTTAGTTGAAAATTGGTAAAGTTGGATAATGGTTTTGGGAATGTATTACCTATTGTCTCTACCTTTGTATATATTTGTAATTTTCTACAAGAAGAAATGATTTATCAAAAGAAATAAACTTTTGTCAATAGCTAGTGATAAAAAGACACTGACCTGTGGGCTGTGTGTGAAAGTGATGTGTGTGTGTGTGTGTGTGTGTGTGTGTGTGTGTGTGTGGTGTGTGTGTATAGCTCATATATATATATCTCACTATATACTCCACTTCCCAGAATTCATTTCTTATTGGCCTCTTGGCAAGAGGATGGTGCCTGCAGTTTTACTATGGTGGGTGTGCACAAAATGCTAGGTAGAACTTCTCATTGCCCGGAGGAGTTATATGAATAATTTAATGTTTGTTCAATTTCAAAGTGATCTCTGTGAGAACCAAAGAAATATATTTAAGGAGCTCCTTCTATATTATGATTATATAAAAATATAAATAATATATAAAATTATATATTATTACATATAAAATATATATTATATATGATTACATATAGTATATATAACATTACATATTGCAAATATATTATAACATAAAATATGTAATACTTATACATAGATTTATTTATATTTCCAATTTTGTATATAAATATAAAATTTAAAGCATAAATATACTTAAATACATATAACAAATATAAATACATTATATATAACTACATACTTATAAAATGAGCTTCCTTTCATATTATGACTTATTATCTGTTCTCTGAAGATCATTTTCATTGCAATGCTTCAAAAATATACACATTCATTTTTCTTCTTGTTACAAGTATTAGAATTTAAGGTTTGATCTTGTAAACTTCTCATTGAGTTAGCCATATTGCCTTAGTCCTGAGACAAAGCAAGATTTAATTTAACCATTAGAAAACAAGAAGTATTGGGTTCTACAGGCAAGAACCCTTAAAAAACATGTCTGAGCTCCTAGTCCTCCAGTCGATGGCTATTTTGTGGCTCATTTTTAATCTTCCAGTAGAATAACATGCAGGAGTAACTAGTGGATTTGGGAGTGGTTAGGGTGGTAGGGATAGAGTGTGTTTCTTGTTGAGCCATGTTTCAAGATAAAATAACCAGTGAGGCTTGTTCATATAGAGCATTTTCCATCTGCCCTTTCTCTCTAATTGATGAAGTACACATAACCTCAATGTGTCCCAGGCTTGGAGGCAGGACTCCACCAGCCTCTTTCCATGCTGGGGTCTATTGAACAGACCTTCCTCAGGCTGTGTGGTGCATATTCAATCCATCCAGAGTAGTTCCATTTAGATAAAATAAATAACCCATGGCTTAAAAGCTCTAATTGAGAACACTCTGCCTTCTTTGGGGCTTCTCAAAATAAAGAACATTTTCTGGTCTAAAATCTATTAGATTGAATACTCCTCCAGGGATTTAAATCCCAGCACCCAGCATATATAATGCTTGGCATGTAGAAGATGCTCAGTATATGTTTATGAATATTATAAATCTGGGTTAAGAATGACCTAGATTGCTTGTCTAATGGGTTATTGATCTCACATCTTCTACAGTAGAATGATATCAGATCTCTACTTCTACTGTAGTACTATTGATTTATAAATTGAGTTGAATTCAAATCTCAAAAGAACTACAATCTGTTTCCTACATTAAGCTGCCCATGCTCTGGGATTCACAGAATTATCATACATTAATGCAAGAAGGCATCTTAGAAACTGTCTAGACTACAAGTTTTCAAATGTGTTCTTGGGAACTCCACAACTTCATGCACAGCCTAAGGGACTTCTGAGGGAATATAGAGGATGCCTTAATTCAAACTTATATTATGGTTCATTTGGAAGGAGAAAAGAAGTAGTTCTCAGCTTTGCAGAGTTTGAAAATCACTGGTCTCGGCCAACTGCTTCATTTTACAGAGAAGAGGTAGAATTCCAGAAATATTCAGTGGCAGTCTCAAATTCACAGTGTCAGAGCAAAACAAAGTTAGAACTCTTGGTACAGACTGAATGCCCACAGCAGTCTCCTGCAGTCAGCTATGTTGTTCCATGGTAAAAGTTACATGACGTTTCTCCTTTTGTGGCCACATTGACCCACATGCATTTGAATATGTTTGCACATTGCTGAAAGTGATCTTACATTTCCATCATGAGTGTATCTTCCACTTCCCGAAATTGATCACAATGTTCTCAGAGACGGGAGCTGAAGCCTCTATTTTCTTTGTGCCCTATCTCCAATACCCAGTGGAGTTTCAGTAAGCATTATTCATAGATTGACTGACTGAAAATGGAAGCTAAGATAGAGAAGCTTGGGAAAACTGTGGGGTTTAGCCACAGAGGACAAAGGTAAGGTTTCTAATCTATCAGACAAACTTTTTCTGCTGTGCAATTTGGAGACATGGTTTTGATAAACAGCTGTATGGCTCCATCAGTTTCCTAAAGCTTTAAAAAAAATTTCCAGCATTGTGAGTGCTTAGAAAATAGATAATTATCATGTTTTGTATATTTTAGAAAAAAAATGAGGATAAGTACTCATAATTTCTCACCCACAGTGGAGAAAATAGATACATGAGAGCTGAGTTGGTGAATTAATATAGCAATTAATGCCGACTGTGTCTCAGCTAGGATCAAGTTGACCTCACTGAGGTTTAAATGGCCACTTAGATTGTTGCCTTTTTTTTCCTGGTTTTTCAAACTTCCACAAAGGAGGGAGGATAGGGTGGAGTGGCTTTGCCCTTGTGCTTTGCAATCAGTCTATTTTTCAATCTCAGCTTCACCAATTACTAGTCGTATAACCTTGAACAAATTACATAGCCTGGCTAAGGCTCAGTTTCTCCATCTGTAAACTGCAGATAATAATTCCTCAATAGGATTTACATAAAGATTAAGCAAGACATTGTACATGAAGTGAGAAGTGCTCATCAGTGGTTGTAAATATCATGGTGGAATTCCTAGCAGTCCAGGATGAAAGCAGACTTTTAGATTACTGTCCTGCTATTGCTCTTTTTTAGTTTACAAATGAGAGAACCTGAGGGAGCAAAAGGATGAACTGCCATCTTACTTGCGTAATGGACATTTTCGTTTGTTACCAATGTGTACTTTATGTATTTAGCCATGTTGCTGCTGGTTGTAGTATTTGAGGTAGCCATGAGGCTATGCCTCTCAGATCTCTCAATGCAGGAGCATAATTGGCTGAAGGTCTCAGCTGCTGAGCCCCTAAATCCATACTGGAATTGGTGCTGAAGCCATACTTGCCACAGGCTGCTGCCAACCAATGTCTGAGCCAAGCAGGGATCCTGAGGAGGGTTCATTCCCTGGGGGAAGACTCCTCTGGGGACAGCTTGAGCTGAGTAATTCACTAGCTATGTTGCTGGACGTCCTTGACCCTGCGCTGCCATTTAAGATTCTCCCACCCAACTTGCCTTCTCTGTCTGTTCTTCACAAGGGTCAGACCTATATGAGGATCTGATAACTCTAATAGCCTCTCCTGGCTTCCTTCCCATTATCCCTCACAGGGGTTTGCCCTTAATCAAATACTTGCATATCTAACCCTGTCTTGATATCTGCTTCCCAGAGGACCCAGACTAACATACTGTGACCACACACAGAGTAGGGCTGAAGCAAGTAACCTTGCTTTTTCAATAGGCAGTGTACCTTTTATAGCTAATAGTGGTGACCAAAGAATCCCAGAGCCATAAAGACACCCAAGGAGATATGGTTTATTCATCCTGGTGATCTTCAGATAGTGAACACTTAAAGAATGCACATTTGTTTTCTACCTTGTTAACACATCTCAGATTTGTCTCATGCTCTTAAGTGTATGAAACTTCTGGTCCTCATAATCAAAGTTGTCAGCTGGTGAATGCTGAGCTGAAAAAGGCAAGTTCTTTGCTGAATGGCCAGAGTGAAGACTACTTAAGAATTGTCATTCTTATTACCATAATAATAATCATTGAAAAAAATGTTAAACCCTACCTTGGATGAGGGTGTAGAAGACAGAGGAAAGAAGTGACATTTGCATGGATTAGATAACTCATTAGTTCATTTAAGCAGGTCTATGAGGAAGATGTTATTATTTCCTTTCTGTGTGCAAGAAAATTGAGAGTCAGAGCAGTAACTTGCTCAGGTCACTGTCTTAGTCTATTGTCCAGATGCTACAACAAGATATTATAAGTTGAGTATAAGTTGAGTAGCTTAAAAACAACAGAAATTTATTTCTCATACTTCTGAAGGCTGGAAAGTTCAAGATCAAGGTGCTGGCCAGATTTGGTGTCTGGCGAGGGCACACTTTCTGGCTCATAGAGAGTGCCTTCTCACTGTGTCCTCACATGGTAAAATGGATGGCAGGAGTGGGGAGGGTTTCTCTAGGGCTTTTTATATGAGGGCACTAAGCCCATTCATGAGGTCTCTGCCCCTATGACCTAATCACCTCACAAAGACCCCACCTCCTAATACTGTCACCTTGGGAATGAAGACTTCAACGTATGAATTTGCAGTGGAGGGGT
Organism: Sapajus apella; assembly: GCF_009761245.1. Taxonomy (NCBI): domain Eukaryota; kingdom Metazoa; phylum Chordata; class Mammalia; order Primates; family Cebidae; genus Sapajus; species Sapajus apella. The sequence goes on from NW_022436941.1 coordinate 70,351,241, forward strand.
GCATAAACAATCAGACCATAGCAGTCATATAACAAAAAAAAAAAAAAAAAAAAAGAAAAAGAAAAAGAAAAAGAAAAAAAAAGTCCCTGAGCACATGTTTGTCAGATTCAGTAATTCAGACAGATGCTTCTGTATTTATGGAGCTGGCTATTAGGTGCTTTTAAATATAGGCCTAAGAAACTAGACCAGAGATCACTAATCCATATGCTGATTTTCTTCCCCAAGTAGAGAATGTACTTGCTTATGACATGGTCAGCTGTGCATTATAGTATGTAAAGGAAGTTGGAAAATGTCTGGAAGAAATAGTGAGGCATACTGGGTTCCCTAAGGGAAAATTATTTGCTTGCTATTCACTTCCACAGGGATTTATGATTACAGAGTGTTTGAATATATTACGCTGCAGACGGCCAGCTTTCATATGTGGCTATGCCTGAGTAGAACTTACTATTATTCAGACAATTTAGGTCAACCCATACCTTTTCCTCACTTACTTTAATAGTCGATAAGGCAGATGGAGGCATATATCAAACAATTACAGAAAAGAAAATTGTGTTGTAGGAAGAGCATTTGACCAGGGATCAGAAAAGCTGAGTTCTTGGCTTGGCTCCCTTGATAATCAGCTGGGAGAGCTTGGATAAGTCTCTTTACTTCAGGCCTCAGTCTCCAGCAATGAAATGAAAGGGTTGGATTAAATGAATCTCTAAAGACCCTCACAATGTAAATGTCCTATAACTTAATGATCTTGGCCCAAATTGGCTGAGGACTCTTGTGATAGTCCCGGGGTCATTGCCATCTTCCCTCTGAGCAGGGATCATTTGGTTTGAGCATACTTCATACCATTTGTCCTGTTTAGGCAAATCACAGGCCTTCTTTTCCAGCCTGGGCCTCAGCCAGGTGTCTGAGCTGTGGTGTGCTCTAACCAGAGCCAGCACCATCAAGACCTGTTCAAAACTCACCTAGTCTTACATTCAGAGGTGATGAAAAATTCTATGAGCTACATATTAAACCATAGCAGCCTCTTAGAACATTTAGTTCAGGTTCTTTCTGAGTACACTCTGATAAAGGTATTTTGAGTAATCACAACAATATAATTACAAATCCCAAATTTCCATTCTGATTTGAACTCACTTTCATAAGTGCCCTTCATGAAAACTCAGATATGGCAGGTGGTGTGTATATGTGAATGCATGTTTATGTACATTTTTTTAGATGCCCAGACCAAGGTTACTCAATATCTCTAGAAGTGGCATTTCTCATTACAGTTCCTGGCAGTACTGTATGTGAAGAACAGGGAAGTTGGAAGCTACTGAGGTACAATGTTTGTTCCCATTGACCTCTCCTCTTCCTGACATTTGTCTGAGTGACAATTAATGGACAGATGTGATGGTTTCAATATCTATACTGGTTTCTTCTCAAATATCTCACATATATATGTTCTACTAAGAATCTTCCTTAGAAACTCTACTAAATCAAAAGTAGAGAAATCTAAAATAAGCTTCAATATTCCATGTAGCTTTTTACCCAATAGGATTTATATTTGAATATCTTAGTCACAATAATTTAAAATTTAGATCCCTTTGAATTCAGATCCTTGGATGGTTCTTTTCCTGACGTCTCCCTGAAAATGTTTAAGATCATGAACATGACAATAATATCTACTTTAATGTTTGTTTATTTAAAAAACTCCTCTCCACTTTGAACATTTCACCAGTGTCCTATCCAGTACAACAAGGCAAGAAAAAGAAACACACAACACTTGATTGGAAAAGAATTATAGCTGCTTTATCCTTGGAAAAGATGATTGTCTATGCAGAAAATCTGATGAAATCTACCCCAAAACTACTAGAACTAATAAATAAGTTCAGCAAGATTAAGAATACAAGGTCAATACACACAAAAATGTATTTTTATATGCTAGCAACAGACATTCAGAAATAGAAATTTAAAAAAAACATTGACAGTAGCCTCTAAAATATGAACTATTTAGAGATAAATCTGGGAAAAGACATGACATACTTGTATAGTAAAATCTCTAAAACCCTCTTGAGAAACATTAAATAAGACCGATAGGTTTAGCTGTGTCTTCACCCAAATATCATCTTGAATTGTAGCTCCCATAATTCCCACATGTCTTGGGAGAGATCTGGTGGGAGGTAATTGAATCATGGGGCAGGGGCAGGTCTTTCCTGTGTTGTTCTCGTGATATATGAGATCTGATGGTTTTATAAATGGGAGTTCTCCTGCACACACTCTCTTGCTGGCTGCCATGTAAGACATGGCTTTGCTCCTCATTCACCTTCTGCCATGATTGTGAGTTCTTCCTAACCAAAGGGAACTGTGAGTTAATTAGACCTCTTTCCTTTGTAAATTACCCAGTCTCAAGTATGTCTTTATTGGCAGCATGAGAGAACAGACTAGTACAAAGACCTAATTTAAAGATATTTTGTGTTCCTGTGTCAGAAGACTCAATATTGTCAAGATATCAGTTCTACCCAAGTTCATTTACGCATTCAATGCAATTCCAATTAAAATTCAAGTAGGTATTTTAAAGGGTATGGATTGGGGGGAGGGTAAAAGTGACTAACTCTAAAATTCACATCAAAATACAGAGGACCTACAATGGCCAAAATAACCTTGATAAAGGACAATATTGGAGACTTAGAGTTACCTGATTTCCAGACTTATTGTAAAATGACACCAATTATGAAAATATGCTATTGGCATAATGATAGACAAATAGATTAATAGAATTAAATGTAGATCCCAATAATATATCCACACTTAAATGAAAAACTGATGTTATACAAAGTTAAAAAGACAATCAGTTAGGGAAAGGTTAGTCTTTAAAATAAATGGTGTTGGAACAATTGGATATCCATATGAAAAAAGTTAAATTTTGATCCATATCTCATATATTATACAAAAATTAACTAAAAATGAATCATGGGCCTAATTGTAAGACTTCCACAGTATTTCTAGAATACTGATATGGCTTAGCTCTGTGTCCCTATCCAAATTTCATCTGAAATTGTTATCCCCATGCATCAAGGGAGAGAGGTGAATGGATCATGGAAACTGTTTCTCTTAGGCTGTTCTTGCAATAGTGAGTGAGTTCTCATGAGAACTGATGTTTTTATAAGCATCCGTCATTTCCTCTCCTTGCTTCTCTCTCCTGCCACCTTGAGAAGGTCTTTGATTGTAAGTTTCCTGAGGCCTCCCCAGCCTTGTGGAACTGTGAGTTAATTAAACCTCTTTCTTTTATAAATTACCCAGTCTCAGGTATTTCTTTATAGTAGTGTGAAAACGGACTAATAAAGATACATTAGGAGAAAACTTTTGCAACCTTATGTTAGGTAAATATCTTTTATATACAACATAAACATAGCAATCCATGAAAGAACAAATTGTTAAATTGGCTTTCATCAAAATTAAAAATGTCTGTTCTTCAAAATACATTGTTAAGAGGATGAGAAGACAAGATACAGTCTGGGGAAAGGTATTTGCAAATATTTATAATAAACATATCTAGAATTTTTTTTGAAAAAAATCTTAAGTCTCAAAAATAAGAAAACAGCCCAATTAAACAATGAACAAAATATTTTAAAATATACTTTACTAAAGAAAATAAGCAGAGGACAAATAAGCACATGAAGCAATGCTCAACATTGTTAGTAATTAGCAAAATATATGAAAACCACAATGAGATACAACTACATATCAATTAGAATGGCTAAAATTCCAAAGACTGACCATATTGTGTGTTGGTGGCAATGTGGAGGAAATGGAACTCTCATATGGTACAAGTGGAAATGTGAAATTATACAATCAATCTGCAATTCATTTTGGCAGTTCTCTAAAAACTTAAACATATAACTACCATATGATCTAGCCACTTCACTTCTAAGTATTTACCCAAAAGATAGGAAAACATATGTCCATACAAAGACTTGTACATGAATGTTCATAGCAATCTTACTTGTAACAGTCCAAACCAAAAAAAAAAAAAACCCAAATGTCAATTAACAAGTGAATGAATAAACAGACTATGATATACTCATACAACAGAATACTCTTCAGTAACAAAAAGGAATGAGCTATTGATGCACATTATAGTATGGATAAATCTCAAAATAATTTTATGTGACTGAAAAAAAATGACAGAAAAATGATTATTTGCTAAATGAGTCAAATTATATAAAATTCTAGGAAATACAAACTGATCCATCCTAACAGAAAGCAGATTGGTGGTTGTTTGAGAGTAGATACAGGAGGTGAGGAGGAGTGGAAGGAAAAAAATTACAAAGGTAACATAACTATCTATTAACCTCTATTTATTTTCTAGTAATGTTTTGCAGGTAATTTGGTGATGGTGATGGTTTTTTGGATGTATACATATGATTAAATTTATCAAATTGTATACTTTAAATGTGTGCAGTTTATTATAGGTCAATTTAAGAAACATTGCAAACAAAAACTGGTTAAAAATATGAAAATGATAATGAAATAAATAAACCTCTGGGAAACTTCATGAAATAAAGAGAACCAAGCAAACAATATGGTAGAATCAAAAATTAAAATGTATAAAGATAGGAAATATTAAAAATGGTTACACTGGTAAATGAATAGTTTGTAATATAATAAACCTGAAAATACAACAAATAGATTTGTAGAAAAACATATATTATAAAATTTATTTAATATTATTAGAAAACTTCACTAGATTAATAATTATTAAATATATGGAGTTAATAAGAAAATCTCCACATCCAACTTTAGAAAAATCATGCGCAGATTGTTTGAAGGACAACTTCTTTTGCCAAAACTTCAAGGAAGACGTTATCATTCTCTTTAATTATTGTTTCCAGAGGACAGAAAAATAGAGAAAGCTCATTTTGTATGACTTTTATTAACGCAAGTGGTAGAGTAAGAAAAAAATACAAAAGAAAATCAAATAAAAAATAAAAATAAAAAAATTAAAATTAAAAAAATAAAAAAAATTAAGTAATAAAAAAATAAAAAATTTTAAGAGCCATTTCACTGTGATGAAGGAGAGTATATCTTAGGAACAGAACAACATTTTAAATATTAAAACTCGAATGACCATATCAAAATATTATTAGAAAAAATCAAGTCTTTAATGAAATTTAGTATACATTTATGATTACAAATTTTAAGCAACTTACGCAAAGCAGGAAATATCTTTAAGCTAAACCATAAATCTATGGTTAACATGATGCTTAATAGAAAAATGGGAAGCATTCCTTTTCAAGTAGGAACAGGATAAGGATGTTTGCTGTTATTCTTATTCCTGAATATTGTGTTGGATGTTCTAGTAAATTCAATAAAACAATAAAAAATGAGGTATAAACATTAAAAATAATTGAAAACTGTAAAATTTACAGATAATATAGACACACAAAAAATTTGAGTGAATCAACAAATTTTTACAACTAATGAGAGATCTTGAAATGTTTGTAGGATACAAAGATCAACATAAAAAACAAAGTAACTCTCTGGTGCTCTTAAAATAACCAGATGGAAAATACAATGGAAAAGGAGAACACAATCTTAATAGTAAGAAAAAGTGAAAGGCACCAAGGAATAAATTTATTAAACATTTTTGTAAGATTGTTATGTAGAAAGCTATACAACTTTAAAGATGAAAGGAAAACTTGTATTATGGAAGAGATGTGCCATACTAATATTTGAAAGACTCAATATCATAGAGATGTCACTTATTCCTAAATTCATCTGTAGATTTCATGCAATTTCAATAAAATTGCACAATGGGTTTTCATGAAATTAATAGTTTAACACAAATGCAAGGATAGCCTACACACTTCTGACAATGAGTAAGAAGAAAGAGGGTCTTGCCCTTTGGTTATTGTGATTTATCATAGAGCAATAATAACTAAACCGATTTTATACCGGCAGAGATTACACAAATAAGCCAAGGAACTGGAATAAAGAAGCCAAAAAACAAAAACAAAAACAAAAATGGAACCAAGATCCATATATTCCCAGCCAAGGAGTTAAGTTCGGTTCTACCATTGATGATAATGGTTTGCAGGAATGAGAATCCTGTAAGTATTTAATGCCTGAGTGACTGCTGAGGAGTGGAAGGGACAATGGGTTTCCCCAGGATGCAGATGGGTAATTTTTCACTGAGCTCCCTTCAGTCAGGACAATTTCTAGCAAAAGTTAGGATTTTCCAAGTGCTCCAAAGAAAACCAGAAAGCTTAAAATCCCCGAACGGGAAAAGTTTCTGATATTTACCTGTGTGAGAAAAAGCATGCGCAGAGAAGAGGAAATTCAGATGAAGGGAGCAATGACTGTGACCATTTGGGAGGCAGCACAGCACAGTTAACAGCAAGGACTTTGGAGGCAGTAAGTATTTAAGTTCAAACCTTCATCTACCACACACTGGCTAGATGTCTTTGGCCAGGTTCTCTATTCTCTGTAAACCTTGATTGCTTCTTCTGTGAAATGGAGCTAATGATATCTCCATTTGGTGTTATGAGGATTATGTGAGGTCATGTATGCAATGCTCTCAGCTCAGTGGCTGTCCCATGAGACAGTGAAAGCTCAAGGCAGCTTTCTAGTGGAAGACAAGAGGGAAGGTTGGCAGTGAGGAAAGAGAGGTCTGTCCTGGCCAGTGTTGCTCAGGGTCTGAATCAGAGAATGCTGAAATTTGTGGCAGTATTTCAAAGAGGATAGAGATGATTTTGAAGTACCTAACATATGTTGCCTTTATTATTTCACCATTTAAAAACTTTTAATTCTATTTCCAATTTCCATTTCCTCTAAGCAGAGACAGGGTTGTATAATATTGGTAGTTTCTCTACCTGACAGGTACCAAGCGCATTCTCATTGTTAAAAAAAGGGTGAGGTGGGCTGGGCGTGGTGGCCCACGCCTGGAATCCCGGCACTTTGGGAGGCCAAAGTGGGCAGATCATAAGGTCAGAAGTTCAAGACCAGCCTCGCCAATGTAGTGAAACCCCATCTCTACTAAAAATACAAAAATTAGCCAGGCGTGGTGGCAGGTGCCTGTAATCCTAGCTACTTGGGAGGCTAAGGCAGGAGAATGGCATGAACCTGGGTGGCAGACGTTGCAGTGAGCTGAGATTGTACCACTGCACTACAGCCTGGTCAACAGAGCAAGACTCTGTCTCAAAAGAAAAAACACATAAGACTTGTGTGGCTACCAAGGGCAGGAGACAGAGGGAAAAGCATCAGAACCGTGTAATGCTTAGACTGAAGGAGAGATTCTTGGAAAAAAAGGGCAAGATAGTGACACCAACCTACAACTAAAATGGGAATTGGAGACATGGCACTCTTTGGAATAAGCATGAACAGTTTTGTCTGCACTCTACGGTATTTAATTTAATCTGTTGCAATTTATCCACTCTTAGATGCTCAGGGTCTGCATTTTATAACTATGAAAACATTTGTAGAATGTAGTAAGCACAGGTGCAGTGTTGCTTTTCATGGTTTATTGTTTCAGTGAAATCCAAGTAATATGAATCTATTTACAGTCTATTTAGTCTCTGGCAAAATGTTCAATACTTATCACAATACTTATCATTTACTCAGCCATTCTTCTATTCTAGGCTCTGGGCTAAGTACTTCATAAACATGTGTAATCCTCAAACTACATGAAAAGTGAGTGTTATGTCCTTTTTAAAGAGGAAAGACCCAAGATTAAGGAATTTGCCCAAGGCCACACAGCCAACACGGAAAAGAGCAGGAAATTGAACTAGATCTGCTGGAGACTAAAGCTTGCATCCTCTCACCACACCTGGCTGGTGATGCCTGGGCCATCATGGTATTTGACCTTTTGATCTAGACCCCATATGGTGATTCTCTTATTGTATTTTAGGCCATGATCTTCTTAACTTCTCTCTGAGTATCTTTTCCACTTATTTTGGATCTCCTCTTTGAATAAATGAGCTTTATGAATCCAGAAGTCTTCCTTTTGCATCTGAGCAGGAAAACACAAATGGAACAGAACCAACGTTTGTTAGCGCGATCTCTTTACACAGTTTTTCTGGATCCTGACTTGTGCTGATCTTTTCCAGAGGCAGAGAAGGAGCTTCTAGGATCTGGCAGTGTGGGGCAAAAAGGCCGTCCTGGCAAAAAAATAATCTCTCTTTGGTATTTCTCTCTTCTGTAATAACTTATTAAATTTGATTATAATTTTTAATAATTTATAATATCGCTTTGTCTTCTGTTGCTAATGATTCATAAAATTCAAAGCTCATCTAGGAGTGGTAATTCAATAATCCATTGGCAGAAATTTTAAAAAAGACTTAGCTGGAAGTAGTTTTCAGGATAAAAGGAAGTTTCTGAGAAATACGACACAATGTCCACAAGGTTTATTAGGACAGGCCTGAGAGAAAGACCGGAGGTGGGCAGAGCTCCTGGGAGGGGCGAGCCGTGCAGGCCACCTCAGTGCCACATTGCTGGTCACTGTGGTAACAGGAAGCACTGGGCTTCCAGGAGAGAGAGAGAGGGAAGTGCAGAGGGGGCAGCTCCCACCGGCTAGCGGGGCTCTGCTCCAACATTCCCTTTCCCTTCCCCTCTCCCATTGAGAACTACTTTTCTTCAATCAGTTTCATCCACGTTAAGCAAAAAATTGAGCCCAGGAAATATTAAAAGCCAGAGGAATGGAAAGATGAAGGAGAATCTACAGTCCCTATGAAAGCCTCCCTCTCTCCACACCTTTTTAATAGTTTTCTGCAATTCCAAGAGCACTGCAAACATGTACATTTTAATACACAAATCCTGTTTCACACATCTGTGAAAAATCTCAATGCCAAGGTGACAGGGAAATGATTTTGCAGAGTGGGCATGAATAAGAGTGAAAGCCACCAGGGTAAGGTCCTAGACCTGTGAGAACCTACAAATAAATCTGTAATAACAATAACAAGGAGGGAGGCTGTGGATATAATGTTAACTGAGTTCAGGGGAACTAAAGATTTCCTGAGTGAGAGTCTACTCAGAATACTAAGAGAAGGCTGTCAAAATATTAAAACCTTAGAGCATAGACAGGTTGGGCTTGCAGACAAGGAAATTTTTCATCTTTCTGGAACTGTGTAGACAGACCAGCTGCATGGTCTACATAAGCAGAGAAAATAGGTAAATGAAAGCACAGGCCAGACCCTCCATCACAGAATCCTAACCTGAAGAACCTGTGAACCACCACTGCTATAAAGGATATTTATTTTAGCCTTCAAGTGAACCAGACCTGAAGTAGCTAAACCAAAGACAAGAAACAAGCTTAATTTTTATAAAGATACCCAGGAAGGCTAAAACCACAGATACCTGAAGGGATTCATTTCATTGGAGATGATTTATATTATTAAGAAAGTCCTTCCTCTTATTATCTCAAATCCTTCCCAATGGAGATTGAATTCATATAGAATTCAGCAGTAGTAATTTCAGAAGAGCAGTATGACCCTGTCTTTGAAATAATCTTCCAATTATGAAGAGGAGAAAAATAGCATCAGTGTTTTCTGCAGTCCTGTTTTTAACCTGGTACATTCTTACATTCTTGTATTTCTAGTTACGTGAAGGCTTTAAGTGAAAGTTGTCATAGCCTCATTAGATTTGTTTACTTTGTTTTCTCTCTGTCTCCATCAGCTCCATGAGAAAAGGGACTTTCTTTCTGTTTTGTTTAATGCTATATTTCCAGAGCCTAGAAATAGCGCCTGACATGTAATAGACATTCAGTAAATATTTACTGAAAGAATGAATGAGACTTCTATGATATCATCTAATCACTCTCCTCGTCTCTTATTTTACTCTATCCAATCTACCCTCACTCCTCCCAAGACCAGAGCAGTCTTTCTAAAACATGAATCTTGATGAAAGCACTCTTCTTTCTCAAACTTTTCAAAAGATGCACATGGTCTAGGATAAGGCCATTATTATTTTTTTTTTTTTCTTTTTGATAGAGCTTCACTCTTGCCATCCAGGCTGGAGTGCAATGGTGCGATTTTGGCTCAGTGCAACCTCTACCTCCCGGGTTCAAATGCCTCAGCCTCCAGAGTAGCTGAGATTACAGGCACCCACCACCACTCCCAGCTAAGTTTTGTATTTTTAGTAGAGATGGGGTTTTACCATGTTGGCCAGGCTGGTCTGAAACTTCTGACATCAGGTGATCCACCTGCCTCAGCCCCCCAAAGTGCTGGGATTATAGGCTTGAGCTGCCTCGCCCGACCCGTTATTCTTTAATAAGCTATTCAAGTGCCTCTGTGATCTGGCACCAGCTACGACTTTAGGCTTTCCTGCCACAGCCTGACACCTTCTGCACCAGGACTGCTGCTGTCCTCACTGATGAACTTTCTCTGCCCAGGGCACTGTTCTTCTCCATTTTCTTCTTTCCTTGACAAACCTTCATTCGTCCTTCAAAACTCAGAAAGAATGTCACTCCTTCTGGGAAGCCTTCTCAGACTAATCCCCACACAAGGTTATTTACTTTGGCACGGGAGACGCTTCTTAAGTGCTCTGTCAACATGCTTATGATGTATTAGGATGCTGGATTTGTACGTCAGTGTTCCCTACTATTGTGTTCCTTGCTGTTACTTCCATGTTAGTATCTTCGTCTACTTGGGATTCTGTAACAAAACACCATAGGCTGGGTGGCTTCTAAACAGCAGAAATGCATTTTTCATAGTTGTAGAGGCTGGAAAAGCCAAGCACAGTTGGGTTCTGGCGAGGGCCTTCTTCCAGGTTGCAGACTGCTGACTTCTCGCTGTGTCCTCACCTGGTGGAAGGGTAAAGGCAGTTCTCTGGGGCCATGTTTATAGGGAAACTAATCACAGTCCTGAGGATCCCACCTCAGAACCTAATCGTTTCCCAAAGAGCTCATCTCCTAGGCTACTACATTTCAACACATGAATTTGGGGGATGGGTGACACACACATTCAGACCACAGAAGTTAGGTGCTGCGGTTCAGTCACTTGTGTACCACTAGTGCCTGTGTGTTTGCTACAAAATCAACACTTGATAAGTATTTGCGGATAGAAACACCAAAAAGGGATTGTGTAATTACTGGCATTTAATTTTTTGAATAAAATGTTTCTTTTGTTTGTAAATCTTAGCATTATTAAAAATAAGTTGGTATTTGTAAGTTTTATCTATTAAGTACATGGTGTACAATTTACCTTCGCAAGTCATTAGTCTTCATCATTTTTATTATACTGAAATATACGTAACATAAAATTTGATCTTCAACAGAATCGACAAGAACAAACAATAGGAAAAAGACTCTCTATTCAATAAACGGTGTTGGGATAACTGGCTAGCCAACTGCAGAAGATTGAAACTGAACCCCTTCCTTATACCATGTACGAAAATCAACTCAAGATGGATTAAAGACTTAAATGTAAAACCCAAAACTATAAAAACCTTAGAAGACAACCTAAGAAATACTATTCTGGACATACGACCTGGCAAAGATTTCATGAAGATGCCAAAAGCAATTGCCACAAAAACAAAAATTGGCAAATGGGACTTAAAGAGCTTCTGCATAGCAAAATAAACTATCAACAGAGTGAACAGACAACCTACAGAATGGGAGAAAATATTTACAAACTATGCATCCAACAAAGTTCTAATATCCAGAATCTTTAAGGAACTTAAATTTACAAGCAAAAAACAAATAACCCCATTAAAAAGTGGGCAAAGAATATGAAAAGATACTTTTCAAAAGAAGACATACATGCAACCAACAATTATATGAAAGAAAGCTCAAAATCACTAATCAGTAGAGAAATGCAAATCAAAACCACAATGAGACACCATTTCACACCAGTCAAAAATGGCTGTGCTAAAAAGTCAAAAAATAACAAATGCTGGTGAGGCTGTAGAGAAAAGGGAACATTTATGCACTGCTGGTGGGAATGTAAATTAGTTCTGCCTCGTGGAAAGCAGTTTGGTGATTTCTCAAAGAATGTAAAACAGAACTCCCATTCTACCTGGCAATCTCATTACTAGGATATATACTCAAAGGAATATAAATCATTCTACCATAAAGACACATACACATGTATGTTCATCATAGCACATTCACAATAGCAAAGACATGGAATCAACTTAAATACCCATCAACATTAGACTAGATAAAGAAAATGGTATAGTTAGATAGATAGACAGACAGATAGATAGATAGATATAGATATGGATATAGATATAGATATAGATATACATCATGGAATACTATGCAGTCATAAAAAAGAATAAAATCATGTCCTTTGCAGGGACATGAATGGAGCTGGAGGCCATTATCCTAAGCAAACTGAGACAGGAACAGAAAACCAAAGACAGCCTGCTCTCACATATAAGTGGGAGCTAAACACCGAGTACACATGGACACAAAGAAGGGAACAACAGACACAGGAGCCTACTTTATGAGGGAGGTGGGAGAAGGGTGAGGATCAGAAAACTACTTATCAGGTACTATGCTGATGAAGTGGGTGATGAAATGATTCACCTAATCCCTCTGACATGCAATTTACCTATGTAACAAACCTACGAGTGTACCTCTGAACCTAAAAGTTAAAAAATATAAATAAATAAATACATAAAAATTTACCACTTGAACCATTTTAAAGTATACATTTCAGTGGTATGAAGTACATTCACAATGGAATTGTTTATCTTCCAGGAATTTTTTATCTTCCCAAACAGAAATGCTATACTTATTAAAAAATAATTCCCATTCCTCCTGCCCCCAGCTCCCGGCAGCCACCATTCTACTCTCTGTCTCTCAGAGCTGGACTACTCTAAATATCTCATATAAATGGAATACTATGCTATTTATTCTTTTGTGTCTGGCTTATTTCACTTTGCATAATATTTTAAAGATTCACCCATGTTGTAGCATTATCAGAATTTTATTCCTTTCTAAGGCTGAATATTACATTGCACATATACCATATTTTGTTTATTCATCTGTTGATGGACATTTGGGTTGTTTCCACCTTTTAGCTATTGTGAATAATGCTGCTATGAAGACTGATACATGCGTATCTGTTTGAGTCCTTGTTTTCAATGCTTTTGGATATATAACTAAGAGCAGAATGGCTGGATTACATGGTAATTCTGTGTTTAACTTTTTGAGAAAGCATAAACTATTTTCCACAGCAGCTGCAACATTTTATATTCATACCAGCAATGCGTAAATGTTCTAATTTCTCCATATTCTTGCCGACACTTGTTATTTTCCATTTTTAATAATAGCCACCCTAATGAGTGTGAATCATTGGCATTTGGACGACATGGAAATTTAGGTGTGGGCTATATTTATACTTTCAACTTTAAGCATAAAATTTGAGCAAAAAATTGCCATGCTTAAATTGTGGAAAAATTAGAAATTCAGTTATTTATAAAACCATCCCCAGCTTGGGTATAGTTTTGAAAAAAATAAAGATACAATATAGGAGTAGAAAAAAAGGGGAAGGATGAGAATACTCTCATGATCTGCATATAGCAATTTCTTTTGAGTTAATAACCTTCACAATGTAGTCCACAGGCACTTCCAAAAACATATTTAATTGACAAATGCATGAAGCAGGATCATGCCAATAATGATCTCCAGTGAAATTGGTTTCTTTTTTTTTTTTCATTAGTTTGAGCATTTTTATGATTTCAAGGGTGGAAAAAAGCCTACAGAAAACCACATATACTCAAATACTGAGGATGTAAAAATATGCATAAAATGTGGCTTATTTTTATAAAACTTTTTACAGCATATTAAGGCAAAACCAATGTTATTGCAATATTAAAGTTCAGAATTTCAGCAATCTATTAAGGCCTCTGGAGGAACATTAGTTACAGCAGGGAGCTCCAGCACTTTAGAGGGCTGCCAATGACGAAAGATTGTTCAGTCGCAGACTTAACTCAGGGAAGCATTTAATAGGAGGAATTTTATAAAAGTGACTTTATAGCATTATTTGAAGACAACCAAATGCTCCAAATTGATTGATTCATAGTAGCTTGGCCTTGTTCTAAAATTAATCAGCTGCAGACAGTAGTATTTCATGGGAAAAGGAGTATTTCATGGAACAAGGAGTAGGAAGATAACTATCCCTTACATTATATGCTAGTACCATATTAGTACCATCATTCACAGTAGTAAGATTTCTGTGAACACTTTACTATATAGCTATTAAACAAGATCCTCCTTATTATAACCATGTTATGTAGCATTGCTGAGACTGTCATCTCCCTTTGGGTAAAGCGACTTTAAGACCTAGAGATGGTTAGTATCTTTCCCAAGCTCCCACAACTAGTCACTAGATAGGCAATGTAGAATAGTACAGGATATATGGGCGTTGGAGAGAGAGACTGCAGTTCCAATCTCAGCTCTAGCACTCTCCAGTTGTTTCCTTGGAAAATTGTCTTAAGATCTTTAAGCTTCAGTTTCATTTTCTATGAAATGGGTGAGTAGCATCTACCTCATAGTGTTGTTCTGAGAATAGATATTTAATAAGCAGAGCTATCCTGCTCCCTTTCTCCCAGCCATGTCAGACATCGTTAACCAATACAGCACACTTTCCCACTGAGCTTATGGAACAACTTTAAAAGCCTCCTCAAGTTGGCATTCTGGACAGCTGTGCCATAGCAACTGATCAGAGTAGGCAGTAGACGTGGGGCTTACTCGTCATCTCCGTCCTTAGGGCTACGCTCACGGCTGCCTGTGTTGGTCCTTTCATCTGTCCTTCCAGAGCATTCTTCATCAGCTTTTATTATCATCTTACATGAAAGTCTAAGACATTTTTGTTGTTGTTGTTGAGATGGAGTCTCACTCTATTACCCAGGCTAAAGTGCAATGGCACACTCTCGGCTCACTGCAACCTCTGCCTCCCAGGTTCAAGTGATTCTCCTGCCTCAGCCTCCTGAGTAGCTGGGATTAATTTTTGTTTTAATCCCACAACACCTGGCTAACACCACCACACCTGGCTAATTTTTGTATTTTTAGTAGAGATGGGGTTTCGCCATGTTGGCCTGGCTGTAACTCCTGACCTTGTGATTTACCTGCCTCGGCCTCCCAAAGTGCTGGGATTACAGGCATGAGCCACCGTGTCCGACCCCAAGACATTTTTTAGCTGGATCCCTTTTCTCAGAATTCTTTCCTTCTCCTTCCTCCCCTTTGTTGCTACTAAGCTAACATGTTTCTATCTGATTGACTCTATCCCTAAGCCTGCAAAAGGCAAGCAGAAGAGAATAAATTACATAGCTAAATGGAAGAGACGAGCGAGATGGGAAAAAATATCCAGACCAGCTTGCATCTTTTGTCATGTGTTTTCTAATTTTCTAATTTTATTGGGATTTTTCATTTGAGGAGTTTGGTCTAGTGACAGTATTCATTGAAATAGTCAAATTCCTCAGCCTGAAGGTTGGCAGTTGTACAAGTATTTATTTAAAAAAAGATAGAGGTGCCAATAATATATTCAGGATCACTCAATGAGACATAAATGAAAGTGGTAGGCAGCATGAGTTTGAACTCTTGATAAATCTGTGGTTATAAAAGTGAATTCTTGAATTTTAACATTATACAGTTTTTGAAGTAGTCATCTCTTCTTTTGGATTTCAATCTCGTGATCAAAGAATGTACCTTTTAAAAAATATTTCAGGTTTGGAGTTTTATTTTTCTTGAGTTACACTGGAAAGAAAGCATAGGTTCTTATTTGCCCTAATGCTAAACAAAGAAAATGTTATCAACTCCATCTCTCAGGCTCAGATGTGGCTGAAAGGACTTCATGCAAACTCTGAAACAAAGCAGAAACCGCTCTCCCATTGGATTGATCAAATATTTGCGAGCAACTGGCTTAAAAGCTTCCGTTGAAATCCTTCCTGACTTAGAATTCTTGACTTTGTGTCAGTGTTCACATTATGAACGGTCTATTTAACCTCAGTGTAGTGCTTGGTCATCTTCAGCCTTAGAACCATACCTTGTGTTTCAGACTGTCTCCTAGATTCATTTGTTACCAAAATTTGTCCTGGGCTACATTTCCTTCAGTGGCTCCACATAAAACAGATGGAAAATGAATAGAATATTGTATGCGAGTCTAGACATAATTAATAAGATTTGCTTCCCAAAACCTATATAGTGGGTGTGGAACAGTGGAGACCGTGTACTGTATGAAGGGTTCCCCATAAATAACTGTAGAGGTGGACTACCTGGGCTAGTCCTGAGGCTAACATGTTTCATTCAAGTGTCTCAGTGGATTCACGCCAATCAATAGAAGACCTTAAGAAGTCCCTTCCAATTCTGAGACCACATGTTGGGCTGTAGAACCCAGTCCAAGTAGCACTCTTTACTGTTTGATCATTTGGCTTTTGCTCTACAGACAACAGATCACCCCAGGGATAAGTAGGAAGATTTAAAAGCCTTGTTCTTTTTTCTTAAATGTCTTCATGAGCTGAAGGAACGTTTAAAAATAAAAACAGACATTTGTTTCTCAACACTCACAGTTCAAAATGGCATGTACAATTCTCCCTGCGGTCATTTTTGTAACTTCAAAAGCTTTTCATGTTGCTTTTTAAACAGAAAAGCAATTTGGAAACGAAGGAAAGCATTTAGCATTCCCAAACAGTGACCCTGAGTGTTGACTCTGTAGAGCACTAACAAGTAACCTCGTTCCACCAGGACAGAAGAGTCAGAGTGTGAACATGATGTATGTTAAAAGACCCACTTTGCAGATGTACATTAATTCTGGCTATCACTGGGGAGGAGGAAAATTAGGAAAGACATATTTATCTTTGGCATTTAGTGCACTGTGCCACAGTGAAAAAGAACATGGGCTTCAGAGTCGGAAATGTGGATTTTAATTTTAGCTCCACCAATTTTAGCGGGACCTTGGACAATTATTTTAACCCCCCTGAACCTCAGTTTCTTCGGAGTTGACATAGGAATTATGATATCTACTTTGCAATTTTTGTATTAAATGAGATATAGGCTATATAACCTAACTAACACATGAAAAATACATAATGAATGGTAATTTCTTTCCCCTGCCTTCTCCCCACATCCCCAGCTACTTAGGTCTCCACTTATGGCAGCCCTCCTGGGCCTCACTTGGCTGCATTATAGGGTGGCATTTCCTATTAAAATTTACGCACACCGTGGTTTAATTGTGTTCTCAGACCCCAGCTTGTGCCAGGTAGTCTAACCAAAACATTCAGCTCTCATATCCTTAGACTCAGCTCACAGATGATCAAAATGGTGCTGACAGGTTCATCTCTTATTGCTCCTAAATAAGTGTAACATTTTATCTTTAACCTTCAGAAAAACAGTGTCTTAATTTAAAGGAATGCTATAATGGGAGGGGGTGCAACTTCAGGCAAAGCAGGGATATGTATGGATAAGGGGGATCATCATTCAGTATTTACCCTTCAAATCACATAAATGAGTGTCTCCCTTCTACTTCAACACACAGGGCTGAAACTTGCTTTTGGTGCTCTGATGTTAATGGTGACCTAATGGAACAGTAGGACTAGTGACCTAGTGCTTGTAATGCATATCTAGAGGTTTCCCAAACTCTAGGCCTCTGCCTACCCTACACCCTTGCAGCTGGAATCCTTAGGGCTTACCTGGAGGTTCAGCCCCACACAGAACCTAGAAACATTCCTGACTTCTAGCAGGGCCAATAGCAGGCACTCTGCCTGAGGAGCTCTCAGACTCTGCAACCTCTGGTCTAGTAGTTGACCCTGCTCTGGCTTGATACCAACTTCCAGTGCTGACCTTTACTTTTTTTGCTGCTCTGTCACCAAGCTCCACACTAATTCTCCCTTTTGGTAACTGAATCCTTGTTTGGTGTCTCCATGAGGAACTCAGATTCTTCTTGCTTGGCTATTGCAAGGCTATCCTCTCACTCCCCTTCCACCTAATCCAACCCTTCTTCCTTCCTGTTCTCTCAGAAGCTAAGGTTCTGTTCCTGAATTCTATCCCTTCAATAAAGAGTACACTTGATTTGGAATTTGTTGAACTGCCAATGTCAGTGATACTACAGATTTGGTAGATACAAACAAGGAGTACCTTGTCCTTGCAGGAAAATGTACATTGAAATGGAAAGGGCAGCATAGCTAATGATAAAAAGTATTAATGTCAATATCAGGCAGACCTGGGGCTGGACTTCCTGCAACAGTGCTAGTGTTGGCAATTTATTTACCTTTCCCATGCTCTGGTTTCCTCATCTCAAAAACTGAACTAACAGTGCTTATCTCGTAGGGGTGTTGCAAGCATTAGATCAGAAAACGAATATAAAGTAAGTAGCAAAATGTCAGAAACAGAATAAATGCACAAGAAAAATCAGATATTTTCACTAGTGTTAGTGTGATGATTATTTAATAATAGACATGCATGACACACGCAAAAAAGACTTCTGCCTATGGACCTCAATGCATCAAATAATGTAGAAGGCAAAGATAAGGATAGCTTATATTCTTAAATAATTATAGCCTCTACAGTTTGAGAAAAAAAATTGGGGGTTCAGTTGACATGCACTTTCTATAGCGACCACATTAATAGGCAGCTGTAATGCATGCAAAGAGGTTACCTCTAAGCCAGGTAAGACATTTCCTTAGCAATGGAAAAGGCAGCAAGAACAGACCCCGTAACAAAGGCTTTGCTTGGGGATGAACTCAATACACAGAAAGAACAAGAGTGGACATTGGAGGGATTTGAAGAGATTTGTTTGTCATTTCAGGTTAGTTGTTTACTGCATTTTGGAAGATGACATCCTAAACTTCCAGAAATTAAGTAACTCGCCACTTCCAATCCCAGAGATAGAAACTATACATTCTGCTTATGTATTAGCCATTTTTAAAAGCTTCTATATTTTATGATGTTTTGAGATGTTAGGGCCTTGTGGATCTAGTGAAAAACTGACTGCCCCTCTCAGCATTAGTTAATTCCTAGGGAAAGCAAAAAACTTGCCTGTGAACACAGCTTTCATACGTAAACCCACCAATCCTGGATTCCCAAGTGTCTTCTGTTATCAGAAGTTTACAGTCCAGGATACTGTCTGCCCCACCCTAAATCACACAGGGCTGGGTACGAGACAATCAGAGACCGCCCCTACCTCCCAGAGCCCACCCAAATTATTCAAACTGCTAAATCTGCCTCACCCATTTCTTTCTGCAAAAGACACAATAAAGACTGTACCCCCTTCCTCCATCTTCCTCCTGATTGACCACGGCACTTCCCTACGGCCCTGCAAGTATTTGAGCTCGCTCCTCTTGGACACTATGACGAACTATCATTACGATAGCAATCATCTTATCTGTTGGTCTCACCATACCTGAAGAAAAACAAAATCCTAGGTATACTTGCAATAACCCAAAGCAAGAGAAATCTATATTCAGAAATCTCCAGCTTCTGGCTTATTTTAGCAATGCTTAATCATTGAGAGCTTCAGTTTCCTCACCTATAAAACTGAAATAATAATTATTATCTAGCAGAACCATGGAGAGGATTTATATGTGTGAAAGCACTCATCATAGTTTATGCTTACCTAAATGTTTGTTCCTGCATTTGTTTAATTACCCATTCGTTCATTGCTACCCACCTGTAGTCTATAAACACAATTCAATTATTACTTTGTCCATCCTCTTTAATGCTATAGTAAATTCTGATGCCCTTTCCAAGTGTATCTATGGCTTCTGAGCAATGTCACGAAATCTCACTTTTTTTTTCACTGTGTGTGACTTCATTGAGAGCTCTCCCCTTGTGTCCCTTACTCAATTTCTGCCACAGCTTTTTTAAAGTCATGCAATTTTGGAAAAGGCCAGTCTTACTGTTCGTGCTGACATCTATCAATCTTATCAAGCAATTTTGTCTACAAAAAGGGAGTCAAAACCTTCTGCCAGGCAGAAAAAAAAATCACATTTTTGGCCGATAATTAGTAAAATAAACATCTGAAAGCTGTAGATAATTTGTATTGCACTACAGGCTTTGTGGATGTTTTACCACCTACGCTTCTCTAATTAGGGAATGGGGCTGATAAATGCTGAAGTGGAGAGAGATTCCTGAGACCTAGAGCCAAATGCTCCGACTGGACAAAAATTACCAAAAAGATCAATCAAAAGAAGGAAGATGACCTGCAAAACAGTGCAGCAAAGAGCATCAGGGTGGGGCCAGGCCTGAGACAGCTGGCAAAAGAGGCAACTCAAGAGAGACAGCCTGTCCCAGAGCTTCTTATTTTATTCCTGATGAACAAGACTTAGGAGAAATCTGAACACTTGCACAAACTGTTCAAAAAGATCTGGCACCAAATGCAGAGTGTGATAAAGAGAGACACTGGCCTTGGACGGCCCTAACGTCGTTCACTGGCTTAGGCAGTTTTGCCAATGAGGTTCCTCTTTTTAGGGATAGTGGACAAGACCACTACAGGGGTCAAGGAATTAATATTTTTAAAATGTGTAAATTATGAAGAGCTATATAAAAGGGGCTCTTATCAATGGAAGAATTGCTGTGCTTCTGTCTCTTGTTTGAAAGAATAAGCATGAATGTTTAAAAGTGCAGTCTCTGGAGTCGGGTTAAGTAGGCTCAGATTCTAGCTTTGCTACTTGTTCTTCGTGTGAATGTAAACAAGTGGCTTGACTTTTTGAATCCTCAGCCGCCTTACTGCAGAAATAAATAAAATGATAGTGCCTACCTCGTGCGCTGTTGGAAGGGTTAGAGGAGGTCTGCATGTAAATCTCTTCACAGAGATCCTGAGTGCACTCAATTTATTGAGAAGCACTCAATAAATATTACATATTAATATTTGTCCAGCCTCCTCAGGTGCCTGTTGTAGTTACAACTGCAGGGTTTTACAAGCACGATGGTGAGTTATCTCCTGCCCAAGCCTCTGATACTCCAGCGAGGCTTTCTCTGTGGGAGGAGGCTGGCTAGGAAATTCCTATCGTTGTGATAAGTTCCTGTAGAAGTACTACAGCGCTTAATGTCATTGTTCTAATATCACCCATATTTGATATCATTGTTTCAGATTTTGGATCAGAGTCCACAATTTACTATTCTGTGGAGTTGTTGGACTCTTGGACTGACCTAAAGATTTCTAGAGTGAGATATGAGTTCTACACCTTGCCTTGGGTAATTATTACCTAATTAGCAATTTAGTGAAATACTGGTTTTTTTTTTTTTTTTTTTTTTGAGCTAGTATTTCCACAGTACAGAATTTCTCCACACAACTTCACTTAAGCCTTTTGATGGCAAGCTTGAGGACCAAGTGCCTTTTTGTTGCTCTTTGTTAAAACAATTCCCTTATTGTATGTGTCTTGCATGAGGCTGCTGTCAGTAAGCAATGCCTCTAGCCACCCTTCAGCCATCTAAATATAAGACATTCCTTTGTACCAACTTTCACATATGTATCTCCAGGCTATGCAAATATTAAGAATAATCTGGTTAAATTATCTCTAACTTTAAAGGAGTTCCATACAGGGTAGGGTTTCATAGTCCCGTGACTTAACCCTTGAATTTCTCCAATAACCAAAAAAGAAAGGTTCTAAAAGGTGCTTATTACTTTTTTTTTAAGTTCTACTCTTTTCCTGCCTTTTCAAGTGCCTGAAGATCAACAGTCTTGTAATTAATGCAGTGCTCGCTGCATTTTTTTTTTTTTTTTTTTTTTTTTTGGCGGATGGAAAACACATCCACTGTTAAGTAGTTTGGGACAGCCATCTCATTTGAGCAGTTACAGTGCCAAAGTCCTTGCTACCCAATTAGATAGAATCCATTAGATCTGTGAATAAAAAACCCTGGCATCTGGGAGCTGGAAACATAAGGGGGTTGGGACATATCCTGAGCCAGGGCCAAGCTCCTGTGCTGCATCGCTGATTGTATAAGAAAAGCAGGCATCAGCAGGGCCAGGTGTGTGGCTCATGCCTGTAATCCCAGCACTTTGGGAGGCCGTGGCAGGTGGGTCATGAGGTCCGGAGTTCAAGACTAGCTTGGCCAATATGATGAAACCCCATCTCTACTAAAAATACAAAAATTAGCTGGGCATGCTGGTGTGCTCCTATAGACCCAGCTACTTGGGAGGCTGAGACAGGAGAGTAGCTCGAACCGGGGAGGCAGAGTTTGCAGTGAACTGAGATTGTGCCACTGCACTCCAGCCTTGTGACAGAGCAAGACTCCATCCAAAAAAGAAAAAAAGAGAAAAGAAAACTAGGCATCGTCAATGCAAAGTTAGGAGATGGGAAGAGGACTGATTTGCTAGGCAACTGGTTTCATCCGTAATGAAGATTACAGTGCTCAGTGACCAAGTCATATCTAATGAGATAAATGTGTTAACATGTGTTCGACACCAGAAAACTAGATAGCTGAATAATTTTAGGGATTCTCAGGGTTATTTTAATTGTTGATATTATTACCTTATTATAACTGGTAGACAAAGGAATTCATGTCTAGGTGCATTCAGCATGAAGGAGTAAATTACTACAGTGCTCTGAATATTTCCGATAATTGAAAAACATTTAAATCCCCAAGTATTTATTTTAAAAATATCGCATCTATAGAAAAGTTGAAAATAATACAATGAGTTCCCATTTTTCCTTTACTAAGATTCTGCAATTTTAAGCATTTTATCATGTTTGTGATACTTGTCTTATTTATATTTATTTAAAGTATGTGGAAGTACTCACCCAAGGTATTTACATTTATTCCATATTATCTAATGTGCTGCCCACATTTAAATTCCCCTGATCATCTCCAATACGTGTGTGTATATGTATATATATATATATATATATATTTTAATTTTTTTTTTTTTGAGACACAGTCTTACTCTGTCACACAGACTAAAGTACAGTGGCATGATCTTGGCTCATTGCAACCTTTGCCACCCAGGTTCAAGCAATTCTCCTGCTTCAGCCTCCGGAGTAGCTGGGATTATAGGCATCTGCTACCACACCTTGCTAATTTTTGTGGTTTTAGTAGAGACAGGGTTTCACCATCATGGCCAGGCTGGTCTTGAACTCCTGACCTTGTGATCCACCTGCCTCAGCCTTCCAAAGTGCTGGGATTACAGGCATGAGCCACAATGCTTAGCCCTATATATATAGAAGTTTTGGGTTTTTTTTTAAATCCAGGATCCAACCAAGTTAGCATGCTGCATTTGGTTGTTATGCTTCTTTTGTCTCTTTTAACTTAGAAAATTCCCCTCCACTTCTGTCTTTTTTGCTTTTTATGATATTGGCTTTTATGAAGAGTCCAGGAGCTGTCACTGAGTGTCCCCCATTCTAGATTTATTTTACTCCTTATGTTTACATTACTTTGAAACATTTCTGGCAAAACTACTACATAGTTGATATTGTGTGTTTTGCCGCTTCCCATGGCGGGCACAAAATGTCAATTTGTCCTTCTATTTGTAACAGTAATGCCTTTAGGGTTGGATTTGGCTGAGCTCTCTTAGGAAGTGTTAGCTTCAAGACTTGTGTCCACTCCCTTTGGCACACTGCCCTTCCACAGTTTTCCATGAGGGCATGTCTGCTGATGACCCTGGGGACCAGATTGGACCATCAAGAAATAGCCAATAAGAGTGACTCTGGAGAACCTTCCCTTTGGAGCCACCAGTTTTGTATGACAGTCTCTGAGCCAATCCATCTAGGGGAGAGCTTGATTGGTGATTGGCATGCTGCTGGGACTGACACCCATTAAGCCTCACCTTTATAACTCCACATTCCTTTTGTAATGATGGCTAGTCATGTGCTGGCTAGTTTCCAGTTCTAGGCATGACTAGGTGGGCAGTGATATACTTTCAGTTTTCTCATCTGCTCAGTATATAAGTGCATGGGCAAAAGACTTCACACACCATTCATGAAATTTAGTGAGACTTAGCTAAAGATTACCAAATATTCTTAAAGACCTGCATACCTCAAAGAAGGAGATGAAGCAGGGAAATTAGAAAAATAACCCTCAGATTCCAAAAACATTTATTAAGTATCTGTTATGCACTGGGTGCTTTCAAATGCACTGGCTCACATTACATTGCATAACATTGATTCTTCAGAAACATCACTCCAGGATTATAGAATGGAACTATAATATCTTATTATCACATCTAGTTCTTTACTGGGCTAGACACCATTTAGTAGGACTCAGTGAGATATATCAGGTCTTCAGGAGTTGTTGAGCATTACAGTTTACAAAGCACTGCCACAAACAAGAGCTTATTCAGGCCTCACAAAAGCCCCTGTATAGCAGGCTTTATTATTCCCATTTGCCAGTGAAGAAGTTGAGAGCCAGGTAAAGTACCTTAGGAAGGTGACAGAGCTGGGGTGCTATTCGTCTCTTCTGGCCCCAAGTCTGCTGCGCCTTCCCGTGCACTGGAGAACGACCTAGATCTCATGGCTGGTTGTACTATGCTCCCAGGGCCCTCAGTGCTCCTTTACATGTTGACTCTATTAATTTTAGTTCAGCACATAGCCACATCCATAATAACAATAGCAGCAATAATAATGACTATGACCACATTAATAATAACAATTATTTACTTTTTGGAAATTTGACATTGTCCTGTCTTGAGGTCAATTTCTCCAGCAAGATTAACTTTCCAAAAAAGTCAACTTTCCAAAAGAGTCAATGTAAGTACCTACTATAGCATTACTAACATTTAGCTTCTTTTTCATTTTTCCCCCTTGTCTAATCAAGATATAATTGACAAAAATTTTATATCCTTACAGTGCACAATGTGATGTTTCGATATAATGTGGATACATTTATAAAATCAATCAAGGCAATTAACATATCCATCACTTTACATAGTTATCTTTTTGTTTCGTGATGAGAACATTTGAGGCCTACTCTCAGCAAATTTCGAGTATAAAATACAATGTTTTTAACAGTAGTCACTATGCTATACGTTACATCTCCAGAACTTATTTGTCCTGCCTAATTGATTTTTGTGCCCTTTGAACAACATTTACCATTTTCCCCATCTCCACCTTCACCCCTCCACAGGCCCTGGCAACTCCTATGCTACTCTGCTCTCATCTATGAGTTTCACTTTTTGATTCCACAAAAAAGTGAGATCATGCAGTATGTCTTTCTGTGCTTGGCTTATTTTACTTAGAATAATGTCCTCTAGCTTCATCCATGTTGTCATAAATGACAGAATTTTCTTCTTATTTAAGGTTAAATAATATTTCGTTATATGTATGTGTCTATCTATCTATCTATATAATCTATCACATTTTCTCTATCCATTCACCTGTCAATGGACACTGAGGTTTTTTTGAGGAAACTTCATGCTGTTTTCCATAGTGACCATACCACTTTACTTTCACACCAACAGTGTGCAAGAGTTTCCTTTTCTCTACACCCTCACCAACACTTGTTATCTCTTGTCTTTTTGATAATGACAGTCTTAACAGGTGTAAGGTGATATCTCATTGTGTTTTGATTTGAATTCTCCTGATTGTTAATGATCGTGTACTGGCCATTTTTATGTCTTCTTTGAATAAATATGTATTCAGCTCCTTTGTCCATTTTTTAATACTGTTGTTTCCTTGCTATTGAATTGATTGAGTTCCTTATAGATTTTGAATATTAACTCTTCATCAGATGTATGGTTTGCAAAGAGTCTTTCATTCTGCAGATTGTCTCTTTATCCTATTGATTTATTCCTTTGCTGTGTAGAAGCTTTTCAGTTTGAGGAAATCTCATTTGTCTATTTTTGCTTTTTTTGCCTGAGCTTTTGGGGTCATATCCGTAAAATCATTGGCCAGACCAATATCAAGAAGTTTTTTCCCTATGTTTTCTTTTTACAGTTTTATAGTCTTAGATCTTACATTTAAGTTTTTCATCCACTTCAAGTTGATTTTTGTATATAATGTGAGAAAATGGTCAAATTTTATTCTTCTGCATGTGGATATCCAGTTTTCCTAACACTATTTATTTTATTATTTTCAATAAGATGGACTCATGCAAGAAATAATTTGAGGTTAGTCTATAGAGCAAAGTGACAGCAATTTTATTAGGAAAGTAAAGGAATAAATTATGGTTACTCCATAGGCAGAGCAGCCCTAACACCATTTATTGAAGAAAATGTTCTTTCCCGTTTGCGTGTTCTTGTCATTGTTGACAAAGACCAAGTAATCATAATGCATGGATTTGTTTCTTGGTTCTCTATTCTTTTCCATTGGCTTGTATGTCTGTTTTTTATGCTAGTACCATGATGCTTTGATTACTATAGCTTTGTAGTATATTTTAAAATCAGGTAGCATATGTTTTCAGTTTTGTTCTTTTGGTTCAACATTACTTTGGCTTTTTGGGGTCTTTTGTGGTTCCATATGAATTTTATGATTGTTTTTTCTATTTCTATTACATCAAATCTGTATATGGCTTTAGGTAGTATAAACATTTTAGCAGTATTAATTCTTCCAATTCATGAACACAAGATATCTTGCCATTTATTGTATCTTCTTCTATTTCTTTCATCATTGTCTTATTGTTTTCATAGTAGAGTTTATTCACCATATTGGTTAAATTTATCAAAAGGTGTACAAGATGAAAAACAGCATTCCACCCCACTGGGAAGAATTCATCAGGATAGATTTGGATGAAGCATGATCTTCAAGTCACATGAATGTATGCAACAGAAGATGAGGTTTTGTCTTTGTTGGTTCTACTTGACAAATGAGGGACAAGCACAGCTCTCTGTCTCCATTCAAATTAGTACTCCCAGTGCTTCCTAAAGGTCTTAACTCCAATTAGGAAGGATCCAACAAAATGACTAGGTGGGAATGGGTTACATTCACAGTTTCACCAATTGTAGTATTAATATAATAATAAAATCTGCAATTTGTACCTGCATTAGTTCCTGTTGCTACTGTAACACATTATCACAAATTTAGTTGCTGAAATCAAAATAAATTTATTATCTGATAGGCCTGGAGGTCAGAATTCCAAAGTCAGTTTCACTAAGATAAAGCCAAGGTTTTGACTGGGCTTGTTTTTTCTGAGAGCTCTTAGGGGAGAATCCATTTCTTTGCCTTTTTTTAGCTTCTAGTGACCACTTTATTCATCTTCAAATCTCTGCTTCTCTCATAACATTACCCTCTCCATTTCTGGTGTCAAATGTCCTGTTACTTCCCTCTTATAGGGACACTTGAGATTTTATTTAGGACCCACCTACATAATCCAGGACAATTTTCCCATCTCAATATGTTTAATTACATTTTGTTGCCTTTTTGCTGTGGGTTACTAAGAAAGAACAGTGAATGAGGAGGCAGAAGAATTCATTTCAAGTTCTGTTCGTTTCCTGAACATAGTTATTTCTTCATGTAAAAATGAAGTTGATAATAAAATCAGCTACCCTAAAAGTTGCTGCAAGGACTCAATGACACATACATATGAAAGTGCTCAGTAATTTAATCAGAAGAACCATAAGGTCTCTTCTGCTGTATGAAGTACCATTCACAGGCTCTGAATATTAGGACATGGGTATCTTTGGAGATCATTATTCAGCCTACCCCAGTACCTAAGCTCTTTCACATATACGTGTCATTGAGTTCTCATCATTTTTATGGTAGCTGATTTTATCAGCTTCATTTTTACAGGAGGAAATACCTATTTTCAGACAAATAGACGTTGAATTTGAACTGAAGTCTTCTGCCTCTTCATTCACTGCTCTTTCTTATTAACCTACAGCAAAAGGGCAGGGAAATGTAATGAGAGGTAAGGCTTTCCAACAGGTTGAGCTTTTGGGGTCATATCAGGTCAGTGAATGGTCAGAATCCACATCTTCAGTAGAGAGAATTTGCTACAAAGAATTGTTAACCAGATACAGGCAGTCTGCTTGGCATGGTTGTATGGGACCGTACAAATGATTGTATAAGCTGTACTCACACAAAGCAATCTTAATAATCAATGGGAAAATTATGATTGTTCTGTGACCCTTAACACTTTTTGTCAAGATATTAAAAAACTCTTATTATTGGTTGTGAATGTGTAAGGAAATGAAAAGCATAATAAAATGTTTATTTGGTACACTATAATTTAAAGCATTAGAAACATGGAGGTTTAAAATGTTTTCTATCTTCCTAAAAACCTTTTCAAGAATAACTTGAACAGTACTGACGTTCTTATTGTCTTATAATTAACACTACTGTGCAAACATATGTTCCGTGCCTTGGCAAATTGTCATAGTCCTTTCTGAATTTGGATCCGCTTTTAACATTTATCTTTCTTGCCTTCAAAGTCATGAAATATCTTTTAGAGTTTTTTTAAAGTGAAGTTTTTTTTTTCTGTTTCGTTTTGTTTTTTGCCAATGTCCCTTTCTTTGGGACATGATCATCCTTTATGCCAAAACCACGTTTCTCATTTATGTTAAGTTTGCTTTCCTTGGCTTCCTTACACTGCATATCCTGAATTTCTCAAATGACATCAGTGTCGATGGTCCCATGGTCATTTTTTTTTCTTTTTCTTTTTTTTTTTTTTGAGACGGAGTTTCACTCTTGTTGCCCAGGCTGGAGTGCAATGGCACGATCTTTGCTCACCACAACCTTTGCCTTCTGGGTTCAAGCGATTCTCCTACCTCAGCCTCCAAGTAGCTGGGAACAGGCATGTGTCACCACACCCAGCTAATTTTGTATTTTTTTTTAGTAGAGGTGGGGTTTCTCCACGTTGGTCAGGCTGGTCTTAAACTCCTGACCTCAGGTGATCCATCTGCCTCATCCTCCCAAAGTAATGGGATTAGAGGCATGAACCACCATGCCTGGACTAATATATTTTTTAAATAACTTCATTTATGTTGGGTTTGAATTTCACTTCCAGCAGTATTACCTGTCAGTTCTTTGCTGCATTTTCAACTTTGCTGGCCAATTCCCTCTTTTGATTATCTGTTTTTATAAAATGTTATGTGGGTTTATCACGGAGAGGAAGTGAGACCACACAACCATACGCTCTGCTGTCTGTGTGTAAACTGAATAACAGATGCACAGTGAACAACAAATGGATTGGGGAAAAAATGATGTGATTGGTCAATTATCATATACACATTGTATTTATGCAGAGATTTGTGAATTTAAGAGAATAATAAAGCTTGTACTTTATGAACTTACAGTAAACATACTATGGGAAGTGAAATTTGACTGTGTTATTGAGGGTACTGACATTATTTAACTAAACTGTTAAATTCATGCAAGCAGAACTGTGCAAAGTTAGGACTGCCTATATTAAAGAAGTGAAGAGGATACCAAGTTATCATACAGGCAGTAACTGCATAAGGCAACTATTACACATAGGGCTGGGGAAATAAAAGGAAACTTGGGTGTTTTTAAAGTTTAGAGACTTGCAGGAGGGGCCCATGGGAGCTGGACTTAGGATTCTGAAGCGCTGCCATGAGGCTGCTACTGGCTACAGAAGAGATGGATGCTGCAATGATGCAGTTAAGAGCAAGTAGCAAAGTGAAAAGGATAGGTCTCTTTCCTCTGCCTTTCCAAGCCTTGCAGCCTTCCCTAGACCCCATTAGCAGAACCTAACATGGAGCCAGGTGATGAAGGAAGACGTGTGCTGAGTGGCAACATTACAAAACAGAGAGAAGGGTGGGACTGAAGTTGAGACATGAAGCTGAATAACCAAGACAGTTTTTTTTGTTTGTTTTTTTCCCCCTTTGAGATGGAATTTCGCTCTTGTTGCCCAGGCTGGAATGCGATGGCACAATCTCGGCTCACTGCAACCTCCACCTCCCAGGTTCAAGCGATTCTCCTGCTTCAGCCTCCCAAGTAGCTGGGATTACAGGCATGTGCTGCCTCACCCGGCTAATTCTGTGTTTTTAGTAGAGACAGGGTTTCTCCATGTTGGTCAGGCTGATCTTGAACTCCTTACCTCAGGTGCTTCGCCTGCCTTGGCCTCCCAAAGTGCTGGGATTACAGGCATGAGCCACCGCACCTGACAACCTGGACAGTCTTACAGTCTTGGTCTGGGTCAGGATTCTTTCCCTGTTCTCCCTCCATAAGTGCTCCTCCTCATGAGCTCTGCGGACACAGGGCACCATGGAGAAGCTGCAATGGGAGCAAAGTTAGGAGCAGGCTCAGCAGTGGCAGGTGAATGATCTGCTGACTCTACTACCTACCTGCACGGGTGGCAACTGTGATATTTTAGTTCTGCTTGAGCCCAGGAGAGACAGTAACGAAGAAGAAAGGTGAAAACAATGCATATGGTGACCTTCTAGGGAATAGGATTGCTGGAAACTCAATAGGAAGCACCAGCACTTGGCTAATCAGAATCACATGGTGCTGTGCCTTGAATACTGAAGTGTCATTACTGAGCACTCATACAAAGTAGCCAAATACCCAGGGCAGATGCTGGACTCTTCTGCTGAAATGCTCCCAACTAGACTTAGTTCCACAGTAACACTGATGCCCTTTCCCTGGGTCCTCAAGCTTTTATTCAGTTCTAATAATCACTTATTCCACAGTCTTTCTTATTTACCTTAATCAGGCTATATATTTGGATAGCATTTCATGTCTTTCAAAGTATCAAAGTCCTTGCTTATTTCATACAGCAGTTCTGAGATACCTGTGTAAACAGGAGTGTTATTGGCCCCAACTTACAGATGAGAAAAATGTAACTTTGAGGTTTTAAGTAAAGTGGGGCCAGAACTTCTTAATCTTCATCTCATGCTCCCACCTCTCTGCTGAGCTGACCTCCAAGCCTAATCCGGACTGCCCCCTCTGAAAACTGCAGGAATGAGCCCAGAAGGAGTCAGTTTCTGTAAGCCAGTCTCTCCATTCTCATTTTTCTCTGGGTACCTTACCTAGATAAGATTTTCCCTGCCAGAGATTCTATGTGAAACCTCATGCAAATTTGCCAATTTTATTGCAAATTTGGCCAATTTATTTATATCAGTAAGGGGTAAAGATAGCTACAGCTTGATCCCAACTGTATTGCTTTCTAAAAATATATAAGCTGAACAGAGTTCTTTATTTTGGCCTTCCTAAAAGGAATAACTCTATCATTTGACATTTTTCCTCATGCTGAAATTTTCTTTCGTGTATTCACTCATCTTGAATGACTGGTACTGGGCACATTAACTATGAATCATCTACATTTCTAGAACCCTATTAACTCTCTACAGAATTAAATTAGCCTAGCTCTTAATGAGTATTGCCGTGAAGAGAATGTTTGTTCTCAATGGGAACATTTTTCATTAGACCAATATCTGTAGCCCAAAGAGAAATTATTACAGAATCTCTAGTCCTAGCATGTTGCTTTATGTCCTTCAGGCTCACCTCATTTTGAGCATAGAGGAAAGAGTATGGGTCCTAAAGTCAAAGTGACAGTCTTCCAAGCTTTAGATTGTCTCAAAAGCACTTAGTCAAATGTTAAGAAGAGAAGATGATGACAATTTCAGAAAGAGGGAAAAAAGAAGCAAAATTATCTCTCTGTTCCCACGGGCAAAAAAAAGGCACAAACCTAACATTTCCCAACAATTTAAAACCCACAGCTTTACAGTTTCTGGAGAAATTGCCAGAGCGTCTGCGGCAGAGTCAGAAATAGAAGCCAGGTGTTGGCCTCTCGTGTTCATGCTGACTTCCCTCTGCTCCTAGATGGCGCGAGGTCCGTTCTTTCCATGCATGAGCTCCTCAGGATTCTGCAGCAGTCATGTCTGGGAACTTTGTGTTCATGTGCACTGACTGCTGGATCTGATTCTTTTGTATAATGGGAAGATTTTGCAGTATGTTCAACATGTCTCCCGCTTCACTCTGTGTGATATGAATTCCACATGTGTTCTGCATTGACCACCCATTCCAGGATTGTTTTTATCAACGTAGATGCCCCGCCATCAGAATAATTGTAGAGCTGACCTTATTTTCAGACTGCCAGATCAGGCCTTTGCTGACTCAGACATAAAGAGGAGGAAAATGTCACTTCCTGGGCATTTGAATCCTAAATAGATGCAGTTGGAGCACATTTCTTTACATCAAGTGTAAAGAGCAGAGAATCAGTGTGCTAAGCAGGGCTTTAAGGAGAATTCTCACATCTGCCAACAGGCAGTGATAATTCCTAGAGAGGATACAGTGAGAGAATTCCAGTTTCCTGCTTTTTATCCTGCAATGATGATTACTGTTGAACATTTTGCAGAATTTTGTATTTTCTGCGTGCTTTTCTACTTTCACACTAAATGCTGCTGGACACTGCTACACATTATTCCCATCAAGATCTCACTCTCCATAGTAAAGATGCTTGACTTTTAGAAAAGGCAAGAATCTGAGGCAATTTGATCTGGCTCTGAATAAAGTAATCTCTTGGGTAGCAGTAGCTGCAGCGAAACCCAGCTCCTCGCTTCCTACTGTAATAGACTTTCCCACATACACCTTCTGTAGGAAACCTTCCATCTACCTCTATGACATTATATTTTTCCTTTTTAACTTTATGCCAGTTTGAGTTGTCTACCAATTTTGCTATTTATGTAGTGATATATCCTCACTTCAGCCTTGGGTCCCCTAGGGTAGAAGTTAAACTTGACACTTCTTTGCCTGCCTCTAACACAGTCCTGGGCAAGTGGCAGGTGTCCCTAAAGTTCTTGTTGACAAGTGATGGATTGTTGGCTTCCTCGAAATTCCCATAATTTTCTCTCAATTCCTCCGCCTAAGTTCTCTGCTTCTATTTTTACAGTTACTTTATATATTTATCTATTTACTTAGCATATGTTCTTCAGGAAAATTTTTCTCTCCAGTTGTTTCTGTTCATTGCTTCGAGTTTTCTACAGTATAGCCTTAATATCTCTGCTTCTATTCTCCATGATAACACATAAGCTTCTTGAAGGCAAAAGCATTTTTTGACACCATAAAAATGACTGATGCTTGCTGTGCAGTAGTACTTTAGAAACTTCTTTTGAGTGAATGATTGGATAGTTTCCAAGTCATCCCAAAGTGTAGATTCTTGACTTGCAATGGGAGATGGGGCAGCTTACCTATTGTCTCTTTTTCCTGTGGATATCTAACAGCCTTCTATGGGTTACACAGATGGAGGAAGAGTGTTCAGGTTCTCAGGGCCATCTCTTCCTGGAGAATCCAGCTATGTCTGTTAAAATGCAACATACAAGTAAATATACATACGCATGAAGAATATTTGCATTACAAGGATAAACCTTAGATTTTCTTCTGAGGACTAAAAACTAACCAATCTACAATGTTCTCTCTGTATTTCTAAACCATTTAGTGTTATTGATACATAATATTGATACTAATCAAAATGCATGTATTTATTTTTATGATTTTTTTAAAGCATTCCTTTATAATCTGACAATGATGATGCTTTCATGAGCACTTTGTTTAAAAGAAGTAGATTCTAAGCATCCAGACAATACTCCACATTTCTGTAAGACATCTGTCAACCATTTCAAATGAAGGACAATTTTCAAGCTATATGTTTCTTCCCACTTTGTTTTTTGTATGGAATTTATTTTGAAGTGTTTTTTTGTTTTTGCTTTTTTTTTTTTTTAATTTTTTGGAGGAAAGAGCCTGCTGTTATTAAACTTAAAAGAGAGTTGGGCTGTTTTCTCTGGTAAAATTTCATTTGGGTAAGGTCAGTGAATAGCACCTGCTTTTCTTGAGAATTTGCATGAACACTGTAGTTATGGATTTCTTCCATACATAATGTCAACACGTTGTCTCAGAAAATGCCCATAGGGAATGCCCCTCATCATTTGTCATCTGGGGCCTGTCTGCTCTTCTGGCTACTCTGGAAGGCCATCTGGCTACTTAATAAAACCAGTACATCTCTTGGGTCTGTTCAGTGATGCCTACATGCAATTTAGCTTTTTCATAGACTTTTCCAAGATCTGTGCAGGACGAGCATACTACATGCTTCACAGAAAATGTCTCTGCTCTTTAATGCTTTCTTTGTTCTGAGTCTTGGAAAGTGTATAGAAAGGCCTTAGTGTTATGAGCACACATGGAGAGTAGTTAATAGACAGTAATTAAGCAAGAGGTGGAAGGTATCATATTATCTTATTGACCATCTTCAAGTATGTTGCAAGCAGAGTCTGTACTTTATGTTCCTCAGTATGAACACGACTTGGCATGGGAAGAGCTTGGTTATGGAGTGAGTAACTGGTGAGCAACCGTGCAATTGATGCCCCAGGACACGGCACTAAGCCTGGCTGTATGGGTCTCGTACAGTTCCCTGCAGACTCCCTCCCTCAAAATCTGGACTGCAACCTGTTTCTAAGGCCCAGTTCGAGGCCTGTATTATTCAACAATATTCGTAAAATATTTATTGAGTGCCTATTAGGTGCTGGACAATTGCTGGGGAGAGAGTGATATCTAAGACAGACACGTTCTGGCTCTCAGGTAACTTACATTCTGATGGGAAATGTGAAATAGACAAAACGTCAAATCAACAAATAATAAACAAGACAAGTGTAGCAGACAATACTAGTGCCTATTCTTCTTTTACTCTCCCCCAGTCTCCCTTGGCATTTACCTCTGTGCACAGAGGGCTGGTTACTGCCAGCCCTTGTGACTTTGCCCAAGGCCTTTTTTATAATCTGGAGAGCATACTTGGCCAATGCACAATGCTAGCTCCAAAGGGCAGTCAATCAATGCTGACTGAAATTGATGAATAAATATCCTAGCTTCCTTTTCACTCAGGCGGGACAACTCTGAGGCATGTTCTATACTGTTGTGAAAAAAAATTGTGAAAGATTTTGAAGTGGGTGAAAGAGATTATTGGATTTTCTTTCAAAGGAACATTGGGTATGGTTTAGCGACCCTTGTGCACTGTCTATTCCATAAGGGCATACAGTTTTGATTGTCTAAGTATTTTATTTTCTGTCTGTAGAGGCAGAAGTTTTATAGATCACTGATGGCAAAGCTGATGGACTGCAGTTGGATTTTTTTCTCTCCATAGCAAAGCAAATGTTTAGCACTCATGACAAAGTCAGTAGATTTTGTTCAATAGATAAGTCAAATTTTTATTTGAACTTTTTGCAACATCATACTAGTTCCCTTCATAATTGATGACTGGAATAAAATCCCTGCTATGTGTTCATTTTTTGTTTGCATGAAATGCATGATTTTACCATTTGAAAATTTTTCCTCAATAGAAGCTCCCCAGCAAGACTGAGCTTCAGCTGGCTTCCTTCCCTTTCTTGCCTCACTTCCCCTGCCTTTTTTTTTTTTTTTTTTTTTTTTTTTGAGACGGAGTCTTGCTTTGTCACCAGCCTGGAGTGCAATGGCGAAATCTCAGCTCACCTCAACCTCCACCTCCTGGGTTCAAGCAATTCTCCTGCCTCAGCCTCCTGAGTAGCTGGGATTACAGGTGTGCACCACCATACCTGGCTAATTTTTGTATTTTTAGTAGAGACAGGGTTTCACCATGTTGGCCAGGATAATCTTGATCTCTTGAACTTGTGATTTGCCTGCCTCAGCCTCCCAAAGTTCTGGGATTACAGACATGAGCCACCACGCCCGACAATTTCACTGTTTTTTATCCATGTTCTTTGAGGTGATCTACTCAATAAAAAAGTTGATTTACCTCAGGGTCTGCTTAAGGGGGAATCAAGATAACAAATAAATCCCACTCCCTGCATTCTGAAGTGACAGACTCATCGTCTCCCTGACCTTGTCTCCTGGAATACCTACAGTGTTCTGAGAGCTGTTTTATGTGAAAAAGGAGAAGAATATGTCTGTTTTACTCAAGAGGCTGAGAAGAGACATAAAACGTGAGGTAAGGAGGATGTAGCAGTGGAGGGTACAACACAGAGACCCTCTGATGCAATCCTTCCTTACGACTCCTGAAATCTTCTGTGAAGTTACTAAGTTCAAGAAATGCTTAGATGTGGGCCAATTTCTGACTTTGAAAGGGCAAAATTTGTATCTGTTGATAGTACAAAGATAGAACCAAAGTGTGGAAATGCAGTTGATATGGTTTATCTGTGTCTCCACCCAAATATCATCTTGAATTGTAGTTCCCATAATCCCTAGGTGTCATGAGTGGGACCAAGTGGAGAAAATTGAATCATGGGGGAGATTCCCCCATCCTATTTGCATGATAGTGAGTTAATTCTCCCAGATTTAATGATTTTACAAGGAGCTTCCCCTTTTGCTGAGCACTCATTCTCTCTTCTGCCTCCATGTGAGAAAGGGTGTGTTTGCTTCCTCCTCTGCCATGATTGTAAGTTTCCTGAGGCCTCCACAGCCATGCTGAACTGTGAGTCAATCAAACCTCTTTCCTTTATAAATTACCTAGTCTTAGGTATGTATTTATTAGCAACATGAGAACAAACTAATACAGTAAATTAGTACTGGGAGTGGGGCACTGCTGTAAAGATATCCAAAACTGTGGAGGTGACTTTGGAACTGGGTGACAGGCAGAGATTGGAACAGCTTAGAGGGCTCAGAAGTAGACAGGAAAATGTGGGAATGTTTACACTTTGGAGGACTGTTGGATGGGCATGATTGTGTTTTGAATTGTGAGGACATGAGATTTTGGGGGGCCGGGGTCAAATGATACGGTTTGACTCTGTCCCCACCCAAATTCATCTTGAATTGTTGTTCCCATAATCCCATGGGGAGGGATTTAGTCTCATTTACTTAATGCAGAAGCAGTCTGGACCCCAAAATGTTCAGTCTTGGAAGTATTCCAACTTGGGTAATGGTTTATCAATACCACAATAAGAACCAGAGAGAGTAAAACAGATTTATGACAGATGTAATTCTAATTCCAAATTGGTAAACCATGATTGTGCCATGTTTCTATTTTGACTTATAATTAATTTTTAGATAAATTGGGTGGGTGCTGCCACCTGACTTTAGTAAGTAAGAAGATTAATATCATTTAGGCGGTTTGACTTTTCTATGCAGTTATCACATTTCTGTCTGCCAGTGTCATGGGAGGTACCAGGTAGAGATAAATGAGCCATGGGGGCAGTTTCTCCCATCCTGTTCTCATGATAGCGAGTTAGTTCTTATAAGACCTGTTGGTTTTATAAGGGGGCTTCCTCTTTTGGTGTGCACTCTCTCTCTCCATGTGAAGAAGGATGTGTTTGCTTCCCTGCCTGCCATTATTGTAAGTTTCCTGAGGCCTCCCAGCCATCCTGCACTCTGAGTCATTAACCTTTTTCCTTTGTAAATACCCAGTCTCAGGTATGTTTTTTTTAGCAGTATGAGAACAGACTAATACAGCAGTAGAAAAAAGGAGGAAATATAGGAATGTGGACACAGAGAGAGGAATAAGGGAGAATCTTCATTTGGGAGCCCAAGGCAAGCACAGCGAAATCTCTAAGAATGGTAAGGTCCTAACCAACAAAAGGGTAGCCCTGTACTTGGTTTGTGTATATCAATTCTTCTTCCACACTGGACTTTAAAATGCTAGAACATGGACCATTTTTCACCCTATTCTAGTCCTTTACAGTGAAAGGGACAAATAGAAACCAAGGAGTAGCTGTATTAATGTGCCAGATTAATGAAGACAAATTAACAGGGAAGCACCATTAAAGTATAATCCATGATATAATCTCAGGCAATAATATAATAAAATATAACCCAAAATAAAGATAGAAAAAAAATGGACTAAATTTGCCATGCAAACTAGATAAGTTTTAAGTTCTAAAGGCTATGGAATTTTCTAAAAACTCTATGTCAACATTCCATGGATGTAGGCAAACTGGGAAAAACTGGCAAACAGAAATGTGATAACTGCACAGCAAAGTCAAACCACCTGAAAGATATTGATCTTCTTATTTGCTAAAGATATTGATCATCTTATTTGCTAAAGCAGGCTGCATCACCCACCCAACTTATCTAAGAAATTAATTAATTATAAGTCAAAATAGAAATAAGGTACAATCATGGTTTACCAATTTGGAATTAGAATTACATCTGTCATAAATCTGTTTTACTCACTCTGGTTCTCACTGTGATATTGATAAACCATTACCCAAGTTGGAATTCTTCCAAGACTGAACATTTTGGAGCCCAAGATTGAACATTTTGGAGCCCAAGACTATTTCTGCTGTGAGTAAAAGGCTGAGGACAGAATAACAAAGCCATCGAAGGATCTTCTTCTGAACAATATGCTCAATAGGATACAATAGAGTTGAACTGTCATCAGTAGAGAATACTTAAAATACTAGTCACTCCTACTGTGGATTCTAGATTTCAAAGTCCAGTGGTAATATCTTTGGAAAAATAAGCTGGGCTTGAGAGTTGAAGAAGTGCCCCAAGGCTGTTGGATGAGTTATATAAGAAAGAAATGATGGTTTCTCTTTGTTGGTTGGGTTATATTTGACTGTGAATCCAAGTTGAGGAATCTCAAGGAACTGGGAAAAATATCTTGGCAAGGTTGAATCCCATAACTCATTATAACATCGAACACTTCTGGTCTTAAGAAAGCTTTCTTTTTCTGGTGTATCTTGTCTCAAAATTAAGTGATTGGTCAGAGTATATAAGCAGTTGACACATTTCACTAACATGAGCCAATCAAAAATGAATTATGTGACCTAAAGAAATATAAGTAACTTAAAACACCAGCTCCTAGCTGAAAGCCTAGTAATAGTCAACTAATATTTGTTGAACAACTGACAAACACATTCTCAAATTTTGTTATCTACGGATTCTGGGCTTCCTAAGCTGGTATTTAGTCACTGTATTGCAGTCCTTGGACTAGCTTATAGGAAAGAAATGTTTGGAATACAGCCAGTTTCATTACCAAATAAAGAATCATTGCTCTTAGTAAAGACCAGCTTATCTTGTGCCAGGCCCTCTTGTACTCTGGCCTTTCTTTCTTTTTTTTTTTTTTTCTTTCCATTGAATAAACCCTGTTCTTCTTACCTCTGGACTTTTGCTGCCTTGAATTTTGCTCTACCACTACTTCAAGACTCAGCTTGAATGTCACTTTCTTGAGAAACCTTCTTTGACCTTGAGTAAGATAAATATCTTCACTGTACTCTCCATAGCACTAAGCACTTCTTTGTAGCACTTAGCTAGCACAGCTGTGATTTTGACATTTGGGCTATTAAAGAATATATGTCCATCTCCTCTCATAACTCTATCGAGGCTGAAATTGTGTCTGCTTCTCCTCACCATTGTATCTTCAGCTCCTAGCCTTGTGGCTAACACTAACAAATATTTGAGAAGATACTCAAATATTTGTGGAATGAATGACTTAATCAGGTTTCTCATAAACCCATGTACTGTGGTGTGGCATTGATGCCTGTAAGGATGCCCCCAGAGTTTGTCTTCCAACTTCCACTTCTTTTCTTTGCAATTGTTCACTGCTGTGGACCTCTCACTTGGGATTTCTTCCAAGGTCTTTGTTCAAATATTCCCTGGCTCCCTGATCTCCTTAGCTCTAAGAAGAGCATATTTTCTCCTTTACTCAAAGAAATGTTGTTATTGGCTAGTAGTGATTAACCAGGTCAAATCTCAATCAGATGATGAATTTAATTCAGAGTGACGTCAATACCAGCCATTTCTACTCACTTACCCACCCAGCCCTTTGGTCTGAGATCCTAGTGGTGGATCTGAAAAGAGCCCTCCTCCCAGGGAAGCTAGTTTTAAATCCATCCCCTTCTTTGTCTGATAGTGAGTTGCTCTTTAGGTCACTGCTGTCCTTTATTTTGGCCAAGAACAGTTACTACAAAGAAGGTCACTCATTGCCTTTTTCTCAGGGACCCTGAGGACCCTTTCCTAGCATTTAAGCACGAATATGTCACTTCTATCTGATAAATTAAAAATGAAATCTTTGCCATGTGTAGAAAGTAGGAAAACAAAAGGTTGGGTCTATCTAATTCCTTTAATGTATGCACAGAAGCAGAAGCACTAAGCATTGCTAGTCAGAGCACGTCCCCTTGGAGAAGGCAGGGATACAGCCTTCTCTGTAGGTGAATCTTCCCTTTGCAACTTGCCTAAATTCTACATTTAGACAATCTACCTGCTTAAGGACCTGCTTACTGATTGTTGTTTAATGTCAGTAAGCAGCAAAAGGATAGCAGATCTACCAGGGCTTTTTGCTTCAAGAGCAGTTCTGGCCCACCTGAACTGCTGTGGAAAGTACCTATGGGTCCTTATGAAAAACTGAAACTTAAGCATCAATATCCAAACCCTGTACCCTCTAATATTCTTCTTAGGTATCTGGCATGGGATTTCTCGTGCTTCTTTATTCTGTGCCCATCTTTCAGAATTAGGTTCTTAGGCCGTGGTGAATGGGATAAGGGGAGGAAGAGAAATATATGTACTGTATTCATGCAAAAAAGCCTTTCTTCATTCAGCAGTACAATACTACAGCTGAATTATAGAATCAGGACTTTGAGACAGCATGGAAGGTGGGAAAACCACATTCTTATTGATTAGCAAGCTTCTTTTCACAAATGGCAGAACAGTATCAGTAGCTAGCTGACTGTAGTTGGAATAATTTTTTTCCATTACAACTTCCTAGAGTTTATATTTAACAAGACATGATGTCTAATCACTTTTTTAAAAAGTATTTGATGAATTTATTTTATTTTTAAATAGGTAGTAAGTCACAAAGATCTATGCAAAGGTAGAGGGGAAGTCTTCATTCTCTCTCTGCCTCCCGTCAGCCAGTTTTCATTCCTTCTCCATGATTCTTCTGATCACTTTCTGAGGACATCATGTAGCTTGTTTCACTAGCTCCTACGCTTCCTTAAAACAGAAGGACTTTATTAGATCACAGTAAATCATTTTGAGATGCAAAATATTCCACGTGACATGGTTTACTTCATATTACATCTCAATGGGCTCCTCCACCATTAAAGATGCTGGATTGAGCATTGATCTGATCCTTCTATTGCTAAGTTCTCCTGTTTGAGTAATGTGGAACGTTGTTTTCAGCACTGTACTAAAGTGCTGAGTACATTAACCATTCACCTGATGATTTTAACATCAACATTTGGGGACATTGGTGGCAGACGGAGAAAACCCATCTTTATTTGTTAGCAATTACTGTTGATGTGTCTGAATCAGCACTTCCATTTGTAGTTGCACAGTGATTTTCTAAATCTATTATTATTTTCCTATACATTAGTTGCCATTCTCCTGTAAAGTAGAGCATTTCTCTTTCTGACTGGGACTACTTGGTAAACTTCAAGTAAAATTCTTCATAAGACAGAATGAATATTTAATTTTCTCCTTTAAATTACCGATTGTCAAAGCTGCTGTGGTTCAATAGTCTCAAATGGTTAAACCGCCCCCCCCATTTTTTCTTGCTTTCTCTTTAAGCAGTGCTGTAGATTGATAGATTTCCATAGATTTAATGTCAGTTACAAACAGTATTCTTTTGATGCTCAAATTGTTATATTTTTGGTTAGTTTGAGCCCCTACCATCTGGATTCTATACCTCATTAATCTGTGAATGCTTCTTTGCCCATCATCCTATGCTCACCCTGCCCCAAAGCAGAAATCAGATATTTCTTAAAGGATTTGACATTTTTTAGGAGGCAATGATATTAAAAATCAAACTCTGGGCAGGAGGGGTGTGGATGCTCCCAAGGTGACCTTCTTTCTAGATAATTTCAGTGCTAGATAATAAATAACATATTTTTTAAACTAAAAGTTCATATTGATATTTTCAGTTTATTTTTAATGTTGTTTTTACTTAGCATCTTTGATTTTATAACTGAAATTTGCTAAAAAAATTAATCTTAAAATTTACATAGTTTCTTTGTTTCATATAAGAAATATAAGAAAATAATTTCAAAATAGCAATGCCAGTATTACTACTAAAATTCATTTGTAATTTTTATATACAAAATATCCTACTAAAAGTATGTCATTTACCTCATTTTTCTTTATCCTCTATAGGTTACAAATTTTACTAAATATTTGTTTATACTGCCAAATAATAAAGAAATCACAACCAGTAAGTTATGTTTCAAAATATTTCTTTTTGTAATTATAAGCCAATACATGTATGTGTTCTTATCACCATATTTTCTTACACAAGCAGTAGCATACTACATAACCCTCTGTCTCTTGTATTTTTAAAGCACTATGTCCTGGAGATCTCTCCACTTTTCATCTTAGGGCATAGCAATCTGTTTCATTCTTTATTCTTAATTTAAAAATTTTTCATGGCTGCCTGCTACTACATTCGGAAGATGTACAATACTTCAGTCAACCAAACACCCTATTGCTGTCATTTGGGTGCTTTCCAAACTTCAGCTATTAAAAACAATGTCACAATGAATAACCTTCTCTATTTGTCATTTTGTACTTGTACAGGAGTATCTGTAGGCAGCAAGATTTCTGAGTTAGGGGTAAAGGCAACTGTAATTTTGATAAATCTTA
This sequence comes from Sapajus apella, assembly GCF_009761245.1. Taxonomy (NCBI): domain Eukaryota; kingdom Metazoa; phylum Chordata; class Mammalia; order Primates; family Cebidae; genus Sapajus; species Sapajus apella. The sequence continues at coordinate 70,393,508 of NW_022436941.1, forward strand.
CTAAATCCCTCTCCTTCAAGGTTATTCTGGTCTATCAATTTCATATTTTCACCTTCAATGTAAGAAGGTGTCTGTTTCCCAACATACTATTTTGGGTGTTTTACCCCAAAACGGGTAAATATAAAACACTATGTCTGCGTTAATTTGCATTCTTTTATTATGAATGAGGTTGAGCATCTTTTCATTTGTTTGGGGGCAACCAATATCTTCTTTTGTCTGTGTGTAAACTGTTCATGCCCATATATTTTTATTATCATTGGCATTTTTCACATTGATTTCTAGGTGCTGTTTGTGTGTAAGGGAGAGTAGTCCTTCATCTGTGATATGAATTGCAAATACCTTTCTGAGTTTTGGTCTTACTTACAATGATCACTTTCATGCTGAATTTTTAAAAATTATGTAGAAACTAAAATTGAATCTCTCTCTTTTAGTACTTCTGGATTTCTAATTACTCTTAAAGTCACATAAACATACTTGATTACAATTCAAATATATGTTAACAAAATGTAGAAAAAAGTTGTTTCGTGTTTAATTTTTGCCTGATTTTTCTCATCAATATTACTCTATACCTTCTGTGTTGTTTTAAAAGTAAATCATATGCAAAGTAACCCTGTAGTAAGAAGATTAAAAAGTTGCAGGATAGAGTTAATGTTTGCTCCACAAAAGGCTGTATGAGTCCAGATACCTTATGGGAGGACCTAGAGATGCTCTACAGATGGGATGGAAAAATAAGAAAGCCAGTTTAAAATGAGTCCAAAAATGACTCCAGATTTAATCAGAATCTTCTCCCTCAATTTTGCAGTCTCGTTTCTTCCTGGCTCTCTCATACTTCTCTTTCTAGTCTTTCTCAGGCGAACATCCTAGCCTTTTTTCCACAAATAATCTCATCCAATCCAAAGACTCCTAAAATTCTACGTCTAGTCTGAGACTAAATTTGTATTGTGGTCTAGTCCAGTTTCTAGACTGTTCAGATGTCCTGACGCGATTCTGGTTGCCTGAGAATGGCTGCTCTGAATGTTCCTGGATATCTCAAACTTCGCATGTAAATAAATGGAATATATTACTTTCCCACTATACTCACTGTTTCTTACACATTTTCCTACTCTGGTTAATGTTACCACTATCTGTCCCAGTCAACCAAGTTCCAAAACTGGGAGACAGCTGAAATCTCTCCTCTAACATCTCTGTCACTACTTAATTCTGTAAATTTTTCTCTTTAGCTCTTTTTTTTTTTTTTTTTTTTTTTTTTTTGAGAGGGAGTCTCACTTTGTTACCCAGGCTGGAGTGCAGTGGCGCAGTCTCAGCTCACTGCAACCTCTGCCTCCTGGGCTCAAGGGATTCTCCTGCCTCAGCCCCCCAAGTAGCTGGGATTACAGGCACCCGCCACCACATCCAGCTAGTTTTTTATATTTTTGGTAGAGATAGGTTTCACCATGTTGGCCAGGCTGGTCTCAAACTCCTGACCTCAAGTGATCAGCCCACCTCAGCCTCCCAAAGTGCTGAGATTACAGGTGTGAGCCACTGCGCCCGGCCAGCATTCCCTTTTTTAAGATACCTTGATGGCTGCTCTCTGCTTATAGAATAAAGACAAATGTCATCAATTAATATATGAATAAGAATAAATGTATATTCATTAAGAAGTTATTTTATGCCAGTCTGTTCTAATTGCTTCACATATACTAATTTTATGTTATCTCATTTGGGCTTCACAATGACCTTTGAGGTAGGCATGATTATTAGTCCCATTTTATTTATGAAGGAACTGAGGAGCCTGCCCTTGTATGCAATGCAGTAAGCAGAAAAATACAAGCTGATGGCAGAGTTATTCTGCCTCCTTGATGGCCTCCTGCTGACTTTTCTGGCTTTGTCTTCTGCATGAGTCCTGATTCCACAGAGCTGCTCTGTGAACTTCGCACACTATTTCATGCCTCTGTGCATTTGTACATGCAGGTCCCTCTGCTTATTCCTTTGCTCAGCCTTGCTCTATTTCCTCTGATTCCAAGTAAACTCTGACAGATCTCTTTGTCTGAGAAGCATGTCAGGATCCTTTCATCATCTCCCTACACAGAGTCAGTCCTGGCTACCAAAGTCTTTTTGAATATGTCCTTCATTTCTCTCTATTAGCTTAGAACCATAATGTGTTTTTATATGATACTCAAGGGCCTTGCAGTACTTTGTTAAGGTATGCATCTTTTCTAATAAACTCTAAGTTCTTTAAGGGCAGGAGCTATGTCTTGATCGGGGTGCTCAATGCATCTTTGTTGGATGAATAAATGAGTAATCAGTGCTTGCTATCCTCCCACAAAATTAGATATGAGGTTGCCTTTTCTCTCTCAACTTGCAGTGCTGTAAATAAAAATTGTATTGGCACTTGGAAAATTCCAATATTATCTTCAATTTCTAGCCATTTTGCAATCTCAATATTTTATCTTTTCCACAATACTGATTATACCTTTGAGAAAATGGTATTTTTTTTTTTCTCTCTCCTTCATTCCAAATGACGTGAATAAGTCTGGGTGACCCCTAGATTTTACCACTTATGAAAAAATGGGGCCAACCCATTGGTAAGAGTAAAAGAAAAAACCCAACTATTCAAACCTGAGGGCAGTTTCCTCCCACAACGAAGTTATTTGTAAATATCATTCCTTTATTTTCCTTTTGCAGAACTACCTTTAGACATATTGTTCTGTCCTTTAATCATGCCAAATAAATCAACCAATTCTTTCACTTTTCTATTTCTGAGCATTCCTTCAGCTTGCCATCACCAGAAACATACCCTTCAAATCTTAATAAAATAAACCTAAAACTTTTTTTTAAACAACAACAACAAAAGCTTCCAACTTGTCTGTACAATGTCCCAATGAGATCAGCACAAGTGGCATCATTCTTGACATTTTAGCAGTAGGCAGACCAAGCACAGAGACCAAGCGACTTTGCCCAAGGCCATAGGGCAAGTCAGTACCAGAGCTGAAATTAGATACAAGGGAACCTGGCCCTTTGCCCTGGATTCAGACACTGGGTCATGTTAACCTCAGAATTCATTTTCCTTTGTTTCATGCCCTGCAAAAGATTAGAGGATAGGGAGACAATGAAGCTATGAAAGACAGGATCTCTTCCTGGATTGTTAAACGCAGCACAAGTAAATTGACTTAAGCTACAGTGAAAGGAGATGCATGTGCTTCCCTGTCTGTTTTTTTTTTTTCCAAGTGGTAGAAGCGGCCATCTCTGGGGTCACCACAGGATTGACACCTCATATTTGGTCTTCCAAAAACCTGTCTTTAAACTCAAGCTTTCAGTTTGCCATTGGGAATGTTTGCCTTCGGAAAGTCTTTAAAGGGAGTCACTGGGTTCTGTAGTTTTTACCCTCTGTGAGAGAAATTGTCCTTGCTCACTCCCTAGGCCAATGTTCTACCTAGCAGCTGTTTGCACCTTCTCTCTCAGATCTGAGAAAGGTGCTGGCGGCTCCCCTCTGTAGCCGCTCTGGGAACAGGGGCCCCAGAAGTCTACTGAGGAGGAAAGTGTTCTTAAGAAACATTTCTTGGCAGCAAGCAAAATTTCCATAAAACTCTTAAATATAATAAAATGTAATTAAAGTGCCACGTTGAGTTAGCTCCCTTTGAAGTTTCACACTTGCATAATAAACCAAGCCATAAACCAAGATTTGAATTGGACATTTTATTTCTTTTTACAGATTAATTCTCATTAATTATCTACTTGACCCCTCCTGTTATAGAGAAGTAAGTACCTGCTGCACTGTAATTTGTGCTGATAAAAGGCAGTAAAAGATGAACTCACTGCTGGAAATGGAATTGCACATAATGTCACTTTGTAGTCAGAGAAAATTAGAGCCCATGTTTAGAAATCACATTATCACAGCTTCAAATGATCTCAGAAATGAGGTATATTCTGCATTTTTGTCTTTTTTGTCACAGAATTTCAAATTTTATGTTAAGTGGCTGGTCCTCTGATGAAAGATGTGGTCCCTTACAAAGCAGGAGTTTTTTTTTTTTGCTAACCTGCAGTGCACAGATCTTAAAACTATAGATCTAGCCATGAGAGATGGTATGGGACAGCTGTTTTGCACTGGGGCAAAGACGTAAGGTTTTAGAACTTCTTTGTATCTTATTGTGCAATTTACAGTCCCCTTAATAACCACATAGACAAAGAAGACTTTTCACTGAGACCAGTAAGAGTTTACCAACTTACAGGTTATGCCACAAAGACTGATTACTTGTGTCTCACACTCAATGAAAGTTCCTAGGGTGAACTCTCGTGAGTCTTAATGATGAAAATTAATTTGCTTTGTGTGTAGAGACATTTATTTGTGTATACCTGTGTGCCTGTGTATGTTTAGGCTATTTACAAGTAGTTGATGTGTTCTTTTTTCTTGAGCTGTAGAGACTGCGAAGTCTTCAGGAACAGAAACAGTACAATATAGTGAAAAAATTAGCAGTGGATGGGTCCGAGAACCAAAAATAATTATTGGTATAAAGAAGCAGTCCAGGAAAAGGCTTGGATTGAGCTAACCTGATATTTAAAAGAGAGGACAGAAGAAAATACGATAGATATGAAAGCCACAGGTTCTTTGTGTAGATAATTATTCACCTTGGGAAAGGTGACTTGATGTTTTCATAGATTTCAGCCACTGAAACCTGGTTTGTTCATCTTGTCAAGGGAAGCGGGGAGAGGTGGTAAGTAAGAAACAAAAGGATGGAGGATACCCTTCTACCCCTGTGTTCAGCAATTGCAGAGCAGTATCTCAAAATGTCCTGAGATCTAAAGCAAAGGAAAGTGTTGTGAATATAGCTGTGTTTACTCAGGGAGGGGAACATCACACACTGGGGCCTGTCAGGAGGTGAGGAGCTAGGGGAGGGATAGTATTAGGAGAAATACCTAATGTAGATGATGGGTTGATGGGTGCAGCAAACCACCATGGCACATGTATACCTATGTAACAGACCTGCACGTTCTGCCCATATATTCCAGAACTTAAAGTATAATTAAAAAAAAATAAAGAAAATGTGTCTTTTTTTGTTTTTGTTGCTCACTGTGTATGCAGCCTAGCTGAGTCAAGTATTTCACAGTGCTACATAGCTATATAAACTATTTCCTCACTAAGAACACCAGCTTCCCCTAGGGTAAAAGCCTACAAAGCCAAAGTTTTCATAAAGAGTTGTAAAAAATAGTGAAAGAACAAATTTATGAGGTCACCTCCCCTTCCCTCTATCAACGAAGAATTAAATCTCCCCAGAATGTTCCCTGGTCAATCTTGTCTAGTCATTCTTTGAATAGTAATAAAAATAACGTTTTAGGCTTTTTCAGATTGTATTCAAGGCTACACACAAAATTGCTTGTTTTGTGGTCTTGAATCCAACCATTTGCCAGGCTAAATTGAATTTTATTTTTTCATTTTTTTTGTAGTAATTGAATTTGTCATTGGCCATGAGCATAATGTACAACTGGAGAATGAGGGCGAGGGGCTGGAGTGAGGGGGAAGAAAGTTGCCACAGTAGTAACAGCAGAAAATGGCATTGAACAACAAGGAAATGCAGGTTACATGAATGTTCCTCAGAAAATCTTTACACCTTGGAAAGCTTAGGAGTGCATGGTAACAGGGTAACACAGGCAGACTCTGGACACATTTTGCGTGTGTGATAGGATTTTATTCCTGGACATCTCAGCCTGCTTTGCTAACAGGAATCGTGTTATGTTAAGAATAAATGTTTCTTTGTTAATTCTTTTCTGCAATATACCTGTATTTGATAGATAGTGTATTAGGGTTTTCCAGAGAAACACAATGAATAGAACAGATATAGAAGATATAGACATAGATACACACACACACACACACACACACACACACACACAGAGAGAGAGAGAGAGAGAGAGAGAGAGAGAGAGAGAGAGAGATGCAATTATGGAAGCTGAAGTTCATGATCTGCTGTCTGCAAGTTGGAGACCCAGGAAAACCAAGTGGTGAGGTTCTGGTCTGAGTCTGAGTCTGAAGTTCTGTGAACCAGAACTGATGGTGTAAGTTTTAGTCCAAGTCTGAAGGCCTGAGACCCAGGAGCACTGATAATGAACCAAGTATCCAAGGGAAGGAGAAGGTCGATGTTCCAGCTCAAGCTGAGTCCCAGCTCAAGGCAAAGAGTGAATTCTTCCTACCTTCACCTTTTTTGTTCTATTCAGGTCCTCAAAGGATTGGATGATGCCTACCCACATTGGAGAGGGCAAACTGACCTACTCAGTTCTACTGATTCAAATGTGGGAAAACTTCTCACAGTTATACCCAGAAATAGTGTTTTACCAAATACATGGGCACCCTGTGACCCAGTCAAGTTGCCACATAAAATTAGCCACCATAGACAGAAACAAGCTTCCCTTTACTCCCATCATACAAATTCTTCTTTTATTTGCTAACTGAAGACTAAAGCTAAGACAAGGAAGCTCCAGGAAGCCCAGTGAAGTCAACATCTGCTTTTTAAACATATTCTAGATCCCTTTTATAGTTATCTATGACGTAAGTGGAGCAGGGGTCTGATCTCACTTGCTGATCAGGACCCCAGGACCAATATGTCATTCTTGACTTTCTCTTGCGTGACACCTGGCCTCATGTTAACCAGAACTGACATTGTATTCTTTGTCCCGCACCTTGACACCTTTTCCCTTTTGTTTCATCTTCTTGACCCATGTAAAATTTTAACACATTTCTGAAAGCAAGCCACAGAGCATTATGAAAAAAGAAATAGTTGAGCAGAAGGAAAGAAGAGTAAATCAAGGAAAAAAAAACTACTGAAATCAAAGACATTTCTCTCACATCAGATGGTTGACCCCTCCTCACAAGCAAAACTAATTGTACAAGAATGTTCAAATGTGCATTGACTGCCTCTAGGTATTCACTTCATTCAGATAAGGGAAGACCCTCTGCTTGTTGTGGGTTGTTCACCTGGTAAAAACCAAAGCCAGCGAACCTTTAAAACCAAAGTGCTTCTCCAGGGATCACATTATACACAGACCTCTTGGTTCCTGGGTGTCTTAGTCCATTTAGTGTTGCTGTGAAGAAATACCTGAGGCTACATGATTTATAAAGAAAAGAGGTTTATTTGGCTCATGGTTTTGCAGGCTATACAAGGCCTCTGGCAAGGGCTTCAGGCTACTTTCATTCATGGCAGAAGGTGAAGAGGAACTAACATGCACAGAGATCACATGTCAAGAGAGGAAGCAAGAGAGAAAGGTGGTGTGCTAGACTCTCCTTAACAACCAGCTCTTGCAGGAACAAATCGAGCAAGAACCCACTCGTAACCACAAGGACAGCATCAAACCATTCATGAGGGATCTGCCCCCATGACCAAAACACCTCCCGTTAGTCCCCACTTTCAAAATTGGTGATTAAATTTTAACATGAGATTTGGAGGGGACAAACACCCAAACTATAGCACTCAGTCTAGCCTCAGATAGAGTTGCTTGCTGGAGTTGTGAGAAACTGAAAAGTCATGAGCAAACAGATGCTTTGCAGCCCCTATAGATTCCCATATGTCTATTTTATTCTTTTAAAAGAAGTGACCATGGTTTCTTTGAAGCTTTTGGGGGTTGGTAACTTTTATAGCCTACAGAATATGGCCAAAAGATTCTCTGATGAGTGTCAGAGACAAAGGCAGCAGAACTGTTTTTGTGTCGCAGTGGTAAATTTATTACATGCTACAGGAAAATAAAGCCCAGGCTCATATAAAAAGTAAAAAAGAAGAGCAAGACTGAGCCAAAATGATAGTCTACCCACTTCTCCCACCCAAGAAGCTTCTGGCCCAGTGGATAATTATAGAAGGAAGCCCTTCTCTCATGTACAAGCGTGAGTACTGGAAAGGCAAGGGACAGACAAGGAGAGGCTCTCGTGGCAGCAGTGTGCATGCTTGGCTGCAAGGGTCTAAAGTTAAAGAATATTCAGGAGTCTGTATTCTACTGTGGCCTGAAGGAGTCAGCACAGCCAACCCAGTGCAAGTTTTTGAGACTGGTAGGCTTGTGTTGGAGATGAGCTCCACCTAGGATGCCAGCTGATCACCCCTCTGGTGCTGAAGAGAGAAGAAGCAAGGCTCTAGAAGAGAACATAGGACAGGGATTGGGATGGAGAGAAGACAAAGTGCCTCTTCCCACCTTGTTTGGGGAACACATGTTCCCTGAGGCTCCGGGGCATGGAACTTGTTCACATCTGTATATACTAGTGACAGTGAGCTGGGCCCCATCTTAGGAAAAGAGCAGTTTGCTTCAAGAGTATCAGTAAAGAGCAGTCATACTTGTCGTTGGCCACACATGAGGGAGTGGGTGAAGCCAGTTACATTTTAGTCTTGATGATCGTTTTGGAGAGCTTTCCAACATCTTTGGTTCAGCAAACCTTAAAACACATGTCACCATGGAACTTCCTTATTTGCCTTTATTTTAAACCCCTGTGTGTTTTTAGGACAATTGAATCCACATGTTTCTGTTTCATTTATACTGAACTCATTAAAGTGATGTTCGGTAAGAGTCATTTGATGTATACAGAATCTTCTGTTACTATTTTATGAGCATTTTGAGTCATTTGAATTCAGTATTAGGGAGCCAACAAGCCAGATATGAACAGGACACAGTTTGGCTTGTAGCTTAAAACTCCTGAGACCCTGTTGGATATCATTCTTGGCAAAATATCTTCTCCCATCCCAGATTCACAGCCACGAAGGCTGTTGTATCAAGCCCAGCCCGAAAAGAAGGGTTAAGAGAAGTGTGCCAGAACACTTAATTGAAACAACAAACCCAAGAAATACATTGCAAACGAGTGAAGTACCCAAAGGAAAAAATTTCATTTAATGTTAGTCTCTATTAGCTTTCCAATAGTGAGCATGAAACAGCAACTAAAAGAGCAGCCATCAGAATGAATCAAGGCTAGGAGGGCTTGGTAACAAATCATGGTCTGTTATGATGTGAATTTCAAGTTTCATGGCTTATATAGATTTCCATCACACACTTTGTAATTTTTATTGAAAAAATAAAAGTGGTTTTTGGAATCTACAAAAGCAATGAAAAACAGGGAGTGTCATTGTAAGCCAAAGCAATCGAGAATTTTTTAAAGATCTAGTATGGATTGTGCTGGATACAGGAAAACAGGGACTCACTGGCTATTCAATGCCTGCAGAGGAAGGAAGTGGGTCCTTTCCTTCCAATGTTCTTCTAAAAGTGAAAGAGACAATGGTCAGCAAGGTAGGCATGGTTCCTACTCGCAGGGAGCTCACGGTTTAGTGGAAGTGACAGACAAATTGAATCAACCATCATAAGAATAAATATCTAATGATAAATTATGATTGATGCATTAAATAAAAGAAGATATAATAATGAATAAAAGGGAAGTTAATTTAGTAAGAAGGAGTAGGTTTTGAGAAGGCCTAATGGAAGAACTGACATTTTTAAATGACACATAAAGAATGAGTAAGAAGCACGTGAAAAATGCAACAGTTCTAGGCAAAGGAAACAGAAAACACAAAGGCCTTAATTGCAGGTTGGTCAAGGAAGGCAGCTGGAAGCTGGAGAGGAGGGGAATGACCAGATGATGCAGCCGTATCCATCCATTTAACGTGGTGCATTACATTAATATGCTACTCAGTTTGCCCAGGCTACATAGTCTGCTAGGATCTGTTATTTCTATTTTGTTTTACTCTTAAAGTTCTGTTTCCTTGCTTTTCAAGATTGTATTTATTTGTATATTTTTTTTCTTTTTCACCTGTTCCAAGCGGTAATTCTCAGGTCACTTCATCCTCTTAGGCAGTGGTTCTCAAAGTGTGGTAGTCTCTGGATTAGTAGTATCACCATCCCTGGGAATATGCAGGAAAGGGAATGGGAAGAGGAGGGCAGTTCCTGACATTTAAAAGCACCCACAGTAGGCCATGCCATTCTCCCACTAAACAGCCTCACGGAACACCAACCCTAAACAAGGTTACAGACCAAGACAAATGAGGCAAAGCAAGTCAACTTCATAATTTTATCTAAACACAGATAAAAATAAAGTCATTGTGCAGCCTACAAACTGCCAAACACCCTCCCTCTTGGCCAGAATGAGTGGCTGCCACTTGTTTTCCAAGTACAGCTTATCCTCTTGCTGTTCCCTCTCTTTATAGATAAAACTTATTTAGACAGCCAATTGTAGAATGGTCTCCACTTTCCAACAGCACCCAATCTAGAGCAAACACTTGCTTTCTTAAAATTTCTCTCAAATCACTCAACCAAAGTACAAATCCTATTGTAGGATCTTATTAACACGTTACAGAGACACTTGTATTTCCCAAGGCGTGTGCTCTCCCTGGCTGCAAAAAATAATAAGACCAACTTGTTTAACTACAGCTGTGTTTCTAGTGGTCTTAGGCTGAAGGGCTTTGACACTCTGGCCCCACCCCATATCTACTGAATCTAAAACCCTGGGGGTGGAGTCCAGCCATCTGTGTTTATACAGGCTCTCTGTGTGATTCTCATGCATGCTCCAGTTTGAGAGCCATTGCTCCAAGGTAATGATTCTTAGTCCTGGCTGTCCGTTAGATATGAATGCCTGAATCTCCCAAAGATTCTGATTCAATTGGGCTGTAGTGGGATTTAGAAATCTGTACATTTCTGAAAGCTCCCCAGATGATTCTGTTGTTCAGCCAAAGTTGAAAATCACTTCTTTAAAACAGTGATGTTGGCAGGTACGCCACTGAAGGATACTGTTGGAAGTTCTTTCCTATCAGGTTATAAGCAATTGCTGGGGAGCTGGTTGTAATTCTGCCTCTTGCTATCCATGACACACCAGTATGTCCTGCCACAGAGTTTTGTTTTAGGGAAACTTGTCTTGGCTTCTTGCTCACATGTCAACATATTGCTAGTCATAGTTTCTCTTGAGCTTAGCTACTTTCCTCCATTTTTTGATTATATAAACCATTTCTCAGCCATGCACACAGGATTATATCTACATCTACATCTATATGTATCTATATCTATATCTATGAAATCACTTAAGTCTCAAAATAACCATAGCTGATTTTTATGAGCACTTAACCAATGTGCCAGTCACTAGGTTAACAATCTGTACAACAATGTCAGCAAGATAAGTAATATCATCATCCACTTTTCACAGATGAGAAAACTGAGGCTTGGAGATGCTAAGTAGCCCAAGTTACCAGCTGGGTAATAGATGGAACGAGATTTCAAATGCAAGCTATTAAGTTCCAGAATCCACACTTCTAACCCCCTGCTCAGATTCCTTATCCAGATGGTTACCTCTCCCTAATCTGCTTTCCCTCTTAAATCTTCATCATCTTTTCTTTCTTGGCCACCCCCATTGTCATGGTCTCATGATTACATAGGGTGAGGGTGCAGGTGGGGATGCTAAGGTGTCTGTATTTTGAGGAACAGTAAACTTCCTCTATGTTCTCTCCTATTCTCCCACCCCTCCTATAAAATATCCCTCTTTCCATAGCTGTAGAGCAAAGGGAACATAGCCTTGCTCAGTATTCAGATAGTACAGCAGACATTCAAACTGTTGTCCTGGGACAAGAAGAACTTTAAATCAATCTAAAGTGTTATGCTGCCCCACAATTTGTGGGTTATATTAACATCATGAAATAAATTTGAATAGGACATCCATTTATTCATTTCTAGAATATGTACTTTCAGGCTTACCACCAGTTATCCTTTTTTGAATCCTTTTGATGAGATTCTGTCCTTAACATCTTTTCAGAAACAATTTTTCATTAGAAAACCAAGAGCTATATCATCATATCTGGAAACGTTGGCTTTCCCGGTACATCATCATCCCCAGATTATGGGATAAAACAAGGACTAGAACTTACTGGGCCTACTGCCATCTAATGATAATCTTCCTCATGGGGTAGTGGTGAAGACTGAATGAGTTAACTTATTCAGATCGCTCCGAAGACTGCACGGCATGTACCATATTTTTTGTTTCAATATTAACTTTTATATTCAAACATCTGTGAAATTAGTGTCTTAGAAGTAATGAATGGCATTGAAATTATAATTGGCATTTTTGACTCTTAAATTTAATTAAAAATGTTAGTAAACTCTCAATAAATGTTATCTCCTCCTCCTGCTATTCCTCCAACTCCTGCTTTATATCCTAAGTCCTCATCTGGCATATGAGCTTGAGAAATAGGTTGCATGGCTAGGTTAGTACTTTTCTCTATAAGCTCAGGGAATAATGGTCACTGGTCATTTAATCACCCTTAATAGAGAAGGTAATTTTCATCCATGTACCTATACAACAGATAATTATGAGTCTACTATGTGCCATAAACTCTGCTCTGTATTAGACATATGCCTGGCCCTCAAGAAGCTCACAATAGAACAGGAAGAAACCACAGAAAACAAGAACAACAGGGCACTATAAACCATACCTCACTCCCACCTCAGACTGTCATCAATATCTTGTCTACCTCAAGGCAGGACATGACATTTCTCTTGTAAACTTAAAAAGCAAATCCAACTCCACGATGATGAACATTTTTTAGGTAGTATGAGGAGGATGTTAAATAATTGTATACAATATGGCAAAATGTAATGAGAATCCCAACTAGACCTCTCTAATTTCCTTACATTATTGCTTCAATTGCCAAATTTTGTTTTCTTCACAACTGCTTTCCCATGAATCCCTCCCAATTCTCTGTCTCCAACACATTTTATTTTCGAGGATGGGTATCGACTCCCAGTGGCACTTCCATGGGAGTTGATACCCCCCCCACACAAATACATACACATGTACAAATACACACACACACACACACACACACACACACACACACACACACCCCTTCTCCTGTATCTTTCCCTTTTCTAATACAAACACTAATAGTTCCTTTTCAGTTTTTACAAATTATTTGCATCATCACAGCCATAAACTCCCTTCCCACCTTTCCACCTCTTAGCATTCACCCTTCTCAGAGTAGTAGAGGATTTTAACCAGGCAGAAAAGTGTGTGTGTGTTCATGTGTGTGTATCTGTGTGGGGGAGAGAGAGAGAGAAAGAGAAAGAGAAGGACAGAAAAATACAAGAAAATATAATAAGTGAAAATATAACAAGTGGACACAGGATAATATGAGAGCAAAATCAACAAGAGGAACCTCTCATCCTAGCCCAAAAATGGGATCAAGTTGTAGCAATGGTTCATAACATTTTCGAATGTCTGGAGACATTTTTAGTTGTCATAATTAGAGAGGTGATGTGGTATAAAACTAAAATATAGCAAATAGAGATCAGAGTTGCTAAACATCCTACAATGTAAAGAAAAAAACTCCATGACAAAGAATTTTCTGGCCCCAGATGTCAATCATGGTAAGGTTGAGCAATCCCTATTTATACATTCTAGAAAAAGTGACAAGTGACTGTAGTTTTGAAGAAGAATTAAGAATTTCCCTGCAAATAAGAAGATGAAGAAGATTCCAACAGAAAAATCTTTATGGTGGAATTTTAGATGATCACTTTGACAAGAGTGTGAGAATTGTTTTAAACATCTAGAGAGAGTTAATCTCTATTTAGCATGTAGAAAGTCACTAAAAAGCCAGATAATTTACAAAATTGCTGTCATTTTAAGCCTGCTAGAAAGTTAAGATTGTAATGTAATGAACTAAAATCCAAGAGGGGTCAAGCCCCTCCTAAGAGAGATGGAAACCATGGCTATTTTCATCTTTGGCAGAACAAAGAGAGGAGGAATACACATTCATGGATGTGGGTAAAAAGAAAAAAGCTGAATTTTAATGAACTTAAAAAGGCTGAGTGTGAACTGAATATTAGAGCTTACGATACCTGAGAATTCCAGACAAAAGAGGGGTCTGCACCTACCCAATAAGGTATTTTACACAAGTCTTCACACTATCCTTATGTAAAAGATTGTGATCAGGGCAGGAGAACTCAAAACAATCTCCTCTGAGCAAACAGCAATGTTTCTGCTGTACTTTGAGCATGAAGCACAAAAACAGAGAAATGGTCTCATACTGAAAACCTTACACTGAATATTAGGCAAAGATGATTTACCGTTGGGTAAAGGGCATAGCAGCAGAGCAAGACCCATTCAGGTATGGACTCACAAGGTCGCCTCTATTGTTAGGAAGAGTAAGAGACTTAAAACCAACCACCTGGGGGATGCCTGCTGATTGAGGCAGAGACCCTTGACTCTAGAGGAGGGATAAGAGAGCTAAGAGATAAGCCCTGAAATACAGAAGTATAGAGCTTGCTAAAGTGTAAAGATAGGGGAGGGAAATTTAGGCAAACCCTTTAGGCATTAGGAGCCCAAACCCTGCTAAAGTAATGATCCCAACTTCAAATATTTTGAAACCGTAAATGGACTGACTGTAACTTAAGCAAAAACTCATACTCAAACAAAACACAACTAGATTGACTCAAACTTCAACACTAATGACATGAAACAAACAGAAATGAGCCCTTCTCTGTACATGTATATGTAACTGTATTAGACCTACTGTTTTTACACATTGGTGGTGGTCACAAATATGTAATAGTCACAAGGCACAAAAACAACCAAGAAAACAAAATGACCCATCGACAATGGAGGAAACAATCAATGGCACCAGATCCAGAGATGGCCCCAATGTTGAAATTATCATAACTATTATAATTATGTTAAAGTACCTAGACAAAAAGGTGACTGACTCTTGTGGGTGAAGAAATTTCAGCAAGCAGATGGTAAGTGTTAAAAAAATGGAAATGGAAATCCTAGAAATGAAAAGATAATATCAGAGATGAGGGATTTCTTTAATGGACTATACAGCAGACTAGATTAGGTAATCTGAAGATTTAGCAAACATAAAGACTAGTCAACAATAATTATAAAAACCAAATACAAGAAGGAATATTATGAGAAGTAGCACATAATATCCTAGATGTTTGAGGTAATATTGAACATTATTGAAACATCTGCCTTGGAATTCCAGAAGAAAAGAGAAAGTAAGTGGACAGAAAAAATGTGTTTTAAGATAATGTCTGAGGATTTTTAAAAATTAATAAAATATATCAAACCCCAGATCCAAGAAGGCTAGAGAATTACATGTATGAGAGATGCAAAGAAAAACAAACCTAGGCACATAATAGTTAAATGATTGAAAACCAAAAACAAAGAAAAAAATTAAAAGCAGTACCCATATACTTATTTTACAATGGTATTTACCAAGTCTTCTAAATTTTGGTTGCATTTAATAGAAATAATTTGGAAATCTTAACATGTTCACCAAATGAGTATCAAATGTTCTCAAAGAAGCAAAAGAGGATAGGAAATTTATCACTACAAAATAGGTGGAGGTCCTAAATTTATTAAACATTGAGAAATAAAACAGAGTTCAAGCTTTATTTTCAAAATTTCATAATTGCTTTTTATATTATCTTATTTTTGAGGAAGTTTCTTTTGCTGAAGTGCCTACATGTAATTGAATAAACTTATATTTTCCATTGCAAAATAATAAAATAAGAAAGCTTGTGATCTTCTATTACCAATATCCAAAAAAAATAGAGAAATTATTTGATAACTTTTCACTTGTCAAAAGAAAGTACTTAAATGGGAACAAAAAATAGTACCTCTGAGAAAATGAGTGCTGAAACGTTTGCACATTTGAACTAAAAATAGAAAAATAAAAATATCTCTCATTTAGCAATTTCTCTATTAGATTATATTATAAAAAATTGAAAGCGTGTAAGGAAAGCTTCCAGTTTCAGCTTTCTGCATATGGCTAGCCAGTTTTTGCAACACCATTTATTAAATAGGGAATCCTTTCCCCATTGCTTGTTTTTGTCAGGTTTGTCAAAGATCAGATGGTTGTAGATGTGTAGCATTACTTCTGAGGCCTCTGTTCTGTTCCATTGGTCTATATTTCTGTTTTGGTACCAGTACCATGCTGTTTGATTACTGTAGGGTTGTAGTATAGTTTGAAGTCAGATAGCATGATGCCTCCTGCTTGTTTTCTTTTTCTTTTTATTTTTTTCTTAGATTGTCTTGGCTATATGGGCCCTCTTTTGGTTCCATATGAAGTTTAAGGTGGTGTTTTACAATTTTGTGAAGAAAGTCAATGGTAGCTTGATGGGGATAGCATTGAATCTGTAAATTACTTTGGGTAGTATGACAATTTTCATGATATTGATTCTTTCTACCCATGAGCATGGAATATTTTTCCATCTGTTTGTGTCCTCCCTTATTTCCTTGAGCAGTGGTTTGAAGAGGTCCTTCACGTTC
The DNA here is from genome assembly GCF_009761245.1 of Sapajus apella. NCBI lineage: Eukaryota > Metazoa > Chordata > Mammalia > Primates > Cebidae > Sapajus > Sapajus apella. Next base: position 70,409,754 of record NW_022436941.1, read on the forward strand.
CTTGTAAATTGTATTCACAGGTTATTTAGTCTCTTTGTAGCAATTATGAATGGGTATTCACTCATGATTTGGCTCTCTGTCTGTTATTGGTGTATAGGAATGCTTGTAATTTCTGCACATTGATTTTGTATCCTGAGACTTTGCTGAAGTTGCTTATCCGCTTAAGGAGATTTTAGGTGGAGACGATGGGAACTTCTAAATATACAATCATGTTGTCTGCAAATAGAGACAGTTTGACGTCCTCTTTTCCTAATTGAATACCCTTTATTTCTTTCTCCTGCCTGATTGCTCTGGCTAGAACTTCCAATACTAGATTGAATAGGAGTGGTGAGAGAGGGCATCTTTGTCTTGTGCCAGTTTTCAAAGGTAATACTTCCAATTTTTGACCATTCAATATATTGACTGTGGGTTTGTTGTAAGCAACTTTTATTATTTTGAGATATGTTCTGTCATTACCTAGTTTATTGAGCGTTTTTAGCATAAAGAGCTGTTGAATTTTGTCAAAGGCCTCCTCATTTATTGAGATAATCATGTGTTTTTTGTCTTTGGTTATGTTTATGTGATGGATTACGTTTATAGATTTGTGTATGTTGAACCAGCCCTGCATCCCAGGTATGAAGCCGACTTGATCATGATGGATAAGCTTTTTGATGTGCTGTTGGATTTGGTTTGCCAGTATTTTATTGAGAATTTTCCCATCAATGTTCGTCAGGGATATTGGCCTGAAATTTTCTTTTCTTGTTGAGTCTCTGCTAGGTTTTGGTATCAGGATGATGTTGGTCTCATAAAATGAGTTAGAGAGGATTCCCTCTTTTTGTATTGAGGGAATAGTTTCAGAAGAAATGGCACCAGCTCCTCTTTATACCTCTGATAGAATTCGGGTGTAAACCCATCTGGTCCTGGACATTTTTTGGCTGGTAGGCTATTAATTGCTGCCTCAACTTCAGACCTTGTTATTGGTCTATTCAGGGATTCAGCTTCTTCCTGGCTTAGTCTTGGGAGGACATAAATGTCCAGAAATTTAGTCATTTCTTCCAGATTTTCTGTTTTATTTGCATACAGATGTTTATAGTATTCTCTGATGGTAGTTTGTATTTCTGTGGGATTGGTGGTGATATCCCCTTTATCATTTTTTATTGCTTCTTTTTGAATCTTCTCTCTTTCCTTTTTTATTCGTCTGGCTAGCAGTCTACCTATTTTATTGATATTTTCAAAACACCAGCTCCTAGATTCATTGATCTTTTGAAGGTTTTTTTTTTTGTGTGTATGTCTTTATCTCCTTCTGTTCTGCTCTGATCTTAGTTATTTCTTGTTTTCTGCTAGCTTTTGAATTAGTTTGTTCTTGCTTCTCTAGTCCTTTTAATTTTGATGTCAGGGTGTAAATTTTAGATCTTTCCTGCTTTCTCTTGTGGGCATTTAGTGCTATAAATTTACCCCTACACACTGCTTTAAATGTGTCCCAGAGATTCTGGTGCATTGTGTCTTTGTTCTCATTGGTGTCAAAGAACATCTTTATTTCTGCCTTCATTTTGTTGTTTATCCAGTAGTCATTTGGGAGCAGGTTGTTCAGTTTCCATGCAGTTGTGTGGTTCTGACTGTGAGAGATTGTTTATTATGATTTCTGTTGTTTTGCATTTACTGAGGAATGTTTTACTTCCAATTATGTGGTCAATTTTAGAGTAAGTGTGATGTGGTGCTGAAGAGAATATATATTCTGTGAATTTTGAGTGGAGGGTTCTATAGATGTCTAATAGGCTCACTTGGTCTAGGAGTGAGTTCAAGTCCTGTATATCCTTGTTAATTTTTTGTTTTATTGATCTGTCTAATATTGATATTGACAGTGGGGTGTTAAAGTCTCCCACTATTATTGTGTGGGAGTCTAAGTCTCTTTGTAGGTCTCTAAGAACTTGTTTTATGAATCTGGGTGCTCCCATATTGGATGCATATATATTTAGGATAGTTAGCTCTTCTTTTTGCACTGATCCCTTTACCATTATGTAATGCCCTTCTTTGTCTCTTTTGATCTTTGATGTTTTAATGTTTTTTTTTTTGAGAAAAAATTATAAACCCCCCTTTTTTTTTTTTTTTTTTTTTTTGCTTTCTATTTCCTTAATAAATATTTCTCCATCCCTTTTATTTTCAGCCTATGTGTGTCTTTGCATGTGAGATGGGTCTCCTGAATTCAGCACACCAATGGGTCTTGACTCTTTATCCAATTTGCCAGTCTGTATCTTTTAATTGCCATGTTTAGCCCACTTTCATTTAAGGTTAATATTGTTTTTTGTGAATTTGATCCTACCATTTTGATGCTAACTGGTTATTTTGCCCATTAATTGTTGCAGTTTCTTCCTAGCATTAATGGTCTTTACATTTTGTTATGTTTTTGTCTTGGCTGGTACTGGTTGTTCCTTTCCATGTTTAGTGCTTACTTCAGGAGCTCTTGTAGTGCAGCCTGGTGGTTACAAAATCTCTCAGCATTTGCTTGCCCATAAAGGATTTTATTTCTCCTTCACTTATGAAGCTTAGTTTGGCTGGATATGAAATTCTGGGTTGAAAATTCTTTTCTTTAAGAATGTTGAATATTGGCCCCCACTCTCTTTGGGCTTGTAGCGTTTCTGCCAAGAGATCTGCTGTGAGTCTGATAGGCTTCCCTTTGTGGGTGACCCGACCTTTCTCTCTGGCTTCCCTTAACATTTTTTCCTTAATTTCAACCCTGGTGAATCTAATGATTATGTGTCTTGGGGTTGCTCTTCTCAAGGAGTATCTTTGTGGGGTTCTCTGTATTTTCTGAATTTCGACGTGGGCCTGCCTTGCTAGGCTGGGGAAGTTCTCTTGGATAATATCCTAAAAAGTGTTTTCCTATTTGGCTTAATTCTTCCTTTCACTTTTAGGTACACTGATCAAACATAGATTTGTTGTTTTCATGTAATTCCATATTTCTTGGAGGCTTTGTTCATTTCTTTTCACTCTTCTGGTTCTAATCTTGCCTTCTTGCTTTATTGCATTGAGTTGATATTCAATCTCTAATATCCTTTCTTCTGCTTGATTGATTTGGCTCTTGAAACTTGTGTATGCTTCAGGAAATTCTCATGCTATGTTTTTCAACTCCATCAGGTCATTTATGTTCTTCTTTAAGCTGGTTATTTTAGTTAGTATTTCATCTAACCTTTTTTCAAGGTTCTTAGCTTCCTTGCATTGGGTTAAAACATGCTCCTTTAACTCGGAGAAGTTTGTTATTTACCACCTTCTGAAGCCTGCTTCTGTCAATTTGTCAAACTCATTCTCCATCTGGTTTTGTTCTTTTGCTGGCAAGGAGTTGTAATCCCTTAAAGGGGAAGAGGTGTTCTGGTTTTGGGAGTTTTTCACCTTCCTGCACTCATTTCTTCCTATCTTCATGGATTTTTCTTCCTTTGGTCTTTGAGGTTGGTGACCTTTGGATGTGGTCTTTGAGTGGACATCCTTTTTGTTGATGTTGAAACTATTTCTTTCTGTTTTTTAGTTTTCCTTCTAATAATCAGGCCCCTCTGCTCCAGGTCTGCTGGAGTTTGCTGGAGGTCCACTCCAGACCCTGCTTGCCTGGAAATCACAAGTGGAGGCTGCAGAACAGCAAAGATTGCTGCCTGTTTCTTCCTCTTGTAGCTTCATCCCAGAGGGGTACCTGCCAGATGGCAGCCAGAGCTCTCCTGTATTCGGTGTCTGTCACCCCCTACTGGGAGGTGTCTCCCAACCAAGATACAGGAAGGTCAAAGAGCCACTTGAGGAGGCAGTCTGTCCCTTATCAGAGCTCCAACGCTCTGTTGGAAAATCCACTGCTCTCTTCAGATCTTCAAGGCAGGGATGTTTAGGTCTGCTGAAGCTGTATACCCCTTTTCCCAGGTGTTCTGTCCTAGGAAGTTGGGGGCCTTATTTATAAGTCCCTGATGAGCTGCTGCCTTTTTTTCAGAAATGCCCTACCCAGCAAGGACATCCAGTGAGACAGTAACTGTGGCTGCTAAGCTGTGTTGGGCTCTGCCCAGCTCAGATTTCCTGGTAGCTTTGCTTACACTGTGGGGTTGAAACTGCCTACTTGAGCCTCAGCAATGTTGATGTTCCTCCCAACACCAAGCTGGGAAGTCCAAGGCTGAGCTCAGGCTGCTGTGCTAGCTGTGAGAATTTCAAGCCAGTAGATCTTAGTTTGCTGGTCTCAGTGGGGGTGGGACCTGCCAAGCCAGACCACTTGGCTTCCTGTCTTTAGCCCCCTTTCCAGGGTAGTGAATGGTTCTGTCTTGCTAGCATTCCAGGCATCAATGGGGTATGGAAAAGAAAAAAAAAACAACGCTGCAGCTAGCTTGGTTCCTGCCCAAACAGCTGTTCAGTTTTGTGCCAGAAACCGAAGACCCTGGTGTTTGTGTAGGTACTGGAGGGAATCTCCTGGTCTGCAGGTTGTGAAGACAGTGGGAAAGGCTCGGTATCTGGGCCGGAGTACAAGAAACAGTCCCTTATGGTTTCCCTTGGCTAGGAGAGGCACTTTCCCAGCCCCTTGCACTTCCCAGGTGCAGCAATGCCCCACCCTGCTTTGTCTCATCCTCCTTGGCCCACACCCACAGTCCCAATGAGATGAGCCATGTACCACAGTTAGAAATGTGGAAATCACCCACTTCTGCATTGACCTCACTGGGAGCTACGGACCAGAGCTGTTCCTATTCGGCCATCTTGCCTGGAGACCCGGCTTCATCACCATTGAAAGGCTTTTAAGGCAATGAGAGGGTTTCAGCTAAGCCTTTTGTGTAGATGGACAGAGCCTAGTGAAAAATCTCATACCAATGTCTGTATTCTTGAGATAATGCAATTAGAAAACAATGACCAAAACAATAAACAATTTTTAAAAGTTTCGTTGCTTCTAGAAACTGTATTTGTTATTTTACAGGACAGAATATTCATATGAGAATATTTTTACTTTCAAATAAGCATTTTATGTCTTCTTCTATTAGTAAATGTAGTAATGGTACATTTAAAAATCCAGGAGAGAAGTTATTTTCAGTAAGACATTATTAAAATATACAAATGTATTTATATTTTTATGTTTATAAAAATGTGTATATATATATATATATATATATATATTTTTTTTTTTTCAGGAATATGAGACAGAGTCTCACACTGCTGCCAGGTGCCAGGCTTGAGTGCAGTGATGCAATCTCGGCTCACTGCAACCTCTGCCTCCTGGGTTCAGGCAATTCTCCTGCCTCAGCCTCCCGAGTAGCTGGGAGTGCAGGTGCACACCACCACACCCAGCTAATTTTTGTGTTTTTAGTAGAGATGGGGTTTCACCATGTTGGCCAGGATGGTCTCGATCTCTTGACCTTGTGATATGCCCGCCTCGGCCTCCCAAAGAGCTGGGATTACAGGCATGAGCCACTGTGCCTGGCCCAAAATGTATTTATATTTTTATAAAATATATTCCTATATTAAAACATATAGTACATATCATGTTTTATTAATTTTATCTGAAATATTTTAATATTTAATAAAGTAATAAATTATACTGATAAACTAATATTTGAAGTTAATATTTAATAAGAAATATGTTAGGCATATTAATCTGTATAAACATAATAAATTATCACATAAAATACATTTACTTCTATCTTGACTTTTAAATAATACAGTTGTTATTTGAAGCATTATTTAGGTTAAATATTATTAAATTGGTTAAGAAAGTTATTTTAAATAACTTTTTAAAAACAATTTCTAGAAAAACAAAATGTATAAATAAACCTTCCTGTTAAAGCTGATTTAGTTATGCTGTGAATTATTCTAGTGAGTTCAAATAGATTTTTAGTAGCACTCGAGATGTAATTTGCATACCATACAATTGACTAATTTGAAGTGTACAACTTGCTTTTTTAGTACATTCACAGAATTGTGCAACTCTTACCACAAATACATTATTACCACAATCTAGAACATTTTCATCACCCGTTCACTCCCATGCTCATTAGCAGCCACTCTCTATAGCCTCTCTACCTCTCTTGCTCAGCCCTAGTCAACCACTAGTCTACTTTTTGTCTCTGCAGATGTACCTGTTCTAGATATTTCAAATCAATTGAGTCATATAATATGTGATCTTTTTGGACTGGTTTCTTTCACTTGCATAATATTTTCTAGATTGATCTGTATCGTAGCATGTATCAATACTTCATTTCTTTTTATTGCTGAATAATATTCCATCGTAGGATATACAATCCTTAATTTATTCATTCATTGATGAACTTTTGGGTGATTTCCACTTTTTTCCTACTATAAACAATACTACTATGAACATGTGTATACATATTTTTGGGTAGTTGTATGTTTCCATTTCTTTTTGGTATATATTGGGGAAAAGTTTCTGGGTTTTAAGGAAATTGTGTATTTAATTTTTTGAGGATCTGCTACCATGTTTCCAAAGCAGCTGCTCACCTTACATTCCCACCAGCAATAGATGAGAGTTCTAATGTCTCCACATCTTCATCAACACTTGATATCATCTATCTGTCTGATTATAGCCATCCCAGTACAGGTGAATTGGTTTCTACTGTGGTTTTTATTTGTATTTCCCTGATGGCTAATAATGTTGAATACCTTTTTAATGTACTTATTGGCTATTTGTATATGTTCTTTGGAAAAAACCTCTTCAGATTCTTTGTGCATTTTAAAATTGGGTTACTTGCCTTTTTATTATTGAGCTGTAATAGCAAATATTTTCTTCCATTCTTTGGGTTGCTTGTTTACTTTCTTGGTGGTTTCCTTTGAGGCAAAGTTATTTTATTTTCATAAAGTACAATTTATCTGTCTTTTCTTTTGTCTCTTGTGCTTTGGATGTCATATCTGAGAAGGCTTTTTCTGATCCAGGGTCCTAAAGATTTACTTCTACATTTTTATTCTTCTGTTTGTTCTAAGGAGAAATCTAGCTTTGTTCTGTTGTATGTAGATATGTAGTTCTCCCAGAACCATTTGTTAAAAAGATTATTCTTTCCTCCTTGAATTGACTTGGCTCCCGCAAACAGATTTTTGAATTCTCACATTTACTGATAAAAATCACTGGCCTTGCTTTGTTATCTTTGTTTTTCAAAGATGATGTATAGACCACATGGACCTGAACTTTGTTTCCATGGAGATGGTGAAACCATCCTTTCCCTTGACAGGTGTCTTCCGGTGAGTTCAGCCCAAAAGTCTTGGCTTTGCAGCCATTGCATCTATTCCACACTATGCTCCCTATTTCCGCATTAGTGCTAGGCAACTCTAAGCTGGACACCACAAATAACGTTACTCTGAGAGCAGCTTTCACTTACATATAACGATTTTGGGTAATAAGAGCCTGGTAAGAGTTAGAGATTGCTTTTAGAAAGTGTGCACACTCAAGAAACAAAATGGATATGATCAACATTGTTCTAGAGAAGGTCAAAAAGAAGCTGAAAGCAACTAACCCCTGACAAGTCCCAGGAATCAAACCTTTTCCCTGTTTTTCATAGATGCAGCCACCAGCAACATTAGGTGCTCTAATAAATGGAAATTCTTTACAGTTGTTTGTTGTCTTTGAAAGAACTCATTAATTACAATGTTCCTTCTGTCCTCCTGTGAGAGGGACAGTTACGCTGAAAGCAATGTGTTTCCAGTGTCAAAGTCAAACCACCTTCCTATTACAGTACACCCAAATTGCTTACTTATTCCAAGTCAAAAGTGTTCATTCATGACCCAGTTTGCGCCCTTACTTTCACCTGTCATCTTCCTGTTTTTTGCATTATTGACAAGTGACTCCATCCTCATGTTGAGGAAATGGCATGAAAAAGAGATTCATTGTGTGAGGAAGAGGGCAATAAACAGATCATTCCTAGATGAGGCCAGCATTTCACGGCATTCACTGAATTGTGTGAATTTCCATTCAAAAAGTATCAGTTAAATGCAAGCTATTGGCTAATACTGGTAACAAAATAAGTCCCTTCTCTCCAGGACCATACCATCTAATTGATGAGCAAAACACATCCTAAACAATTCAATCCTACCATCAAGCTCATGTGGGCAAGGGCCAAAATGAATGGGAAAAGAAAGTTTTAATGAGAATTATTTGGCACAAAGCCTAGAATATGGCTGAGGTTGGTAAATGTTTCCATATGAATGCTGATGAGAACAAGGATAACAGTGCAACAAGTACAAGTCAGAAGGAAAAACGTGTTTGAAACCACTCTGCTCTAAACTCGGGGAGGGAGTACTTCTTTAGCCTCCTGAAAAAGTTGCAGCATTCGGGAGTATTATTTTCCTCTTAAGGGTATTTAACCAATTCTGTAAAAACCACAGGGAGCTTTAAAACTTTATATTCCTAGAGTACTGAAAAGCTACTTTACATGCTAAAAAGCAGCAGAGACAGAAGAAAAAGATGACCAAGCTTGAAGTTGCTTGTCCTGGATTTTAATTCTCGTTTTTCCATGCAGAATCTATGTGATCAATTTTTCAACCTCAGAGCTTCAATTCTTTCACCTATAAAATTGGAATAAAGATTCCTGCCTCCCAGAATTACTGAATTTGTTAGGATAACATATAATAAAATTACTGACAACTATTGGACACTGTTGAATAAATTAACATGAACTATGGGCTTAATATTTAGATACAAATGCTTTTATTTATATGTTTTTGGTTTATACCCCCTTTCTTTCCTTATGTGCAGACATTGTTAGTCCACAGTTAGACTAACAAATGAATAGTATTGTTCTTTTTCTTCAGGTAATTTAAACTTTGAGTCTAAGGAAATGTCAACTGCATTGGATTCCTGTCCAAAGACATGAATACATTTAGATAATCACCCAAAAATGGATTGTGCTCCATAACAGGGACTGCAAAATGATTTATAGAGAAATTTTTTAATCTAATGGACTTTTTCAAAAAGCAGTATCAAACTCCTCTATAATAATAGGTGGTCCGCAGCATAGTGGACAATTAACACATTTGCAAAAATATCTCATACTGGGGTAATTTATTAATTTTTGAGTGCTTGTCTTTATACACCAAGAGGTACTTTGCGATTTCTATTTGTAAGCCAGTACCATGAAAAAAGCAGGTGCCATGGAAAGCCATTTGGCAATCGTACTGGACATGGTTTATGTATTCTCCCTAGATTCACTCAGTTGTGTTGTGGTTTGAAAACGAATTTGGTCTTTGCTCCCAGTATTTGACATAGAGCTTCAAACCCCCTTGGAATTTCCTCAGAGACAGGAGGGTGTTTTGTTACTAATAATGAGCCCCTAAGGACCATACCAGAGTTTCTACTAATGAGATAACTCATTGTGGGGAGGAAGAAAAGGGGTTGTGTAGCTTCAAGATGAAGTCTGGTTTCCAGGAAAACTAATGACAGATTGGAAGTGTGAGAGGATGGCTGGAGATTGAGTTCAACAACATGGTCAATAATTTCACCAATTGTACCTACATAATGAGACCTGAATAAAAACTCCGAACAATGGGCTCAGGAAGCTTCCTGGTTGATGAACATAGCAATGTAAAGGAAGCAAGTGTCCATCAGGTCACACCCTGACCCTTTGGAGAGTGTAGCATGGGCTCCATTGCCCACCTTGGTGAGTGCTGCAACCTCTTCAGGACCCAAACCTACCAGACCCATGGCAACTCTGGCTTCCTAGTGGCTACCTGGAGGGTACTGGTAGCAAAGCCCCAGTGTCTCATGGGATGACCTTTAACCAAGGAAGGAACCAGCAGATAAATCACCCATCTTCCCTGCCAGCAAAGAATTTTGTAAGACACGGAGATTGTTTACAACCTCTCTGGAGACATCCTATACATCTAAATAACTAGCTGAGTTTTTGTGTGTGTGAAATTGCAGCCCGATCAGTAATGTACTTCTTTCCTGTTTTTCTTCTCTTTCGTCTTTATTTTGGCTTCTCTGGGATTACACCAACCCCTAAAGTATCAGGATGCAAGCTCTTCCTTAGGATCTGTTTTCTAGGCAACCCAGGATAAGACAGAAGTATGACTAAGAGATCCTGTTGTTAAAGGGAGCTGTAGCCGATGGCCTGGCCAGTAGTTTGCCTAGTGTCTGAAATGTAAACTGTAATGCCTACACCTCTCAGGGGCAGGATGGGCTCTGATAAAGCCATTTGGCAGCCTATTGAGGCATCGGTCCAGGCTGTGAAACCCACAGATATGTTACTGTGCCTTTCCTAGCGATGTGTAATACTTGAAACTAAAAATCCTGTCATATAGAAAAATATGTTTAAATTACATTTTTAGCTAGCAAACTCTTCCTGTTTTGGGGGTGATAGGATGTCTTTTCTACTATCATAATGAAGGTGATGGTTGATGGCCAGTATGACTCTTATAAAAAATGTCTTAATTGACAAAGTAAAAATTCCAATTTTTTAAAAATAGAAAAGTGTTTATGACATGCAAAATCTTAGAGCCTCTGAATTTACTCATTGGAGGACAGGACCCCAATTATCCATTCTGTGGCTTTTCTTTGACCCAGATGTAAGATTCATTTAGGCTGCCCTTTTCAAGACCATGAAAAGGAGTAACTGACTGCAGGCTTAGAAACTGTTGGTGAACCAGGGGAGGAGGGTGGGTTTCTCTTGTCAGATGCTTATCTGGAATGTAACAGGGAAATTACTAACTAGATTGAGGCTCTGAAAAAAAAAATTAGGGAAGACATTTCTTTCACACTGCCATGACCTCTTTTACTAAGTTTTCCATGCAGAAGTCATTTACTCTGTAAAATGTCAGATAATTAGGTTTCCTGTGTCTAGTGCTAACAGGACAATACATTTACTGAGTCCATATCTATCTGTTAGGGCTCTGTGCTAAATGAGACTATAATTGTTTTATTAAAATAAAGAATTATTGAGAAATCATAGTAGACAGACTTCTAGCTATAGTGAAGTGAAGAGATAAACTAATATTCTCCCCCACAAAAAAATAAATCTGTTTTTTAAAAAAACCCCACAAAACCATATCAGTGCTCTGAGAATTGACTAAAGCAAAGGCAAATGAAAAATTCAAAGATGTTTATTCATGAAAAAAAATAAACCCAGAACTTTAGGTAAGAACGGTGGAAACCTTTAGCCTTTTTGGTTGGGGCTACAACCATCTGCTACCTCAGCTCACTTGGTGCTATGGTAGTATCAGAATTAGGTGAACCACGAAGAACAGCAGCTTCCTTGTCATGGGAGGCTGACTCAGTTTGGAGCTCAAAGGCAAATCTATACCTGTCAGCATTGTCAATAAAAGTAATAAACTTGGTAGAAAAAGAGAACATCCATAGCTCTGCTAGCCAAAGATTGTCGTCCCAGTTGGTGAGAGTGGTGGACTAGCCATAAGTTTAACAGGGAGATACTAAGGAGAGTCAGAGAAGGAATGTCTTTCATATGTCTCTGTCTAACTGGAAAATTACTGACGTGCAATGGAGATCTGAGAGTCCTGGTAGAAGGAAGAAGCTGAGACAATTCACAAAAGCCTGAACTTGTCATGCACTTCCCAGCCGCACACAGGTCCACTGGGAGAAGTGGATGCCTTAGCGATGGAACTTTTTAAGGACAACATCTTCTCCATCATTGCCTGAATAATAAGCAAGAGATACTATGCAGACTTGGGAGTAACCCCCTAATAAGTCAGATGAAAAAATAAAAATAAAAGTAAAATATCTAACCAGAGACATCAGTGGCTTCACACCATTAGAGAGACAGATTTCATAAGTTAAATCCAAATGAGTTTTTAAAAAATTTCCATGGGGGGGGTAACCAGAATCCAGATTTGCTACAGTATATTATCATAATTTAGTTTTATTAAAATTATCACAATTTAATTTTCAACAACAAAAAATTGAGACATTCAAAGAAATAGGAAAGTGTGAGTCTTACTCAGGGAAAAAGCAGTCATTAGAAATGAAATCTAGTTGGTCGAAATGTTGGCATCAGCAAAGATGCCAAGCAATTATTATAAATACATTCAAAGAATTAAAGGAAAATATAATGACAATGTGATAACAAATTGGGACACCAGCACTCAGATTTTAGTTTCTAATACTGTTCTTCACTGGAAGAAAACAGCGGTCCTTGAAGAAATGACTGGGGCAGGGATATACAAGATAAGCCTGGAGTGACTTGTAGTGTCATAGAGTAAGAAAATGCTCAAAAAAAAAAAAAGGTAGTAGTGGAGGTTTGGCAAAGGGACACAAGATCTAAATGAAAGCACTCCCAATGGACAAATCTGAAACAACTACAGCAACAAAATAAATAATGTAGTATTGGATTATAGCCCAAAATATACAATAAATAACCATCTCTTTACTAATAGGAATAAATTATTGAATAAATATGGGAAAATAGACAAATCTCCCATATAGAAGAATTTCAAAACATTTAGGAAATAACCTCAAAGAGGTGGAGATAACTCTACATTTTAAGTATAAGATGTGCATAATTGCTTCCTTCTGAATACAGTATGGAAAGTTGAGAAAAAGAAACAAGTTTTCAGTGGAGAAACCACATACTTCTAAAGGCAGGTGATCAAGGTTAATGCCATCTGCAATATGTTGCGTTAATAGTATGTGCTCTGAATATGATGTGATGAGAATAGTTCTTATACATCTGCAGTCTTACTCCCAAAAGCCCATAATTTTAGTCTAACCATGAGAAAAACATCAGACAAATTAAAATCAAAGGGCAGTCTACAAAATACCTAGTCATTACTTCAAAAAGCTATCAAGGTCATTAAAATCACAAAAAGCCTGAGAATTTGTCACAGTCGAGAGGAGGCTGGGGAGAAATAATGACTAAATGTAATGTAATATCCTGGATGGGGACCTGGAACTGAGAAAGGACAATAGGGAAAAACTAAAGAAATCTGAGTAAAGTATGGATTTTAATAATAATGGATCAACACTGTTCATTAGTTGTTACAAATATAATAGGTTAACAATAGAAAATTTGGTTTGGGCTATATGAAAACTCTTTACAGTATTCTTGCAAATTTTCTGTAAATCTGAAACTGTTATAAAGTTAGAAGAGTATTAAAAAAACAAATGGGGGAATCTCAGCAGATATAAAAACTGTAACAAATGGAATTTATAGATTTGAAAAGTGTACTAACTTAAATCAAAATTTGCTAGAGAAGATCAATAGCAGATTTAAGTAGTCATTTAAATGACTTTTCACTTCCTGATTTCAAAACTTACTGTAAAGTAACACTAATCAAGACAGCTTTCCTTGACAGGTATGGGACAGGTGTTGCAATATAAACATATAGATTGATGGAACAGAATAGAAAGTCCCAGAAGGAAACTCTTATATTTATAGTCAACTGTTTTTCAGTAAAATGTACCAAGTTGATTCAAGGTGATTCAGTGGGGCAAATGATAGCCTTTTCAAGAATGGTTGCAGAATAATTGAATATTCATGTACTAAAAAAAAAAATGAACTCATCTTTTTCTCACATCACATAAAAAATTAACTAAATTAACTGAAAATCAATTGCAAATTTAAGTGGAAAAGCAAAAAGTATAAAACTACTGGAAGAAAACCTTAATTTTTTGTCACTGTGGGCACTAATGTGACACCAAAAGCAAAATCTTAAAGAGAAAAATAAATTATAAATTGGAGTTCTTCAAAATTAAAACCTTTTTTTTTTTGAGACAGGATCTCACTATGTTGCCCATGGATGCTACCTACACTTGAACTGCTGGGCCCAAGTAATCCTCCTGCCTCAGCTTCCCAAGTAAGAATTTAAAAATTAAAAACTTTCAGTTTTCCAAAAATGGCACTGAGAAAATGAAAGCATAAGCCATATTCTATGAAAAAAAAATGTGTAAATTATATATCTCATGAAAGACTTGTCTCTAAAACTTAAAAACACTCTTTATAAGAAGAAAACAGCCTAATTATATTTGGAGCTAAACGATTTAAAGACATTTCACCCAAGAAGGCATACGAATGGCTAAACAGAACATAAAAACATGATCAATATCATTAGTCAGCAGGGAAATACAAGTTAAAATCTCAGTCAGAGATCAGTGCGTACTCACTAGAATAACTAAAATACAAAAAGATTGACAATAGCAAGTGTTAGAGAGGATGTGGAGAGATTGAAACCCTCATACATTCCCGGTGAGAATGTAAGTGGTGTGGCTATTTTTATAAATGTTGGCATATTTATAAAATTGAAACATAAATTTACCATATAACTCAGCAATTGAGCTCCTAGGATGACTACTCAGGAGAAATGAAAACATATGTCCACCTGAAAACTTGTGCACAAATGTTTATTGTGACTTAATTTATAGTAGCCAAAAACTATATCCGATGCAATCAAACTTCATAAACAGAATATGGTATGTGTGAACAATGTAATCTTATTCAGCAACTAACAGAAATGAAATGAACTACTGATACATGCTACCTCGATGAACCTCGAAAATATTGAACAAGGCAAAAGAAGCTAGACTCAAAAGACTACATATTGTATTATTCCATTTAAATAAAATCTTTAGAAAATACGAATCTATAGATAAAGAAAGCAGTGTTTCCCTGAGACTAGAGGTGGAAGCTGGGACTGATTGCAAATGAGCATGAGAGAACTCTTGGGATTGGTAGAAATGTTCTGAAATTGGACTGTGGGGTATGCTGCACAACTCTCTATAAATTTACCAAGAATTCTTGAATTGTGCATATGCAACGAGTGAATGTTATGGTATATAAATCATACCTCAATAAAGCTGCTTTAACAATTACTATGCCACTGCAATTCAAGCCTCAGGGATAATGTGCAGTTTGTTTTGTTTGATTTTGTTTCGTTTTGTTTTAGCTTCTTAGGTTCTAGATGGAAGCTTAAAAGTGTTCATGTCTTTCCATCCAAAAATCACGTCTGGAATAAAGAGCCTGTGGGTTCACTAGAAGACAGTTCCAATTTAATAAGTGCATTTGGAAAGCAACTTATACCTTTTAACAATAGCGCAATCTTTTTATAAACCAAAACTTTCTCTTTTCTTGATGGAGAAAGTTTTTGTTAAAATGTTTTTGATTTTATAGCACACTTCAAGAATGAAGACTTAAAAGAAAAATGCTCTGGAATTTATTTTTTCCATTTCTTTTGAATACACATAGAATACAGAGCTGAAAAGGAGCACATATGAAAGGTAAGACGCTCTTTCACTTCATTTCTCATTTATTTGTCCTTTACTCATTCCAACAATATATGTCTGTCTGGATTTTCTAAGCTCCAGTTTTTCAGAACTCTCTGCTTTCATTTTATTGAGTCTTACTTTTTGATTGGGAACTGTTTCCAGCTATTTTGAGTCAAAGGAAAACAAAATCTTGGTACCCTAAGCTTACTATGCCACAAGCAAAAGTTAAGATTGGAAACTGAGTCATGCAAAACAACCCTGCCTTTCCTCTTACTCCTAAACAGATAGCTACAAAATAGAAGACCACATATTTCCCCAAGTGGCGTCCTCACCCTGACATTGTAAATTAACAGCTTACTTTCCTTTCATGAGTATGGGATGCGAGGAGACTAGAAATTACCCCTCTGCCCACCCCGAGATAAATGTATATTTGATTTCTTCCACTACTATAAGTTTATCTTATGGAAAGTACAGATTCACTGAGCACAAGATGAAAGCATAATCAACTGTTCCTCTACCCACTGCTTTTCACATGCAACACGTGGATTCAGTGAGCACTAATCAAAGCCTCAAAAGAATATAACCACTTTCTCATTTGTCTACCCTTCCCTTTATTTCCTTTCCTCCTTCCCTTCTTGTCTGCTTTTCTCCTTTAACTACCGAAGCCCTCAAAACGCTCCCTGAAAAAGTGCTGGCTGCAGATCCTACAATAGCTTGTATCTCTTTTTCCTGGGTATGTCCTCAACCTTGGCAAAATAAACCTCTAAATTGATTGAGAACTGCCTTAGACACTTTTTTGGTTTACTTCTATGTTATGCCTGCCTTGGCTACAGACAGCATTCATTCCAAGGCTCCTTTCTCCCTTCTATTAGGATTGATTCTACTGCTTCTTTCTACTGGCTTTGTGATCAGGGACCCCATTTACAGTTTGACCACCTCGTTCTGTTTTAATCTGTAAAATGATGAATACTTATAGTATTTGTAACATAATAAGAAATATATATATATTGTCTCTTTCTCCAGTTTCTGACCCAAAATTTCTAAAACTTGTAATTTCCTGAGTGAGTGGAGTGATAAGAGTATCTTTCATTGTAGTATTTGTCCCTAGTTCCTGACACAAGAGCTTCTAAGACCCTTAGAATCTCTGTGTGATAGGAGTGTCTTTTTGTGTGCTAAGGAAATGGCTGGTGGCTGGGGGCCTCTAGGTAGCTTAGGATGAGGGCTAGGTTTGCCAGAGGGCTAGGATTGCCATATGACTCAAGGAGGGGAGGAGAGAAGGACTGGAGATTGAGTTGATTACCAATTGAATCATTATTTTATCAATTATGCCCATGTAATAGAACCTCCATAAAATCCTAAACAATGGGATCTGGGGACTTCCCCAGCTGGTGAACGCATCCGCCTGCTGGGAGATTGACACATCCCAATTCCTTGGGACAAAGCCATTGCACTCAGGACAGTTCCAGATCTTGCCGTGTGTACCTCTTCATCTGACTGCCCATTTGTGTTCTTTATAATAAATCAGTAAACATTAGTAAAATATTTCCCTGAGTTCTGTGAGCTGCTGTAGCAAATTATCAAACCTGTGGGGGAGGTCATGGGAATCCCCACGTTGTAGCTCAACTGGACAGTAGTGAGAGCAACCTGAGGACCCAGTGCTTGTGACTGGTGTCTGAAGTGAGGAATAGTCTTGTGAATCTGAGCCCTTAACCTGTGGGGTCTTCCCTAAGTTCGTGTCAAAACTGAATTAAAATTGTATGACACATACTTGGTATCCACAGGAAACTGGAGAATTGCTTAATGTGGAAAACCCACACATTTGGTGTCAGGAATGTGTGAGTAGAAAAACAGATTTTCTTTTTAGTACTTCATAAGCTTACCTTGAATTTTGAAAGAGGTAAAATATTTAATGTACTGTACATAGCATATTCCTGGCCACCAATAGAGATGAATTTCCGTTACCTTTTTAACAAATGTTTATGGAAAGTATGAACATTGAAGATAGGCCATTGTAATAAGTCTCAAATTTGGAACAAGGCACTCCTCAAATTGTATTTATAACTTATAAGGCAACTCCATAGAAATAATTTTCCACATGAATATAATTAAATTTTTAAGCCTGCCTATAAAGTTTAGTCTAAGCCATTATATCAGTCTATGGTTCTCAGTCTAGGGTCCATATATTGCCAAGTATTTATAATAGCATGTAGCATATGGGGTATACTGGAAGCCCAGAATCAATATAGCTTATATGTTGGAGAGTGATTACTTTTATATATATAAATAATCTAAGATATTTAGAATTTAAGTAAATATAACAAGGAGCAGAATGCAAAAATGCTTATAAAGCTTCAAGATAAGTCATACATCTTCAAAAAATTTTCACAGAGGGTAGATGGGGCTTGGGGAAATGGTGGAATACACAACCTCTGTCCTTTAATGGACACTTGTGTAGAAAAATCTAATCATCTCTTTTCCAGTTTCATGGTGGTATGCACACAACAGTACTTCAGAACTAACTTCTAAGTTTAATAGTGTTGCTATGGGACAATATTGCATCAGACGTTGATTACAGAGAAAGGGGTCAGCATCACCAACTTCCCTACTCCACTACATTTTCATGGGCTGTAACACATGTTGACTTGTCTGCTTCAAACACAGGGGAAGGAAACCAAACTGAGAATTCCAAGCAGAAGGAAATGGGAATTTCTGCTTCTCGAAGGAGGATCCCAGGTAGTAGATTAAGAGACTGAGGTATAGTTCTTGCAAGATTCAGAGGGGGTTCAAGTCTTCTGCCAGTGTGCTCTGAAAGTGAAGTCTTGGGGAATGGGAAAGCTGCTTATGAGGTCCATCATAAGTGGTAGTGATCGCTATGGCCTTTTGCTGCAGGAAACCATCCGGGGAGGAAGAATCTGCATCTTCAAGGACAGCCTGTTGACCCTCTGCCATCACTGGGTATTATGCAAAAGGAAGAAACGTAGGAGAGGAAAACCATCTCAAGGAGGGTAGAATAGCTGCACTGCTTACTAAGGGAAAGTTCTGGTTGCAAAGGAAGTAAGGAGTTACACAGAAGGAAAGTGAGTCCCTAGTGAGGGTGGTCACTCAGCTGCTACATCAGGCATTCCAAAGCCAGGGCCTCCCAGTGTACATCATAGAGGTTGCCTTTAACAGGACAGGAGTGTGTGATATGTACAAATGAAAGGCCATGAGAGAGGGCCAGGGAGGCACATGCGTCTCTCAGATGTATTTCGTTTGGCCGGTCCAGTGTTTTAGAAACAAGATGGGGAATACCACATATATATGAAGGTTTCTGGATTTTGTTGAAGAAAATGTCACAGGTTTAGGTACAACATAGCATTCCAGCAAAGCAACGATCAGCCGGAGCCTGAGCTCTCCTGTTCTCCACAGCCTCCTTTCTTTCCTGTTGTTTCATACTCAGCTCTCTTCACTTATTTATGTGAGTGGCCCAGATTCCAGAGGCATGTGAGTTTGTGAGCCTTGGCAAAGACTAGGGACTCCTAGAGGCTTCTTTGCATTAATAGAATATATTTAGGGAGTCCTTCTATTTGATACTTTTTTAGCCACCTGTCCTAATGTAAAAATCAGTAAAGTAAACATATGATATGTAAAAAACACTTAGAATAATGGCTGGCACATAACAGATACTTATTATTGTTATTATTCCTAGAAGATAAAAATCGATTTATTCGGATTCATTCATTCAGATTTTCTGATTCAATTTGGTCAATTCTCACCACCCAATACTACCGACATTTTTTTTAGAATCTATTGTACTCAAAATGAATCAAATCTGCACTTATCAATTAGTCACTATGACCCTGATTGTACATATTGAATTCTACAAAATGCAGTCTCAGTCTGTTATTACTAACTTGATTATTAATGACCTGCTAATGGAAGAGACGCCCTGACAACCAAGTGGATGTTAATAGCTCTGCTCTCGGAAATGAAATTTAAACACAAAGTTAACCATTTTTAAATGAAGTGGGATACCTCTGGGATGGTCTTCAAAAGGAGAGTTTTTTTTTGGTAATGTATTTAAGAGAAGAAATAAAAACAAACTATGTAAATAGGAAATGTTATTGGGATTGCTTGGAGCGAGCCCGGCTGTAAGAGCTGTGATCGTCTCAGAATAATTTATCATGGAGTTGGAAGATAGCTCAGTCAGATGATCCCCTCCTTTCTTTAGCTGAGGAAGAAGCTGAACTCCAAAGAAGGGATGCTGCTGGAGCAAAGTCACTGCCTGTGGTGGGAGTCAGTCTAGGACCAGGCTGATCTCTCTACTCCCACTCTGTAGAGCACAGCACATGGGGTCAGATGCTTGAATCTGTCAAACATGGGGAAGGTGCATAGGGTGATTCTCCGACCTTGGCACCGGTCACACTTTTATTTGAGCCCTCTCTTTGCTCAGATTGTTCACTGCACTCTCCCTGTCCACTGCACAACCATCTTCCTCGATAACAACACAATCTGAATGTTTGTGACCACCTGTAACTCTAGAAAGGGGCAGGGGAGAGCAGCGAAAGTTGTTAAAGTTACAGAAACCATCCCTGGGAAGACAGGCAGAAGAATTCGGATTATATTGCTGAGAAGGAGAGAAAAATTCAACATAATGGTCCCTAGGAAGAGGATAAATATGTCAGTAAGGAGCCGTTTAAAGTCAGGGTTAATAAATCAAAGAACCAGGGCTTTAAAACAGCAAAGAAGCGTAAATATTATAAGTTCAGATTCCTGCTCTGAGTTGTGATGAAATAGACGCTCAGCAAGTGTCACCAACTTACCTAAAGTCATTACAGAAAGGCGGAAAGATCCCAGGACTCCTAGCTGCCCCCCAACTCCCCGTTCCTCTGCTTTTCTCTTTATCAGCGACTGCAAGTAACTGTCCAGGAAGAAAAAAAAGAGAGAGAGAATAAACACAAACCTGAGAAGAGGACAAACCTGACTTTTCCAGAAACATTTTCAGCCAAAAGCTATCAGTCGTTTGGATCAAGATGCATCTGGCTAATAGGCCTTTAAACATAGACCCCCAATCTAAATGTCCAAGGTCTCTTTTTAATAGATTTTGCTAAAAACTGCAAAAAGAAAGAAGAAGAAAAAAGAGCCATTTTCTGCTGTGAGAAGATTGGGTTTATTCTGATGGAATCATATTTTTTCTTCTTTTTCTCTTTTGGCTAGCGAGACTTCAAGCTTTCCATATGCTTGGGTGCACTGGGCAGTGGCGAGGAAAGAATAACGTTTGATTTGACTTTTGTTTCTGCTCCCTGTAATTTCAGCTGACAGGCCAAGTTACCTTCATTTCCATATCGCCTCTGCTGTTCCACAAGACACTCTTGCTCCCTGACTGCTCTCTGGTTTGCACCTGGGTTTCTGATCGAAAGGCCAAGGGCAATGGCAGGGCCTTCCCATTAGGTAATTAGAACCTCCTTTCAGCACCCTGGCGTGAGGGCCCCTGGCATAGAGTTACAGATCAGACACGCGTTAGGGTGCTGCAAAGCTGTTTTTCTTCTTTCTCTTTTCATTTCTCTCCCTGTCCACTCCACAACCGTCTTCCTCAATAGCAATACAATCTGAATGTTTTCAGTATGCTCTTAAGTTCCAAATAGAAGCAAATGACTGTCACTTTCTTCCAGGAAACATAGCCAATCTGAAGCCAGGGCTCCAGGTTTATAATCCTGAGGTCAGAGTTAGCATCTCAGTGGAAGGGAGGGTGGAGAACTTGTCATTAGCTGGCCCTAGCAGCCAAAGGGTGGAGAGGAGCACATGGACTTTTCAGATTTCAGCTTGCAGCAGCCTGCTTACTTCATTACTAAGCCAAAGTCTTCCAGGTGACGGGGACACCAAGTTCTTCCCAGAGTTCATCTCCAGATTGCTCTAACAGTTCAACAACTTGTTTGCTTTCTTATTGCTTTCAGATTTGTATTTCATGATTATTTTTTACAGTTCTCTGTGTCAGACCTGAATGTGATTTCACAAAGCCTATAGGCAGTTAACATTAATAAAATTCGGGCATTTTCAAGGTTGAAAGGAACTCATCACCGAACTGATTATTTGTGGCCGATGATGGCCTCTGTCAACTCCAGACAAACCCTTTAAATTCTTAGTGGATTACTAAGCAGAAAGGTCTGTTGTTTATGTAAAACAATTTAACTAAAAATATCGGAGAGGGAGACAGTGATTTAATCACCATCAGCTCCTCTCTTCCACCCACTTCCATTTGAGATTGTTGACTAGTGTTTATTTCTTGAGATGAGCTATGGTGTTAGTGATTACTAGTATTGCTATTATTATTGGTTTGTTATGTTAATTGAAACATTTTTACTTTCTTCTTAATTCTAATAAAACAGAATTTTTGAGTTGGAAGAAATCATACTCTTTCTCCCACCAGATGCTGAAAGTCAATGATCCAAATTTTGGTTTTATAATTTTAGAGGCAGAGAATGCTCCCCTTCTGAGGAGCTCTAAATATTAGAGACATCACCCTTTCTCTTTCATTTTTATTATTTAAAAAGTTTTTTTAAAAGAGATGCAATAATGCTAGTTACAGAGAGGACTATAGATTGTTTGATCTGAAAATTGAGTATCTTAAAAAGAATACATGTTTTGGTAGGGAAGAGATAATGGTAATTCCTTGTTTCCTTTATTCCAAGACACATAATTTTCATCTTTTCACATGTCTTGCAGTGGAATGTATCTTAGAATTGATATGTGCATTTTATGTAGATTTCTTGTTTCCTTAAAATGTTATTTAATTAGTGGTATGTTTGACATTTGATAGTATCTTGCGAATGAAGATGTAATCATTATAATATCTTACATAGTATAACATTGTAAATAACTTTTAGTTCTGCTAATTTGTAGATAATATGTACATTTTATGTATGTTATAGCTCAATGTTACAGAGAAGTATATGCTAGACACCCTGCCTTCCATCCCCCCACTCAAGCAATGAGGATTTCTTGCATAGCAGGAGGGATCATATCAAAGACGATTCAGGACATATTTTAGCAAAGGATAGACATAAAAGGAGAATGTTATACTCTATTGAGAAATGTATCTGAGTATGAGACAAGTTCTCTTTACAACTCCTGAAACAAGCCACTTAACTTCTCTGAACTTGAGCTGTCATCTCTAAAACCAAGACAATAAAGCCATTCTCTAAAGACACAAGGGGCCTCTCGTAACTTCACCTGGATCTCCATGGCAAAGAGTTAGACAGTACCCAAACCTTTAGCCTGTTAATATTTCTTTTATCAACCCAATTTAAAAATTGCATTAAATTTTAAATGTTTGGCTCAGTATTGATGATTGATCTTTCTTCTCATTTGCCTACTAATACTGTTTTTAAGGTCAAACCTCAGAGTATGCTACACTCTGATCACTAATGCCAGATGTAATGAAAAAGGAATTATTTGAAACTCAGGAAGAGGGGTTTTTTTCCTCCTTGTTTTTTAGGATTCTTTCAGTATTTATGTTAAATAGAGTGGGCTTCAAGTTACTCTTCAAAGAGCCAGTATGTCAATATGTTCAGCTCTCTTATTCTTTGTTCTCCATTTTAAAGTTTAACTTCCTGGTTCTCTTTGCCCTCTTGCCCCTAATTTCAGTAAACAACTTTCCCTAATTAATAGTCAATTAGTTCTAATTAGTAGTTCAATCTGTTCCCCTGGTCACCTGCTCTGACCTGAGTTACCTTTAGTTACCTGTTCTGTAACCATCCTTCCTGCCAAATTGCTCACCCCACCACTCTGGCTCATACCCCTGTCCCTTTAAAATAGCCAATCAGAATTAGCTTAGACTGTGTGGTTCAACCCTAGCCAATAGGGGAATGACACAGAACTAGGGGCTACTTGCATCAGGAATAAGAACCCCTTCCCCTCCCCTGTTCGGATGTGTGCTCAGCATTGCTCCATCCTTGAGATGCACCCTTCTATAGAAGTACATTGCCTACTGAAAAAATGTATATTCAAGTGCTATTTCTTTTGCAGCACCGAAAATTTACATATAACATTTATAAGACTAAAGAAGGATAAAGGCAATTTTAAAAGCAACTTGAAATAATTTAGATGATATATTGCAGGCCCAATCTTTCTCTGAGAAGTCGCATTACAAGAATATTTCATCGACCAGAACTAGACTTGTCAATATTTGGCATTGTGATTCTGGGGAAAACAAAAAAGGAGAGATGGAGTCTTTTGTGTGGTATCAGTTGTTTTCAATTCTGTGTTCCTGTATTTATCAAAGTCATTATTTCTGCTTTAATTAGTCTCAGTCACGCAGAAATTATTGACACGTATATCATGAAAAGGGCACGGCTTAGTATCTGTCAACACTGCCATTCCTTAGAGAAAATGGGGAGTGTTGTGTATCTATTTTTTTTTTTTTTTTTTGAGATGGAGTTTCGCTCTTGTTACCCAGGCTGGAGTGCAATGGCGCGATCTCGGCTCACCGCAACCTCCGCCTCCTGGGTTCAGGCAATTCTCCTGCCTCAACCTCCTGAGTAGCTGGGATTACAGGCACGTGCCACCATGCCCAGATAATGTTTTGTATTTTTAGTAGAGACGGGGTTTCACCATGTTGACCAGGATGGTCTCGATCTCCTGACCTCGTGATCCACCCGTCTCGGCCTCCCGAAGTGCTGGGATTACAGGCTTGAGCCACCACGCCCGGCGTGTTGTGTATCTATATAGCTAACACATTGTTCTAGCTACTTATCACCTTTCCTTTTCTGTGATACTATTCAAATCTGTCTTTCCCTTGAATAATCATAATGCCCCATTCAAATAAAAAATGACAATAATCCACATGGTATAGACATGCTCTTAGTTAAATAAGCACTGTTCAAACCAAGATTTTCAGAAAAATATAAAGACGAAATAGAGTGGAGGACATTTACAAATTATGCTTCTGATGAATGTTTTATCCAGGTTTTTGGTATCCTATTGGGCAATAAAATTTTCTAAATTTTATCCAATATGGAGACTCTTAAGCAGTGGAATATATAAAATCTGCCAGGTCACCATCAACAGAACATTTCTAAGGCTGGCAGTTATCTTGTCAGTAAATCCACTTAGTCCCATGCACAGCAATTTCCAGAGAAGGTGGGTGAGTTTACTCTACATTGTGATCAATATCATTCTATGGCTGGAATGGCAGAGAACATTTTAATTCTGTTGATGAGAAGCTGGCTCAGAACACAGGAATTCACATCAGGGATTTATCAAAATAAAATCTATGATGTAAAATACTACCTTCCCACAACTCCATGTTCCCAATAAATCTTTTTGTGAGTCTATTAATGTACTAGGCTGAAAAATATTCTGCTGTTGTTTTTTTCTAGGCCCAGTCATGCTATCAGGGGATTCATTTTGATGAGAATGACTGCTTTCATTCTCAAGAATTCCATTGCCGAAAGTACAGCAACAATGATACAGAAAAATATCTTGAGTTGCAGGGATGCTATGTCCATAGGAACTAGTTGGAAATACCATTCTTACAGAAGATTTAGCTATTTTATAACTACTTTAATGAGCTACTAAACTGCCCTCCTGCTGCCATGCCCTATGACTCTCTGGTCTATGGGATTCAATGGCCTTTCAGGCGTAGAACATCTCAGCAAAGCACTTCAGGCCCAGCCTTTAAAAGCATCTGATTTTCATTTTTCATTTGGCATTTTCTTACATATCCTTTTACAAACTTGATTCATGCCTTTTTAGCTCTGGAAAAAGTATTCTTAAGTTGGAATGAGAAATCAGGAATGTGAGAATTCATACATTGCGTGCATGTGTGGTTAGTGGTGTGTGCACCCTTTGTACACATCACTGGCTGGGAGAAGTTAAATCATTTTTGGATACAGTTTGTGGCAAGAGCATCCAAAGTGCCAACTTGAGGTCTTTGAAGTAACATTCTGTACAACCTGTCACTGAAGCGTTTCTTGCCAGTTTAAAGCAGAGGAAGTACCCATTGAAAGGAGAATATTTTCCTTCCCTTGCCATTCAAGCCACACAGGGACATTCCTTAAGCTCATCTGAAAGAATTGCTAAATTTTTCTTTATTGTTTTTCCATCTGGTGAAGACATAATGACTTATGATATAAATATCTTCTTAATTTCTCTCTTTGCCTCTCATCTCTTCTAAAGTGAGATTTAATAAATAGATGAGTAAATAAGAGATGTCAAAATGAGCAGTCTCCTTCAAGGGCACCCGTAGCCATTCAAGTGGTAGATGGCTAGCTTAGTGGTAAAAGTTAGAAGGGTAAGTCCTAGCCTCTTGCACTGGCGTAAAAGGGTTCAAATTCTAGTTCAAGCAGAGAATCTAGGACCTCCAGTATAATATCACTTCCTTTCTTGACCCTTTGTGGAGAAAATGAAGATAATGACTGCCATGACATCAGCCCCTCTCACAGGGTTGTCCTGAAGTTCAGCTCATTAAACAAAGGGAAAAGCACCTTCAGAGCACAAAATGCACAATAACTTTGGCTGATGGAAGATCCTATACTTTGTTTCCCAGGATTAGTACATTTGTAGGCAGTTCTGTTTTAAAATTTAAAAAAATTTTTTTTAAGTTTTTCCTACTGGGCTTATAATGTGCTAAGAAGTAAAATTCACATGATAAGAGACTTTTAAAGGTATATCCACTCCAACGGTGTATATAAAGGATACTACCAATAAGGCTTTCTCAACCAGCAACTGGCTGAAGGAACTACTAGCTTTGCCAGAGAGAGAGGGTTTTATTCACTCGCTAATACATGGTTTGGGAAGATGACTTTTTGCTTAACTTGTGCTTCAGCTGAGAGACTCAGGGGCATCTTAGCTGATTGGTTGAGAGTTGTGAAGCTGAGCGAGACAGAGTAGCTGCTCATCACACCTTCCTGGGCACAACACTCTCTCCCTGCCCTTGCTCTCACAAAAACAGAGGAAAGCCCCTGAGCCCACAGCGGATTGGGACGGCCGCATGGCAGCCTGGTTTGGGCCCATTCCTTCCAGTTCAGAAAGCTGAGTTCAAAGATCACGGACCCTGATACTCCAGGGAAAAGCATAAAGAAGAAGTCAGACCGGGGCCCATGAATTAGATGGTGGTTGGAAGAAACAAAGATTGCTAAATTGCTGCTGGCTTCCTCACCAGGTCAAAGAGGTGCTGGCTAAGAAACCTTACCCAGGCACCACCTGGGTAGCTGGTTGTTTCTAAGCAAAAAGGGAAATGCTTTCCTAAGTATCATATGTGGTAATGCTGTTGCATGACTCCCAAGGGGCACCTGCCTTTCTCTTTCTTTCTGTAACATCCCATTATCACAATGAAATGCATATTTTTAAAAAGCAACACTTTGCCAACCCTGTAATATCACCCCAACCCGCCATCCCCTGGGATTTCGAGAGCTGAGCTATCAGCTGTGAAACTGGGACATAGCCTGAGGCCCACCTGGACCCCTTGTTCCGTTTACCACTTCTGCCAGTGTAAGGAGAGCTCACAGCACTAGGATGCAATTTCTGGCACCTGCTGATTAATTGTGGTCCTTGTTTGCAAATCCCTTTTCCACAGCTCTGTCAATGATGACTGGTTCCCCCTAGCCTGAGTCAGAAATGGAGGGCTCTATAAAACCAAAGTGAACAAGTTTCAGTAGCCCCAAGGAAGGAGTCACTTCTTTGTCCCAAGTTGTGCACGTTTGCAAATTACCACTGAGATGATAAGGTCGTCTTTCTAAGGAAACTCCAATCCTCTTGCAGCTTTAGATATTTTTGTGTTCCTATTCAGATACCTCAAATGACAATTGCTTTGAGATTCCAGGTGACTAGATGTGGCTTAGTAGTGTACAGGCAGTACTCGAGTCTTGCAGGTGGGAGGAATGGCAGCTCTCCAGCGAGGAAAGCTAGACAGGAGGTGAGGAAGGAAATAGAAACAGAGCATGTAATTCACACTAGCTAATCTGGCAAAGTTTATTAACTGAGTATTGTCAAGGGTAGGGTATGGAGAGGTTCAAAAAGCTTCAGCGACAAGCAGGAGCCCCTTTGTGAGGCTGAGGAGGTTGATTCTGCTAAACATACTAATTAAGAGTGGTGGATTTCAGAGAATGAGGGGGAGGAAAGAAACCATATTGACTATTTCTGATGTGCCAGGAACTATGCTGGACACTTGTGCTTGTCTCATTTAATCCTCCCAACAACTCTCAGAAATCAGCAGTGTCATTCTCATTTGTGGATAAGGAAATTGAGACTCAGACAGATTAAGCAACTTGCTCATGATTAAGCTGATGGCAGGTTAGCAGTAGTAATGGGATATAAACTTTAGACTTAGGTTACAAAGATTATGCTTGGTCCGCTAAACCAGCCCCTCTCATGCTTTTGCACTGAAGTACTACTGAGCACAGAAGAGAGAATTTGAGCCTGGTAGTCGTATCAGTTGGGGGTGAAGAGTCAAGTGAGATTGCAGCTTCTGGTGTTGTAGAATGTAATTGTTCGATGCAGGTGTTAATTTTTCAGGTTTCATAAATGATGGCATTGCAATTAATTCCATACCATACAGCAGGTCTTCAAATAACACTTTTTGTTCAACGTTGTTTTGTTATAACACTGATGAAAAAAATAATCAACTCTGTCCAGAGCCACTGTTTGTGTGAAATTTGCACATTTTCCCATGTCTGCATGGGTTTTCTTTGAGTACTCTGGTTTCCTTCCATTTCCCAAAGATATGCATGTTGAGTGAATTGATGTCTAAATTGCCAATCTGAGGGAATATGGGCATGATGTGAACACACCCTGCAATGGAACGATGTCTTGACCAGAACAGGTTCCCGCCTTGTTCCCTGAGGTGCTCTGAGATCGGCTCTGGCCGCCCAAGACCCTAACCTGGAATAAGTGGATATCTTGATTCTGTTTTGTGTAGCTGTAAAGGAATACCTGAGGCTGCGTAATTTATGAAGAAAAAAGATTTTTGGCTCACCTATTCTGCAGATTCTATGAGAAGCATGACACTGACATCTGCATTTGGTGGGGGCCTGAGGTTGCTTCCATTCATTGCAGAAGGCAAAGGGAAGCTGGAGGTGGCATATGCAGAGATCACACTGTGAGAGAGGAAACAAGAGAGAAGGCAGGAGGCGCAAGGCTCTTTTTAACAAGAACCAATAGAGTGAGAATTCAACTAGCTCATCCCTGAAGAAGGGTATTCATCTATTCATGAGAGATCCACCCGCATGACCCAAACACCTCCTCCCATTAGGCCCCAAAATTCAACATGAGGTTTGGAGAGAACAAACATCCAAACTGTAACATTCTTCCTTAAGCCCCCAAAAACTCATGTCCCTCTCACATATAAATACTATCATTCCATACCAGTAGTCCCAAAGTATTAACTGGTTCCAGCACCAACTTAAAAGTTCAAAGTCCAAAGTCTCAAGTGAGTCTCAAGGGCAAGTTTCTTGAGACTTAGGATTGTAAATTTGAAAATAGATTATTTACTTTCCAGACACAATGGTGTAACAAGTATTTATTTGGTAAACATGTCTATTTCAGAAGGTAGGAATGGGCCAAAAGAAAGGAAAGACAGGTCCCAAGCAAATCAGAAACTCAGCAGGGCAGACATGACCTCTGAAAGCTCCAGAAATGAACTCCTTTGACTTCATGTCCTACATCCTGGGCATATTGGCGAGAGGTGGGTTCCCAAGGCCCAGGCAGCCGTACCTCTGAGGCTTTGCAGGCTCAGCCAACTCGGCTGCTCTTGTGGGTTACAGTCAAATGCCTGCAGCTTTTCTAGGCTGAGGCTACACACTGCTGGTGGCCCTGCTATTCTAGGTCTGGAGGGTGGGTGGCCCTGCTTCTGCGGCTCCGCTAGGCATTTCCCTCCTTTGTGGGGACTCTGAAGCAGTGGGTAAATAATGACCTTGTTTTTATTAATCTTTCTGAAATGTATGTATAGCTTACATCTATTCCAATGTTTAATATTAGAAGTGTTTGGGTTTTTCTTTAGAAGTTTGGTGATGTTTGTGTGACCAGAAATATGCCATAGAACTTAACTCTTATTTATATCAATCAGACTACAGTAAAAATTTTTTTTTATGGCATTTCGCTGAAGACTTAGCCGTATTTGTTTGCTTTAATAAAAAATATAATTGGTCCTCTATCAATTTAAGTGTAATTGACCCTCTAGAAGAGGAGGCATGCTTAGACTATGGCTTTGAATGTCCTCTGTATACAAATGGATGATAATAATCTATCTGCTCTGAGGATTCAGGTATCCAATTTGAGAAACGTGAGGCTAGACAGTACTGCTCCTTTAGTGGAGGTTACAGAGCCGTAGATGGCCGTGTGTTCGGTGTGTTATCAACAGGATTTGTGCACTCAGTAAAAGGTTAAAGGAAGCTTAATGACTGCTAATTTTCTATGGCATTAACATAACATAATGATTGAGGGTAAGGTTATAGAGTCAGATGGGCCTGGGATTTGACTACAACACCTGGTGGTTGTATGCTTTGGGGCAAGTTATTTAATGTTTCAAAGCCTCAGTTTCCAAATGGGTAAAGAGGAGTTAATTATACCTATTTCATAATAGGCGTTGGAAGGATTAAATTAGCTGGTATACTGAAAGCACTTAGCTCAGAGTCTGGCACACATTAAATGTTCATAAATGGTGGCCATTGTTCTGTTTTTCACCAAGGGGGCTCTGGGACAGGAGTGGAAATGAGACCTTACACTTTCCTTCTCTGTGCTCCCTCCCCTCCCTGCTTTGCCCCAGTCATGGAAGGTGATTGGAGCTCTGCCTGGGAAAACATCATGCACCGATCATGAGCCATTTCTTCTGCAGCAAATAAAAATGCTTGGGTTCCTCCGGGTGTGGTGGCTCACGCCTGTAATCCCAGCACTTTGGGAGGCTGAGGCAGGAGGACCATCTGAGGTCAGGAGTTCAAAACCAGCCTGACCAACATGGTGAAACTCCATCTCTACTAAAAATACAAAATTAGCCGGGCACAGTGGGGCATGCCTGTAATCCCAACTACTCGGGAGCAGAGGCAGGAGAATCACTTGAACCAGGGAGGTGGAGGTTGCAGTGCACCAAGATCCCGCCATTGCTCTTCAGCCTGGGTGACAAGAACAAAACTTCGTCTAAAACAGAAAAAAAGTTTGGGCTCCTATTTCCTGCCTATGGTCTTGCACACTCTTGGAGGAAGAGTCACCTGCACTAATGCATTCCTTCCTCCCTCTAACTGCTCTGTAGGATGGGGTAACAGGCATATTGTTTTGGCTGCAGCAAAAGGTGTCTACCTGGGCTTTTTTCCCCCTTAATACTGTGTAGCAAGGCATGGAACAATTTGGCCTTCTTAAGTTTATCACAAATAAGGAGAACAAGTGATAAAGTATGGTAAGAAAGTATGAATTTTATACAGAAAAAGAAAAAATCCAATGAGAAAGTGTTCTCTTTCTCTCTCTTTGTAATGAGTCAGACATTGTAACCACATTTCTATGCTAACCAGTCATTTGTAATGCATAGAAATTTAGTCAGTAGAGCCTGTCTTCAGGTGAGCAGTGCCAAAACCCATCAATTGCCTCCAATGCTGCTACTGTGCCATGGCACTAGCCATGGCTATGAACACTCTGAATGCCCTGGGCTGCTTCAGGACATTCCCCACATGCTTTGCATCATCATTATCGGTATTATCCTTGTGATCAAAATACATTAATTTTGTTTTCTGTTTGAAAAAGCGTGGCACTAGGCAAAATTTGTGAACAGTCACATCCCTGCCCCAAACAAATTTACACTATAAAGATCACAGTAAGAAGTGAGCAACTCTGAAAAACATGTTACTCAAATAAGCAGTGTCACAATGACTTCTTAGAATGGACCATTCATGAGATAATCAGGCCTTGGGTGGGAAAACAGATAAAAACAGAAGGTTACTGTTGATTAAGGTTTTATTTTTGCTTAGCCAATTTGATTCCCATAACTACCATTTTTGTGGAGCAAAACAGGCCAGTAAAAACCTGTCTGAGAAAAGTTCAAAAAGGCTTGTTGTAAGAGTGACAAAAACGTTAGTGAGTAGAGTCCTCATCGTGGATAATGGAATAGTTCCTCTTGGTGGAAATGGGCTGTTCTGCCAAGGGAACCCAAGGGAATGATTGGGAGGTTTTTGTATATTATGTAAGCAAGTTTATTTTGGGAGCTCAGGGCAGAGTGTGCTGCTGCCTTTAACCACATGTGCTCTATTTCCATAATGACCACTTCATTCCTGGGCTGTGTGGAACATCGTCTACATTAGCGCTGGCTGAGCAGCCATGAAGAGGTGGTAAGGCACCAAAACTAGTGAGATGCTCCGATGATGTTGTTGAACTCTGCCCAGAAATAAACATCTTAATTTGGAAACATAAGGACGTTATAAGTTAAACCAATCCATTGCATTTGGATTCCCGTTTACAAATGCATCCAAAAGCCCCTCACAATACTCAGCTTCCATTCTCCGAGAAAAGTCTCTATCTTTTGTGGTTTATTCACTTAAAATAAGCATTGACCAGAAATTCTTTATGAACTCAATGCAAATTCTGTAGGCTTGAAACTTAAAACCCTAAATAGTTATGACTTTACATTGTGAAAGTTTGTGTCCTTCCTAGGATTTTCTCAGCTCCACTGGTGACTTCTTCCTTCTTCTTTACATTGTTCTGCAGCCTGCATTTTTCTGAATATTTTTCTTTTATTTCTATGAAGCTGGTGCTTGATCTGATCTCTCCATTTTCTTCTTAAAATTGGTTTGGCAAATATGAAAGTGTAATTTTTACAATGGTAAAAATCATGATTCTCAGGCCAATGCAAAGCAAGCATATGACAATGATTTTATTTAATTTATTAAATAATGGAGGGGGCAGGTAAAACATTAAAACCAGCCCAAAAAGCACTGGAAACATGACAGATATAGCCAATTCAACAAAGCAATGTCAGGATATAATTTCTGGGTTAGACATAACACTGGTTAATCTCCAGCAGGTCCGTTGGTTCACACTGGTAATCTGTTTACTCTGGATTAAATTTGTTTATGTTTCTACTGATAAAAATGTCCATGTTGGCCATACAGAGTTGTAAATTGTTGTAAAAAGTGTACCCTACTACTGTACTGAAAGTACACCCAGTAATCTCCTTTCAAAATATTGAAATAATATTTATAGACACAATCTAGAGTCTCTCACATTGCAAAAATGAAAATAGAAAGAAACAAATCAAAAACCAAAAATATTCTCTTACTGGATTCCTCATCTCAATTCATTTCTTCCCTATCACTCTCACCCCCTTTCATAGCTGAAGTGATAGAAAGAGCTGTCTAGTTTCACTGGCTTCATTTCCTCACCTCTCACTTACTCTCCAGTCCACTCCAATATGAATTCTAGCTCCATCAGTTGTTTCTCATGTTCCGCTGTGGTCACCAGTGACCTACTTCTTTCTAGATCCAATGAATGCTATTTTATTCCTTATCTTATCTGACCTTTCAGCAGCTTTTGAATTTAACCACACATTCCTTGATATATTCTCTTCCTTTGGCTTCTGCGCCCTAATACTCTCCTGGCTTTTTGCCTGCTTCTTAGGATCCTTCTTCTGTGTCTCCGTGGCAGGCTTATTCTGTACTACTCTGCCATGAAGTGTTGAGATTTCTCCATGTTGGGTTCTAGACCCTCCTCTGTCTTCAGTACTTTCTTCCCAGATACCACCCAGGCTCGTAACTTCAGTTATCCCCATTTGCAGAAGAAGCACACATTTGTTATCTCCAGGCTACATACTTCTGCTCATATACCTGCCTGCTTGCTTGACATCCATTTTTAAATTCCTAGAGACATTTCAAGTTTAATCAGAATAAACCTAAACTTATGAATTCCACTCTCCAACATGCCTAATTGAAGCAAGACTTCTTCCAGTGTCCGTATCTTAGACAATGCTACCTACTCAGCAATGCAAGCAACAACCTGGGGAGCAACTGAGACACATCACTCTCACCAAGCCCTGTTGCCTTCAGGCTCATTGTGAATGTCTGCCTCCATGTGGAGCCACTCTCCAGAGTTCAAACAAATGGCCTTTAAAATGTATTTTTATTTGTTTACTTATTTTACTAATTTCTTATTTTTTATTTCAAATAGGTTTTTGGGGAACAGGTGGTGTTTGGTTACATAAGTAAGTTCCTTGGTGGTGATTTGTGAGATTTAGGTGCACCCATCACCTAGCAGTGTACACGTTACCCATGTGTAGTCTTTTATCCCTCACCACCCCCCACCATTTCTTTCTAGCCCCTTTTATACCTTTGCATCTTCATAACTTAGTTCCCATGTATGAATGAATACATGTGATGTTTGGTTTTGTTATTTTTTGGTTACTTCCCTCAGAATAATAGTCTCCAGTTCTATCCAGGCTGCAGTGAATGCCATCATTTTGTTCCTTTTAATGGCTGAGTAGTATTCAATCGTATATATATATACCACATTTTTTTAATCCATTTGTTGATTGATGGGCATTTGGGCTGGCTCCATATTTTTGCAACTGCAAATTGTGCTGCTATAAACATGCATGTGCAAGTATCTTTTTTGTATAATGGCTTCTTTTCCTCTAGATAGATACCTAGTAGTGGAATTGCTGGATCTGCTTTTAGTTCTTTAAGGAATCTCCACACTGTTTTCCATTTTGTTTGTACTAGTTTACATTCCCGTCAACAGTGTAAAAGTGTTCCCTTTTCACTGCATCCCTGCCAACATCTATTATTTTTTGATTTTTTGATTATGGCCATTCTTGCAGGAGTGAGGTGATATTGCATTGTGGTTTTGGTTTGCATTTCCCTGATAATTAGTGATGTTGAACATTTTTCTGTATGTTTGTTGGCCGTTTGTGTATCTTCTTTTGAGAACTGTCTATTCATGTCCTTAGCCCAGTTTTTGAGGGGATTGTTTTTTTTTTCTTGCTTTGAGTTCTATGTAGAGTCTGAATATTAGTCATTTGTTAGATATATAGAGGCTGAATAGC
Source organism: Sapajus apella (assembly GCF_009761245.1). Taxonomy (NCBI): domain Eukaryota; kingdom Metazoa; phylum Chordata; class Mammalia; order Primates; family Cebidae; genus Sapajus; species Sapajus apella. The sequence continues at coordinate 70,443,884 of NW_022436941.1, forward strand.
GTCTCCCTCACACTCTGTAGGTTGTCTGTTAACTCTCTGGATTATTTCTTTTGCTATGCAGAAGCTTTTTGGTTTAATTATGTCCATTTATTTATCTTTGTTTTTGCTGCATTTGATTTGGGGTTCTTGGTCATGAAGTCTTAAAAGGTATTTGATTGTTTAATGTACCAAAGATGCCTGAAAAGTGCTAGGTACTTCAGATTCTACTGTTATACTCTATAATAATCTTAGTTCCAAATACATATGGGATATGCATGGGAATCAGAGTTCCAAAAAAGACCAAGTGTGTTGCTTCAAAACGAGGCTAGAGATGAGCATGGCAGACACATCGTCAACTGGATTGAGTTCATTTTGCTTCTCCTTCCGGTATGGAGAGAAGAATTCAGGATCATGTTCTAAAAAGGCAGAAGCAAACTCATAAGAGAGTTACTTTCTTGGATGTAATGTGGGCTTTGTTTTCACCACTGTCTGTCTATGTCTAGCACAGTGATTGATGGGTCATAGGAGTTCAAAAAATGCCTGTTGAATGAATGAGTAAATGCACAGAAGCAACCTGCCTGGAGATGGGGAATCAGAAAGTGTTTCCTGCTGGGCATGGAGACTCATGCCAACACTTTGGAAGGCTGAAGCAGGTGGATCATTTGAGCCCATGAGTTCCCAACCAGCCTGGGGAACTTAGTAAGACCCTGTCTCTACAAAATACAAAAATTAGCCAGGCATAGCGGTGCATACCTGTAGTCCCAGCCACTTGGGAGAGTGAGGCAAGAGGATTGCTTGAGCTCAGGAGGCTGAGGCTGCAGTGAGCTGTAATCATGCTACTATACTTCAGCCTGGACAACAGAGTGAGAGCCTATCTTAAAAAAAAAGGAAAAGAAAAAGAAAGAAGGAAAGAATTTCCTGAAGGAGTTGGTGCCTGATGCAAGTTGTGAAGGATGAGTGGGAATTTGCCTGGAAAATAAAACAAGCGGAACTCCAGGTAGAGGATGCGGTATGAATATGAACACAAACCCTGGCCTGTAGGTTGTGGAAACTGAGAAACAGTGTTGTTAGGGCAGAAGAGGCAAGTGTAATGAACAAGGCTGAAAATAAACAGGAGGCAGATGATTGTTTCCTGTTTATCCAACGAGCACTTTTTCTGAATTCCAAAATTACTTTATGCATAACACTTATGGCATGACATCTTATTATGTTCTTTGACATCTCTGTGGGATGCAAGGGTAGGGTCTGATTGTTACTCACCTTTGTGTTTTCAGCTCTTGATTTTATCATTGATACAAATGGTAGGCAGCTGAGAAGGAAGAGGATTAATTAACGATCCTGCTGACAATTCCTTAAGCAAGGATATGTGACACTTAGCATAAAAATATAACATAGTCCAAATGTATGCTAACAAAAACTGCAGTGGTTGAGGAGAAAAAGGATCTCTAACGTCCCTTTCCTCTCTCCAGGCCAGTGTGGGGCGTGTTTTAGTGTCCTCTCTTCCTTGTATCAAAATAACAAAACTAAAGTTGTTAAAGGTATGAAATCTAGAATACAGGTTCCAGATGACCCTTATATAATCCTAGTGCCTGTAGTGATACATTAATAGATATCCATGTTGTTTTTCAAAAACCATCCTATACTGAGCAGAATAATAGCAGAGATGAAGCCTAAAGATGGCTTATTTTTACTTTCAAGAAAAGTAGAAACAAACACATTTAACTTATGGCTGAGTCCTTAGGAAGAAAGACAAAATGAAGCTTTATCTGTAATACGCACCTTGAAATTAAGGTAGCAAATATCCCAGACCTTTATAAGATGCTTTTCCTCTCCTCTGATTACAAAAAATACTAGTATGTGTTCAGTATGAAGTATTAGGATGGAGAAAAATTATGAAAAAATGTCAATAACCAGAGATAAAGTTAATATTCTGTATATATTCTCCCAGATAGTTTTAATACAAACATAAACACACATATGTACACATGTGTTTTATAATAGAGGTTATGTTATGTATGCTATTTAATAACCTGATTTTCTACCTTAATGTATCAGAGATATTTCATAAATAGTTATTTTTAAGGTTTGCATAGGATATAGTCCACATATGTATACTCCATGATTTGTCAGTCAACCAACGAATTTTGATTGAGTCTTAAACTTCACACCAACAAATTTGCTAGATGTCGAAGCTACACCAGAATACGAAATGGAGATCCTGTCATCAAATTATTTACTTTTAACTGGGCAGCGAGGATCAGAAAATGAACTCAAAAATAAGTTAAATAAATTCAGGCATTAGTGAGTGCTTTGGAGGAGATAAAAAACAGTGACATGGTAAAGAGTCACAAGGGTCACTTCAATTTCTGGTAAGATGGCAGACTAAATAGTCTCAAAATAAACTCTTTTGTAATATCCCAACACACAATTTAGAAAGAATAGAAATCTTTTTAAACGCATGGCCAAACTAGCAAAAGAGTAAGGAAAATCCTAAAAAAAAACAAAGACAAAACCTAAACAATTATTTAGAATAATACTGCACACTGAATCTCCCTGAGGCCATCTACCACTAAGGAATTGTAATGGGAACAACGAGGAGAGGAGGCGAAGATGGAGCCTGTGCAGGAGAAGCACGAGAAGGGGAAAGTCCCAGAAATGCAGGGCCCTGCAGTGCGACCCTCTCAGTCAGACTGCCTTCGAGGAGATGACAAGAGAACTGTTTCTGTCTTTGTTTTAAATTCAGGAGGAAGAAAAAAATAATGGTGTCTCTTGAGAATTCATGACCACAGCCCTGCCCTGTGTGGGTTTGAGGTTTAAATTAATACCACCTGCCTGAGCTGGGAAACCCTAAACCGAGAAATTAACACAGTAGTCCCAGTCTGGCAGTGCCTGGGCACCTGGCCAAAGCCAAAGAAGATCCTCTGCCGAGTCTGAACTGAGGCCCTTCTGAATTCCAGCAGGTTTTAGTTGCTCAAGTAGCTCAAACATATTGAAAGTCACATGAGGAACAAGCCACCGTGACTGAGATTTACAGTATTCAATGAACATTGACAGTTTTAGATGTTCATAGAAGACATGGAAAAACATCAATAATGAAAGACCTAAGTATACAACTTAATAAGTCAGGGGGAAGAAGCTAGAAAGAAGAAAGAAAGGAAATATAACACATAAATAAGTAAAAGCAAAGATATAATAAAGAGATTCAAACATACCAGAAAGTGGGTTATTTTAAGGACTAATTAAATAGACAAACCTTGGCAAGAATGATCAACAAAAATGGACAGAAGGTGCAAAGAATATTAGAAAGTGAAAGGGGCACAACACTGACAGTGTAGAGAGTAAGAAGATGTTAATGTCACAGAATGAATTTATGCCAGTAAATTTGGAAACAGATAAAATGGACAATTTTCTATAAAAGTGAAACATAAAATTGATTATAGAAGAAATAGAAAACCTGAAAAGGTCTATTACTGTTTCAGAAATTGGATTACAATGTAAAAATCCAGCCACTGAACACACAATGAGAGAGTGCTGTGGGTAGCGGGTGGGAGCAGGGCGCCCTTACCTGGGCTCAGAGCCTTCCTGAACTGGTACATTTCAGTTGAAACCTGAGCGTGAGAAGAAGTGAGCTATGCAAAGGTCCGGAGAACAAAGTTCCAAGTGTAAGGAATATCAAATGCAAAGCGTCTGAGGCAGTGAGAGAATGAAAAAGGCAGAGATAAACAGAACAAAAATAAAAGTTAAACGAGATTAAAAAAAATAAAATTTATATACTTGTAAATTCCTAACAGCTAACATGTATTAAGTTCAAATTTGTGCCAGTTACAGAGCTCCGAGTTTTATATACACGATTCCCAATCCTCAAACATCTTTGCAAGGTCTCTTCTATCCCCATTTTGTAGAAGGGGTAACTGAGGCTTAGTGAGGTTAAAGAAGGTGCCCCGTAGACACAGAGCCATTGAGTAGCAGATCCAGGACTCGAACTGGTCTGACATCTAAGTCCGAGGTTTGAATCACTTGTGCTATGCCTGAGGCAAAAGTGCCCAGAATAAATGCCAAAGCCTGGAGCAAAGGCTCTCTTGTGTCCCTGGTTCAGCAGCGTCAACATCTCCTGGGACTTTGTTCAACACACAGCTTCTCAGATTCTCAGGCCTCATCCCAGACTGGAATCAGAAACTCTGGGGGGTTGTGTCCTGTAATCCATGTTTTAACAAACCCTTTAGGTGATAACCTCTGGTCTAGAGCAACTAGAAAGGCAGAATGTGGGAATGACAATGACACAGACCTAAGAGTTAGACAAACTGGACCCCTGGTTAGAGTCCAGCTCTGCCCCTTCCTTATATATGATCTTATAGATAACTTAAAATTTCTTAGCCTCAGGTCTCTAATCCATAAAATGGCGATAATTATGGTACATATGTTCAGGTTTTCATGAGAATTAAGTAAAATAAATGTAAACATTAATAAATCAATGCCCTAGCACATGGTAAGTGTTCAGTAAATGTTATCAATGTATATTTGCTGGTATTCCTGTCTCTCTCGTGCCTGGAGACTGTCTTCCCATAGCCTTTCCACAGGTACTCTGCATCCTCACTTTGTACTGGGAAAGAGGAATTAGAAAGATGAAACTGTCTGGAGTCTAAAAAGCAGCTGGGTTTAAGTCCAGCTGAAAGATAATAGTATAATATAGTAACTATACCAGAGCAATAGGAGTGGAAAAAGAGAGAAGGGGGGGACTCAAGAGTGGTGTCTAAAGAAGCACGTTTGGATCTTGGTGCCTGAGCAGGTGTGAGTAACAGCAAAACAAAGAGAGATGACCCTGGGCCTCTAGTTTGGCTGATAAGTGGACTGTGGTTCCAGCGAGAAAATAAATTTAGCTGGAAGAACAGGCTTGAGGTTATGATAATGTGTTCATATTTATATTTAGACAAGTGAGTGTGAAGGTGTGTGAGTTGTGGGAGGAGAGAGAAAGAGAGAGAGACTGGAACTATAATATCAGTTGACAACTAGATGTTCTTTGTCACGGAAATTGCCACCTTCTTTCTATGGGTACCAGTGTGATGGAGAAGGGTGCTACTTGCCAGCCAGCAGACCCTGCTGGTCATGCCACGTTCTGTTGATACCCCACGATCATAGCTAGTGCTAAGTACAGCCTTAACACAAGGAAGTGTCATTCAGGAGATAGACTACGGGAAGGGAATAAAGCCATCACTAATAAATAGGCTAATGGGACGTGACGAGCAGTGAACATCAATGAGGCACAAACTGCCTGCCTTAAAAAATGAGCAAGGTAAAAATGGAAGAGTGCCAAACCACAGTTTATCTCGTCTGTGCTAGTCCTCACCTACTGAAACAGAATTCGCACTAATCTCACACCATCCCTGGTATGGTCATGGGTCATGATTATGGATTATGGGTCAAGGTCATCAATTCAGTTTATCCAATTCCATAATATTAATTATGCATCTAAGTACTGTGAGTTAAGATGCATAATTTATATTGATTATGGGCTAAGTACTGTACAAGACACAGAGATTGCAATTTTTGCTACTCCTCTTCCTCTACATCATCATTATTTTATCACTCAACATTACCTATAAAGTACCAGTAGATCTCTTTAGCTGCTACCTGTCTTGCAAAATTGAATACTGTACTCAATTAAGAAACTTTGTTGTTTTTATCTGTCCTCCAGCCAGCACATACTGTGTCTGTGTCACTTTACACCATTATCTCTAGAACAGGGAGCACCCATGACATGTGAAGCTCAAACTCTCTTGAGTACAATTCTCAAGATCTCTGTGGCCAAGCTTCATGCTAGGCTCATGAGTGCATTAAAAGAGGTCCAAACCCATAGGAATGAGGCATTGATGATGATTGAGATCTCCCACACTGATTTCCTACCTAACAAAGCAAGTGAAAAATAAGCCCTTCCCAGACAAATCCAAAGTCCTTGGAGTGCAGGCAAATCCTCCTCTGGATGCAGATTCTAAAGGATTCTGAGTTGACAAGACCAGTGTAGCTGGTTCTACGCCTTAAACAGTGTCATATAGTGGAATAATCAGATTAGATGCCTTGTATTCTGTTTCTGGCTCTGCTTCCTTGAGTAAATCAGTGCATTTTTCTGGGTCCCAGCTTTCATATCTGTAAAAATGGCCACATTCAAAGCAAACCAGAGTGTTTTAGTGTCTAGGCTTCTCCATAACTTAGTTACTCACTAATTGCTTGAAGTAAAGAAGGCACAAATGAATGTTTTACATTTTCAGGAATGTATGTCCCCACCCAATGCCTTATCACTTGTTGGTGATCTAAATTCCTTGTTTGCATCTGAAGATCCTGGGCAAGCCACACATGGATTTCTTTGTAAGAGAAGAAGCACATGATAGCCCTTTGTCTGCATAGAAGTGGATTCTAGCATAGAAGCCACGCCCCACTCCCCGGGCCTTTGTGGTGCTCTGTTGGCTACCATGGATCCCCTGATGCGTGACCGCCTAGCAGGACCATTAGCAGTCTGAACCACCTTAGTTTTCAGCATTTGTGCCTTCTGGTTTCAAGGTTGCCACTTCTTTTGACAAGTGGCACCTGTAAATACTCAGCCCTCTGTGTCTGCCTGGATTTCTGAAGTAATGCTTTGACTAAACCATCCACTTAATGGTCCCACGTTCATGGTGGCTTCTCACACCTGTTCCAGATCCTGGGAGATTCTCAGGGAGGCAGAATCCTCCATCCTCAACACACTTGGTTAGCTCAGGTCTAACACCTTGGCCCGTGTCTCTGACTCATGATCTCCCACGGTCAAGAAAACATGAAGATAGGATTATACAGAATCGTTCTTGACTGGCCTGAAAGAGGCTGTTCACTCAGTTGGAGGCTGAGAACAGTTATCAATGGTAATTACTAAAGCTTTATTCATTTCCTGCTCTTTGCTGTGTTCTAAAAACCCTGCTAGGATAAAGAAATGGAAAGGATTTGAACTTGTTCTGCCTTTGTGATTAAGAACTTGTGATAAAAATTAAGAAATTTGCTCCAGTTTAGACCTATGCATAAAGTCTAGCAGCTGCCACCTTTGCTATAGGAGGCAACGTGAGCTGAGCAAAATGAATCGGAACCATGTATTATAAGCAAGGAATATTACTTGTGTCATTTTTGGCTGCCAACAAAATACCAGGAAAATTACGAAGTAACAGTTACCACTGTGAAAAAGAGTAAGAAATCAAATTAACTTTTTATGCCTAAGAAAAAGCTTTCCATTCCTATTATCTTTACAGGGCAGTACAGGAGCCTTCTGTGGGTCTTGCCACCAGATATCACACGAACAGCCATTGGCACACACTAGGAACCCAAATATGCTCTGTTCCTGGGGTCTGCATCTATTACCTTGACAGGAACAGAGAAAGAGCTTTAATCAGATTTATTTTATATGTCGAAATTGCCTCTTTTGTCAGTGGGAAAGAAATCTAGTCAAATGAATATTCTTATAAAAAGCAACATAATCATGTTTAGAACTAAATCACACCCTATAAGACTCAGCCTTTCTTTCTTTTCTTCCACTTCCCCCCAAATTTACCACACAAATGTGGAAATGACCTGCCTTCTCATTGCTTAAAGCACTGACAGGATCCCACAGAAGAGAAATGTTGGTGTCCAATTAAGCTCCTCATGTGCATTCAACTCCTGCTGAAAAGCTTAAAGAAGAAAAGGCTTCGGGTGGTATTGCAACATTTAACATATCTCATGTGTATATATATATATATATATATATATATATATATATATATAATTGCACTTTAGGTTCTGGGGGTACATGTGCAGAACATGCAGGATTGTTGCATAGGTACATACATGGCAATGTGGTTTGCTGCCTCCATCTCCCTGTCACCTATATCTGGCATTTCTCCCCATGTTATCCCTCCCAAACCTCCCTACTCCCCACTGTCCCTCCCCTATTACCCCACAATTGATCCCAGTGTGTGATGCTCCCCTCCATGTGTTCTCATTGTTCAACACCCGCCTATGAGTGAGAACACATGGTGTTGGATTTTCTGTTCTTGTGTCAGTTTGCTGAGAACAATGGTTTCCAGGTTCATCCATGTCCCTACAAAGGACACAAACTTATCGTTTTTCATGGCTGCATAGTATTCCATGGTGTATCTGTGCCACATTTCCCTTGTCCAGTCTATCATTGATGAGTATTTGGGTTGGTTCCAGGTCTTTGCTATTGTAAGCAGTGCTGCAATGAACATACGTGTACATGTGTCTTTATAATAGAGTGATATATAATCCTTTGGATATATATCCAGTAATGAGATTGCTGGGTCAAATGGAATTTCTATTTCTAGATCCTTGAGGAATTGCCACTCTGTCTTCCACAATGGTTGAACTAACTTACACTCCCACCAACAGTGTAAAAGTGATCCTATTTCTCCACATCCTCTCCAGCATCTTTTGTCTCCAGATTTTTTAAATGATCACCATTCTAACTGGCATAAGGTGGTATCTCATTGTGGTTTTGATTTGGATTTCTCTAATGACCAGTGATGATGAGCATATTTTCATATGTTTTTTGACCTCATAAATGCCTTCTTTTGAAAAGTGCCTGTTCATATCCTTCTCCCACTTTCGAATGGGTTTGTTTTTTTCTTGTAAATCTGTTTTAGTTCTTTGTAGATTCCGGATAGTAGCCCTTTGTCAGATGGGTAGATTGCAAAATTTTTTCCCATTCTGTCGGTTGCCAGTTCACTCTAATCATTGTTTCTTTTGCTGTACAGAAGCTCTGGAATTTAATTAGATCCCATTTGTCTATTTTGGCTTTTGTTGCCAATGCTTGTGGTGTTTTAGTCATGAAGTCCTTGCTTATGCCTATGTCCTGAAGGGTTTTGCCTAGGTTTTCTTCTAGGGCTTTTATAGTGTTAGGTCTTATGTTTAAGTCTTTAATCCCTCGAGTTAATTTTAGTGTAAGGTGTCAGGAAGGGATCTAGGTTCTGCTTTCTGCACACTACTAGCCAGTTTTCCCCACACCATTTATTAAACAGGGAATCCTTTCCCCATTGCTTGTTTTTGTCCAGTTTATCAAAGATCAGATGGATGTATAGGTGCAGTGTTGTTTCAGAAGACTCTGTTCTGTTCCATTGGTCTATGTCTCTGGTTTGGTACCACTACCATGCTGTTTTGATTACTGTAACCTTGTAGTATACTTTGAAGTCAAGTAGTGTGATGCCTCCAGCTTTGTTCTTTTTGCTTAGAATTGTCTTGGCTATGCGGGCTCCCTTGTAGTTCCATATGAAGTTTAAGGTGGTTTTTTCCAGTTCTGTGAAGAGGGTCATAGGTAGCTTAATGGGGATAGTGTTGAATCTATAAATTACATTGGGCAGTATGTCCATTTTCACAATATTGATTCTTTCTAACCATGAGCATGGAATGTTTTTCCATGTTTGTGTTTTTGAGTGTTTTTGAATGTTTGTGTCCTCTCTTATTTCCTTGAGCAGTGGTTTGGTGAATGTTTTTGAATGTTTGTGTCCTCTCTTATTTCCTTGAGCAGTGTTTTGTAGTTCTCCTTGAAGAGGTCCTTTACATCCTTTGTTAGTTGTATTCCTAGGTATTTTATTCTCTTTGTAGCAATTGTGAATGGCAGTTCATTCTTGATTTGGCTCTCTTTAAGTCCGTTATTCGTGTATAGGAATGCTTGTGATTTCTGCACATTGATTTTGTATCCTGAGACTTTGCTGAAGCTGCTTATCAGTTTAAGGAGATTTTGGGCTGAGATGATGGGGTCTTCTAAATACATAATCATGTCATCTACAAATAGAGGCAATTTGACTTCCTCCTTTCCTATATGAATACTCTTTATTTCTTTTTCTTGCCTGATTGCTCTGGCTAGAACTTCCAATACTATGTTGAATAGGAGTGGTGAGAGAGGGCATCCTTGTTTAGTGCCAGATTTCAAAGGGAATGTTTCCAGTTTTTGCCCATTCAGTATGATATTGGCTGTGGGTTTGTTGTAAATAGCTTTTATTATTTCGAGATACATTCTGTCAATACCTAGTTTATTGAGCATTTTTACCATAAAGAGCTGTTGAATTTTGACAAAGGTCTTCTCTGCATCTATTGAAATAATCATGTGGTTTTTGTCTTTGGTTCTGTTTATGTGGTGGACTACATTTATAGACTTGTATATGTTGAACCAGCCTTGCGTCCCTGGGATGAAGCCTACTTGATTATGATGGATAAGCTTTCTGATGTGCTGTTGCAATCGGTTTGCCAGTATTTTATTGAAGATTTTTGCATCTATGTTCGTCATGGATATTGGCCTGAAGTTTTCTTTTTTTGTTGAGTCTCTGCCTGGTTTTGGTATCAGGATGATGTTGGTCTCGTAAAATGATTTGGGAAGGATTCCCTCCTTTTGGATTGCTTGGAATAGTTTCATAAGGAGAGGTACCAGCTCCTCTTTGTATGTCTGGTAGAATTGGGCTGTGAACCCATCTAGACCTGGGCTTTTTTTGGTGGGTAGCCTATTAATTGCTGCCTTGACTTCAGCCCTTGTTATTGGTCTATTCAGGGTTTCGACTTCTTTCTGGTTTAGGCTTGGTTTGGTGCAAGGGTCCAGGAATTTATCCATTTCTTCCAGGTTTACTGTTTATGCGCATAGAGTTGTTTGTAGTAACCTCTGATGGTAGTTTGTATTTCTGTGGAATCTGTGGTGATATCCCCTTTATTTTTTCTGTTGTATCGATTTGATTCTTCTCTTGTTTCTGTTTTATTAATCTGACTATGGTCTGTCTATTTTGTTGATCTTTTCTAAAAACCAGCTCCTGGATTTATTGATTTTTTTGAAGGGTTTTTTCTGTCTCTGTCTCCTTCAGTTCTGGTCTGATCTTAGTTATTTCTTGTCTTCTGCTAGCTTTTGAGTTTTTTTAATCTTCCTCCTCTAGCTTTTTCAATTTTGATGATAGGATGTTGATTTTCGATCTTTCCTTGCTTCTCATGTGGGTATTTATTGCTATAAATTTTCCTCTAGACACTGCTTTAAATGTGTCCCAGAGATTCTGGTATGTTGTGTCTTCATTCTCATTGATTTCAAAGAACATCTTTATTTCTGCCTTCATTTCATTGTTTATCCAGTCAACATTGAAGAGCCAGTTGTTCAGTTTCCATGAAGTTGTGCGGTTCTGAGGTAGTTTCTTAATCCTGAGTTCTAATTTGATTGCACTGTGGTCTGAGACACCATATGCTGTGATTTCTGTTCTTTTGCATTTGCTGAGGAGTGATTTACCTCCAATTATGTGGTCAGTTTTAGAGTAGGTGTGATGTGGTGCTGAGAAGAATGTATATTATGTGGATTTGGGATCCTGAGTCCTGTAAATGTCTATTAGGTTTGCTTGGTCTAGGTCTGAGTTCAAGTCCTGGATATCCTTGTTAATTTTCTGTCTTACTGATCCATCTAATATTGACAGTGGAGTGTTTAAGTCTCCCACTATTATTGTGTGGGAGTCTAAGTCTCTTTGTAAGTCGTTAAGAATTTGCTTTATGCATCTGGGTGCTCCTATATTGGGTGCATATATATTTAGGATTATTAGCTCTTCTTGCTGCATTGATCCTTTTACCATTATGTAATGACCTTCTTTGTCTGTTTTGATCTTTGTTGGCTTAAAGCCTATTTTATCAGAGACTAGGATTGCAACTCCTGCTTTTTTTTGCTCTCCAATGGCTTGGTAAATCTTCCTCCATCCCTTTATTTTGAGCCTATGTTTATCCTTGCATGTGAGATGGATTTTCTGGATACAGCACACTGATGGGTTTTGACTTTTCATCCAATTTGCTAGTCTGTGTCTTTTGATTGGGACATTTAGCCCATTTACATTTAAGGTTAATATTGTTATATGTAAATTTGATCCTGCCATTTTGATGTTAGCTGGTTGTTTTGCCCATTAGTTGATGCAGTTTCTTCATTGTGCCAATGCTCTTTACACTTTGGTATGTTCTTGCAGTGGCTTGTACTAGTTTTTCCTTTCCTTGTTTAGTGTTTGTTTCAGGACCTCTTGTAAGGCAGGCCTGGTGGTGATGAAATCTCTCAGCAATTGCTTGTTTGTAAAGGATTTTATTTCTCCTTTGCTTAAGAAGCTTAGTTTGGCTGGATATGAAAATCTAGGTTGAAAGTTCTTTTCTTTAAGGATGTTGAATATTGGCCCCCACTCTCTTCTGGCTTGTAGGGTTTCTGCCAAGAGATCTGCTGTGGGTCTGATAGGCTTCCTTTTGTGGATAACCCGACCTTTCTCTCTGTCTGCCCTTAGCATTTTTTCCTTCATTTCAACCCTGGTGAATCTGAAGATTATGTGCCTTGGGGTTGCTCTTCTTGAGGAATATCTTTGTGGTGCTCTCTGTATTTCCTGGACTTGAATGTTGGCCTGCCTTGCTAGGTTGGGGAAGTTCTCCTGGATAATACCCTGAAGAGAGTTTTCCAGCTTGAATTCATTCTCTCCATCACATTCAGGTACACCTATCAAATGTAGATTAGGTCTTTTCACATAATTCCATATTTTTTGGAGGCTTTGTTCATTTCTTTTCACTCTTTTTTCTGTAATCTTGCCTTCTCATTTTATTTCATTGAGTTGATCTTCAATCTCTGATATCCTTTCTTCTGCTTGGTCGATTCAGCTATTGAAACTTGTGTATGCTTTACAAAGTTCTCGTGTTGTGTTTTTTAGCTCCGTCAGGTCATTTATATTCTTCTCTAAGCCATTTATTCTCATTAGCATTTCATAAAACCTATTTTCAAGGCTCTTAGTTTCTTTGCATTGGGTTAGAACAATGTTCTTTTAGCTCAGAGAAGTTTGTTATTACCCACCTTCTGAAGCCTGTTTCTGTCAGTTCATCAGACTCATTCTCCACCCAGCTTTGTTCCCTTGCTGGTGAGGAGTTGTGATCCCTTGGAGGAGGAAAGGTGTTCTGGTTTTGGGTGTTTTCATCCTTTCTGCACTGGTTTCTTCCCATATTTGTGGATTTATCTACCTGTGGTCTTTGCAGTTGGTGACTTTCTGATGGGGTTTCTGAGTGGACGTCCTTTTTGTTGATGATCAAGTTTTTTTCTTTCTGTTTTTTAGTTTTCATTCTAATAGTCAGGCCCCTCTGCTGTAGGACTGTTGGAGGTCTACTCCAGACTCTGCTTGCCTGGGAATCACCTGAGGCAACTGCAGAGCAGTAAGGGTTTCTGCCAGTTTCTTCTTCTGTTATCTTCATCCCAGAAGGATACCCACCAGATGTCAGCCTGAGCTCTCCTTCATAAGGTGTTTCTTTGGATATACGGGAGTCAGGGAGCTGCTTGAAGAGGCAGTCTGACCCTTATAGGAGCTCAGGTGCTGAGCTGTGAGCTCTGTTGTTCCATTCAGAGCTGCTGGGCACGTACATTTAAGTCTCCTGCAGTGGAACTCATTACCGCCTTTTTTCCCCAGGTGCTCTGTCCTTGGAAGGTGGGGCCTTATTTATAAGTTCCTGATGTGCTGCTGCCATTTTTCAGAGATGCCCTGCCCAGCGAGGAGGTAGCCTAGTCACAGTCTGCCAGCAGAGGCATTGCTGAGCTGCCGTGGGCTCTGCCCAGCTGCCGTGTGAACTTCCTTGTGGTTTTGTTTATAGGGTTATAGTTAGAACCACCTCGGTAATGGCAGTCTGCCTCAGTAATGGCAGATTGCCTCTGTAATGGTGGACAGACTCAGTAATGGCGGACTGCTTCTGTAGTGGTGGACTGCCTCAGTAATGGTAGTTGCCCTTCCCCACACAGAGCTGAACCACCCTGTGTCCAGCTGTGCTTGCTGTGAAACTCTCAGTCCAGAGCATTTCAGATTGCTGGTCTTTGTGGGGGTAGGACCCACTGAGCCAGATCACCTGGCTCCCTGTTTCAACCTCCCTTTTTTTCAGTTGAATGGGTGGCTCTGTCTCCCAGGCGTTCCGGCACCAGTTGAAATGGCCACCCAGATTTGTGTGAGTTTTTGTTCAGAGACCCGCTGTGCAGGCTTAAACAGCCGTGCTGGAAACCCATGGAGCTTTTCAACCTGGAAATCTCCTGGTCTGTGGGCAGTAATAACTCATTTGGAAAGGTGGTGATCACTCACCCTTCTGTGTTGTTCTTGCTGGTAACTGCACTCCAGAGCTGTTCCTATTCAGCCATCTTGGATCCACCCGCCACTTAACATGTCTCCATAGCCTTTCCTACTGTACTTCGGGATCAAAATCCATAGGGTTTAGATAGGGCATTGATGGAACATCCTGGAGCTTATAGAAGGTTGTCTGTCTGGAGAAGGGAAAAGTCCAAAGACTAGGAAAAAGATATATATTATTATAAATAATTGGCATTCATGATTATGAAGGCTGAGAAGTCTCAATATCTGTGGTCAGCAGGCTGGAGACCCACCCAGGAGAGCCAATGTTTCAGTTCCAGTCTGAGTCTGAAGGCCTGCAAAACAAAAGAGCCAATGGTTTCAGTCTGAGTCCAAGTCCGAAGGCAGGAGAAAACCCGTTTCCCAGCTCAGAAACACCCTCATAGACACACCCAGAATAATCTTTAACCAAATACCTGGGACTACTCTAGCCCAGTTAATTTAACACAAAAAAATTACCCATCACATGGAAATAGTAAATAAATGTAAGACATGATTATAAATTCATTGATTCAGTTCGATTTAGGACCAGATGAATTCACAGATGAGAATACCTACTCAGATTGGTATAGCTCATTTGGACTACAGTTTATTTCTGGAGAGCCTATCACTGACCTGGCTAGTATTTCAGGCAACCAAAGAAGGAATTTGCTTTATTTGGTCCCTACACAATGAGAAGATTAGACTGTAAGCTCCTCTGGGAGTAATGACATATCCTGTACTTCAGTTTTGGCATAGGGAGACCCTGTAGAAACACCTAAATCTCCTTATTTTTAGCTCCGATCTATCCTTGTTATATTTTGTCTAGCAGCCAGCACAGTGTTCTGTTTTTGAAAGGAGCAGGAAGGTGAGGGGTCAAGAACAAAATGCAGATATCTTTGACTGGTGTTTGTGGTGAGCAGCCCAGGCTACTCCTGGGTGAGTTGTGGTGGTAATTTTCACTGGGTAGGTGATGAGTGCCTGAACCCCATGGAAAAGAAATAGAAAATTTTGCAACAGAAAATTTGGATTCAATTCTGACTGCCATTTATTAACAGTGAGATTTTTAGCATGTCCCTTAACCTCTCTGAGGCAAATTTTATTCATCTATTAAATAAGAATAATAGCACTCGCTTGTCTTCTTGTCTTATTCAGTATTTGAGAAGGTCAAAAAAAGATAATGGAGGTGATTTGTAAATACGGTGTAGAATGTGAAATAAATACATCCATTCTGCAAACATTACTTGACACTAGGAGGAATTAAGCAGATTTCAACTCTCAAAAATTTAATAATCTAATCTAATAATCTTCTATGTGTGTGCTTGTTTATGAGGGGGAGCATACTCACTGAGGTCTGGGGACCAAGGGTAAATGGTAAATGATGCCTAGAGAAGCAACTTTAAAAGCAAGAGAAATAGAAATAGCCCGTCACATAGGTTAAGTTCATTTCAGATTTGGTGCCCAGTAAACAAGTATAGGAGTGGGTGGAGGGTTGGGAGGGTTTCTATCAGAAGTATAGTAAATACCCATGATATGGTTTGGCTGTGTCCCCACCCACATCTCAACTTCAATTGTATCTCCCAGAATTCTCATGCGTTGTGGGAGGGACCAAGAGGGAGATAACTGAATGACGGGGGCCGGTCTTTCCTGTTTTATTCTTGTGATAGTGAATAAGTGTCATGAGATCTCGTGGGTTTATTAGGGGTTTCCACTTTTGCATCCTTCTCATTTTCTGTTGCTGCCACCATGTAAGAAGTACCTTTTGCCTCTTGCCTGATTCTGAGGCCTCCCCAGCCATGTGGAACTGTAAGTCCAATTAAACTTCTTTTTCTTCCCAGTCTCAGGTACGTCTTTATCAGCAGTGTGAAAATGGTTCAATACAACCTATTCTGGTCATCTCTCTGTAACTCAGAATTTTGAGAGTTCAGCTCCTGTGCTTCTGGCCTACTTTCTAAAAATCAGTCTTTCTTCTTTCATTATCACTCTCTAGGAAGTCCAATAAGAAAAACTGAAATTGAAATTAGAAAATCGCTTTGATTTCAAAGGGGTATTAGAAGGCCTATAGTTTTTTTCATCTAATGATGCTTAGTGCAAGTGTGAATATACAGACATGTTTTAAGTTGTCCCATCACCCTTTAACATTAATACACAAATGTGTCTATTGGTTCTAAACTCCCACCTGCTTAACAGTAAGTAGACCAGTCTTACAGATCCCTCTTTAAATATTTCCAGGACTCTATGGGCATAGACACATGCGTGCCTAAGCCAGTCTCTTCCATTTCTTGCCAATGCTGGCCAGCTATTCCAATCTATTGGAATCTCTGGAGTTAAAACTTTATTCTTAAAACTGTAATTTTATTATGACAGCTTGTTTTTACAGAGCTGAAAATTAATGGTGCCCAATATGATGGAACTGGAGCATGATGGCTGTATCTCAGGGCAGAAGATTTTGCCACTGCCCTTACAAAGTGAGTAGGGAACACTCCAGTTTAAGCTTCACTGGGTATTGAGGAAGGAACCCAAGTAAGGATGCCTGATCCCAATGTGCCGAATAATTAATGCTATGATATACTTCAATAGATACAATTCTTTTCCCTCTAGGTGAGCAAACACAATGGTAGGATGCCAGAGTCAGGATGTCTGTGATATCCTCAACCATATCTAAGTTAGACCTTTTACTCACCTACAATTCTCAGGCTTGCTTCTGGTTGAGATTCATTTTTTTAATGCGGTATTTTTCTCTAAATTTATTTTTAATTGACAAATCATAGTTGTGTCTGTTTATGGGGCACAGTGCAATGTTTTGATCTATGTATCCGTTGTGGAAAGATTCCATCAGACTAGTTAACACTTTACCATCACTTCACAAACTTACCATTTTTTTGTGGTGAGAATGTTAAAAATCTATTAGTAATTTTGAAATGTACAACATATTATTAACTATGGTCACCATGAAGTTGCAAGAGATTACTACTCCAGTTTAACTGAAGCTGTCCTCCTCGATCAACATCTTTTTCTACTCTCCCTTTCCCCCCACTTCATAGCATCTGGTGATCACCTTTCTACTCTCTGCTTCTGTGAATTTGACTTTTTTAGATTCCACCTATGAGATCATGCAGTATTTGTCTTTCTGTGCCTGGCTTGCTTTATTCAGCACAATATTTTCCAGTTCCATTCATATTGTCACAAATTATAGAATTTCCCTCCTTTTAAGGCTGTACAGTATTCCACTGTGTATATCTACCACATTTTCTTTATCCATTCGTTGGGAGATGATAATGGATAACCACATTTAGGTGAATGGATAACCAAATTTTAGGTTATTCCATATTTTGGCTGCTTCCATATTTTGGCAATTGTAAGAGACGCTGAAAATGCATAGATTTACTTTTTAAAGATCAATCTATCTGATACATTTGATGACTGCATCCCAATGGGTGAACAGGCTTTGATTCAGCATGTGCTTCAGATGCAGTGTAAATTAATGGATGAAAATAGATTTGCAGGAGATGAGCTGTTGCCTTTCTGTATTCCACTAGGTGAGCCCTAGCTCCAGCCTAGCCAGAGCCCATGTTACTATTTTCAGACCGCTCTAGGGTTCGTTTTAATTTTTGGACACAGGAAGCTCTTTTTTGTTACAGGGACTTTGCACTTACCTTTCCTCTTCTGGGAACACTGTCCCTCTGATGATTGCTCAAGTCTTAGCTTAATGGTCACCTCCTCAGAAAGGCATTTTCTTTCTATTATATTACTCTATTTATTTATTCTTTAGCACTTTTCATAGTCTGCATTTATCTTGTTTATTTACTTGTTCCCTTGTTTCATGTAAGAGCCACAAGAGCAGCAGCCTTGCCTGTCACCACTATATCCCAGGGCCACACATAGTGAAGGGAAGAATACATAATAATAACAATTAACATTTATTGGGCATTTACTATTTGTAAAGTAGTATGCTAAGTACTTTTACATCCATTAACTCATCCAATCTTAACTTGGTCCTCTTTTACAGCTGAGGAAGCTGGAACTTGTAGGGGATTTAAGAACCTAGCCATACATCAGGCACTTGGTAAGAGATGGAGCTATCTGTAGTTTGGTGACTCCAAACTTTCAGCTTTACATTATTCTGCCTCTCCTCATCTCTGCTGCAGGTGGTCATGTTAGCACAGATCAGGTCATGCCATGGTCCCAGCATCTTCTTTCTTTTCAAAAGTATCTCAAGTTGTATTCAATTGCCTTTGAAGAAAACTTACCATTTTCCCCTCTATTGAGCATGATGTCTTATGTTAGGGGACCATGCCCTAGGTCACCAAAGGTGTCAAAAGACTTTTCAGCCCTGGCTTTCCAGATCTGTGCACAGGTATCCTCTCTAGAACCACTAGTTGCTGGTAAGATGATGGTTGTGCCTCTCTTGCTCAATCTACAGTCCACAGACCACTGCCAGGGGCTTTTTTCCTCTCCATGAGTAAGCCTTCTTATTTCTCTCATATGGGTGGTGTCTGCTCTGATGTTTCAAATATTTTTTTCTCATTCTCTTTGTGTGTATTATGTATGCTGATTTTTCCTCAGCATCGGCCTGCCATGTTGGCACCAGCTCCCTCTGCACTTAATGCCTCCCTTTTCCTCCACATGTGACTAGGCAGCCAACTGCCCCAACTTTAGAGGGACTGGGAAGAGATGGGTTTTTTTTTTTTTCCCTGTGATACATTATTTCCTTTCCCCAGTAAGCTGTTCCTCCAATGCCGTCTCTGGGGGACATGTTGCTGCTCTTGCCTGGAGCTGCACTGGTTACTTGGTCTGGGCTCATGTACAGCTCTAATTCAATTTACAACGCAGTTACATAACTGTTCCCAGTCTCCAGTTGCCCTTGATGTCAAGCAGCGGTCAAGTTGTACCAGCCCAGGGAAAGGAGGAGGAATCTCTGGTCAGCCCTTGAGAACGTTTTAGCTTGGGTTCTGGGATGGAATGTGGCACCAAGAGGCCAAACCAGACCGGTAAATTCTCTGGAAGGTTGAAAAGCAAGTGTTGTTGATTTTTGTAAAATGGATGCTGTTGACTTTCAGGGCAATCCTCTGTCACTTGGGACTGTGTTTTTGGATCAAAGCTGAGGGTGCTGTTCTCTTTTCCCATGCATTGCTCTAAGTGGATGAAACTTTCGGCCTCAATGAGAAGTGCTCCTAGGAGTGTCTTGGCTTGGAAACTTCTCAAGGACAGACTTTTAGCACATTCTTTTCCGAAGAGTTCTGGTTCTACTCAGTTCCAAATAGTGACAAGAATAGCTAAGTTTTGATACTTTTGCTTCTTGCCTTAGCAGAGCCATGTAGCCAGGGGTTTCAGCAAAAACCAAAAATACAAACTAAAGCCTGGGAAAATTGATCAAAATTTCAGAAATTCAATAGTATGAAAGCTCTCTAGGAGTAAGTACTCTGTTTATTTTGTTCTCTGCTATCTCTTTACACCATGAATAATATCTAGTATGGACTAGGGACTCAGAGAATATTTGTTGGTTGATGAATATATGATATGATTTGTGGAGTGTGGCAAGTGATCTTTTTCTAGTTAATCTGGCAAAGCTTCCTATACTGGAGGTTTTCAGAAGTCTGTTTTACATATTTTAATCATATATGTGTCTGTGTAAATATGCTAGATAAATATTCTACAAATGTATGTATACAAATGTCTATATCTATCATGATTAACAATCATTAACTGATTATTCATCTATGATAAGCACATTAATAGATTGTGCCTGGATTTAAAGATTGACCTAAAAAACACCATTCCTTTATACTAATTTGACTATCCTCATTGACAGAACTAGATTCATGGGAATTTTGAGATTTATGCAGTTACAAAAGGTTCTTTGCTTAGAAGGACCTCATACTTGGTTTAGTGCTCTTCAGATTCATAATAATTTTTGAACAGGGGGATTCATTTTACACCTATATTCATTTTACACTGGACTCCACAAAGGTAATTCTGCCAAAAGTATAGAGAGAGCAAGTTTAAAAAACACTATCTAATATCATCTTTTGCATGCCAACAGCCCTGAGTGAGAACAGTTGCTTGCTGATTGTTCAGTATCCTGTGACTAGGATAACATGTGATATGGTTTGGCTGTGTCCCCACCCAAATCTCATCTTGAATTTTCACATGTTGTGGGAGGGACCCAGTGGGAGGTAATTGAATTATGGGGACAAATCTTTCCATGCTGTTCTCATGATAGTGAGTAAGTTTCGTGAGATCTGATAGTTTTAAAAAGGAGAGTTCCCTTGTACAAGTTCTCTCTTTTTGCCTGCTGCCATTCACGTAAGATGTGACTTGCTCCTTCTTGCCTTCTGCTATGATTGTGAGACCTCCCCAGCCATGTGGAACTGTCAGTTCAATTAAATCTCTTTCTTTTGTAAGTTGCCCAGCTTTTATCAGCAGTGTGAAAACAGACTAATACAACATGCATATCAAGAAATGATTAATCTACTACTATTTAAAGACATTACTTGATTAATTAACCTTATTAATGACAAGTGCATCAAATATATGTGCTTTCAAAAAAAAATACAGAATATAATTCATGAATTCACTGGTGGTTCTTCTCTGCTGTGAACTATCTCTGGTTTAACAATCTTTGCCTTCCAAAATTCAACAAATTTAATAGGCCATAAATATTCATAAATCAGCCATATTGCTTATCATTTTTGACAGCACAACCATTCTCATTCTTGAAAATTCCTATTGTTTGGTCTGTGTCACATTTTGGAACTTGATCAAAATCAATTTTGAATTTGAATACATGCAATCTAATTCCTTTTAAAGGGCTTCTACATCAAATGATTTTCACAATTTTTCTGCCCAGAAAGTGTAGCTAGGGCAACATATATATGCTATTTATTTATTTATGAGATGGATTCTTGCTCTGTCGCTAAAGTTGGAGTGCAGGGGCATGATCTAGGCTCATTGCAACCTCTGCCTCCCAGGTTCAAGCGATTCTTCTGCCTCAGCTAGGATTACAGGTGCCCACCACCGTCCCTGGCTAATTTTTTTGGTATTTTTTAGTAGAGACGGGGTTTCATCATCTTGGCCAGGCTGGTCTCAAACTCCTGACCTCGTAATCCACCCGCCTTGGCCTCCCAAAGTGCTGGGATCACAGGGGTCAATATTATATAGCCTGAAACTAGGCACATAATAGCCAATGAGTAAATAACTAATTAAGTAAACATAACTAACTAGCAATTAGTAATTTCCTATGCACCATACAGGAACATACACATAATAACTTTCATGTGTCTTTTTTTAAGTAAAGGTTAAACTCCTAAACAGCTGTTTTTGCCCCCAAATTTTTAAAGCTCCCAAATACTAGATGATAGCCTACACATGCTACTTACATAAAAACAAATTCAAACCTCTTTGTATTTTTCAAAATAGAGAACTGAAGAAATTTTTTAAAAAGTCAAACGTTTGAAACACGTGGTGATCTTTCGGTAGATTTAATTTTTCCAACATCTCCTCATTTCAAAGCACACCAACTGCTCTGGCTTGGCTTTGCTGAACCGTTTAACACCCACTTGCATCTCAGAAAGTTTCCTGAGTTAATAATTACAAAGGATATTGCATGACAACCTGTTTGTTGTTTATTTATTTATTTATTACAAACGTCAAGTCACTCAGCACGTTGGCTGAGCAGAGCAGGTTATTCTCATGCACATCTTGATACATAACTGAAGTTGTTGCTTTAAGTCAAGCTGAGGCCATATCCTCACAGCCAGACAGTTCTTAATTGCTTCATTTTTGAGATAGGGGTTTTCTGAATTATATTTTCTTGCAGAGGAGAAAAGATTTTAAAACTTTGCTTTCACTTCACACTGGGAACAAGGAACAAGCAGATGGAAAATAATGAGTTTCTTCAATACTGTCTTGGCTGGAGAAATATTTTCTTAGACTCCACCTTTTTCTGCATGTTCCAGCAACACCAAAATCCTGTTTTCCATTAGTTTGATTCTTGTTAACTACACATCATTCCTCTCTGGGTAAAGTAAATCACAGATGGAGTGCCATACTATCATGGTGCCCAGATAGAAAAAGTGTTCTCGGCCAGGCGTGGTGGCTCAAGCCTGTAATCCCAGCACTTTGGGAGGCCGAGGTGGGTGGATCACGAGGTCAAGAGATCGAGACCATCCTGGTCAACATGGTGAAACCCCGTCTCTACTAAAAATACAAAACATTAGCTGGGCATGGTGGTGTGTGCCTGTAATCCTAGCTACTCAGGAGGCTGAGGCAGGAGAATTGCCTGAACCCAGGAGGTGGAGGTTGCGGTGAGCTGAGATCGCGCCATTGCACTCCAGCCTGGGTAACAAGAGCGAAACTCCGTCTCAAAAAAAAAAAAAAAAAAAAAGAAAGAAAAAGTGTTCTCAAACTTTGACATCAATAGAGAATCTAAAATTTAAACTCATGCTACCATATGCATCCTAGCAAAGAGAGTAATCATTTATAGTGTTCTTTTAAAAAGAGGCTAAAGTCTTTCATTTAAAATTTCTTCATTAAAAAACATCTTCAAACAAAAAGAAACCAACAACAAAACTAAAACTAAAAAGCACAATGAAATAATGACTTACCACATGTAAGTGGAGCAAATTAGAGTAAATAATATCTGAAATGAGTCAACTTAAAGTTTTTAAATAGCTATTAATTTAGTCATAAAAATAATCTTAAGATTGTGTGTCCAGGCTTAAAGAAAAAAAATTAGACCTAAGTGGAAAGCAGAAGGCATCTTAAAAACATCTACCTCTCCTATCATTTTTCCACAAGGAAATTGCATAAAAATCCTTTTCTTGAGAAAATTCAATCCTCCCCTTGCTATAGGTAAATAATCCTCTTTTCTTTTTTTTTTTTTTTTTTTGAGACAGAGTCTCGTTCTGTCGTCAGGCACCAGGGTGGAGTGCAGTGGAGCGATCTTGGCTCACTGCAGCCTCCGCCTCCTGGGTTCAAACAATTCTCCTGCCTCAGCCTCCCGGGTAGCTGGGACTACAGGCACATGCCACCACAACCAGCTAATTTTTTTGTATTTTTAGTAGAGATGGGGTTTCACCATGTTGGCCAGGATGGTCTCGATCTCTTGATCTCGTGATCCACCCACCTTGGCCTCCCAAAGTGCTGAGATTACAGGCTTGAGCCACCGTGCCCTGCCAATAACCCTCTTTTCTTATATTCAAGTTTCTCTAATTGGGATCCAGCTTAAGCGGCTTCTCCCAGATCTTTCAGGTTTCCCTGGCTTTTAAAACATACCATCCCCATGAATGTTCTTCATCATTCAAAACATGAGACACTTTCAGGAAATCTACATATATCCAATAACAATTACATAATTAGGCACTCCTTGCAAAGAGGAAAAGAAAAAAGAAAAAGAGAAGCTCAAAAGAGATTGGCTGAAGTGGGTGATCTCCTAGGATGTTGGGAATAAGTGATTCTCTGGTGAAACACCTCAAACACATTCTTGTTTTCAATGAATCTCAAAGGCTGAAGGGGGTTGAGCTGAGGAGGATGGCATGAAGAGAAAGCAAGTGTACCTGATAAAGTGAGCAGGCTGGTACATGTCCAGTGTGCAACCCTAACTGCTGATCAACAGTTTCTAATCAACCATTTAGAAGAGCTGGTAACTTATCGTCTAATATAATATAATTTTTCAAAGACACTGATGTCATTATGGGTAAATAAGAGTTGGACATTGATTAACGCCCTAAGATTTAGGAAATGAAATGGATTATTAATGACTATCTCTGTCTATTTTCTGTTGCTATAACAGAATGCCACAGATTGGGTGATTTATAAAGAAAAGAAATTTATTTGACTCATAGTTGTAGAGCCATGATTCATCTAGAGGCAAATTCTCTCCAGCTGTGAGCCTGTGAAATCAAAACAAGTTATCTACTTCCAAACTACAGTGATGGGACAGGCCAGGCCATTCCCATTCCAAAAGGAAAAAATAGGCAAAAAGAAAGGGGTAACTGGTCTCAAGTAAGATCAAAGCCCAACAGGGAAAACAATATTAAGTGTTAAAGCTAAAGAATAATCTCCCTTGACTCCATGCCCCACTTCCGGGATACAATGGGGTGAGAATTGAGCCCCTAAGGCCTCAGGCAGCCCCACCCCCATGCCTTTGTTGGACTCAGCCACTGGGCTTTCAGGTGTGGAGTCTCATGCTTGCAGCTCTCCTAGGCTAACATTGCCACTGACAGCTCTACAATTGTTGGGTCTCAGTGGCTGTCCCAATCCTATAGCTCCACTAGGCATCACCCTAGTGGGAACTCTCTGTGGTGACTACACTCTTGCAGCACGTTTCTGCCTGGGGCCCCCAGACTATTCATAACATTCTTTGAAATCTAGGTGGAGGTAGCCATGCCCCCAAAGTTCTTGCATTCTGCAGTCCTACAGACTGAACACCACATGGTTGCCGTCAAGGATAACTGCTTGTATGCTCCAGAGTGGCCTATACCATACTTGGGCCTGCCTGAGCCCTGGCTAGGATAATCAAAGGGAACCGCACTGGAATTCATGGAGGAGCAAAGACCTGAGTAAGCTCTGAGGAGAGAGCCCTTGAAGGGTGCCCTGGGCCTGTCCCCTGAAACCACAAGAGCTCTGGATATGTGATAGGAGGGTAGCCTCTAAGGTCCCTGAAATGCCTTCAGGGTCTTTCTCTCATTGACTTGGTTAATAGCGCCTGGCTCCCTTCCATCCACGGTAATCTCTTTAGCAAACAGTTACTTGGCTGCACTCTTGGTTTGCTCTTTTAAAGGTGTGTTTTCACTCTTTACATGGCCAGGCTGTGAATGTTTCAAATCTTTCCATTCTGCTTCTCTTTTAATTATAAATTCCATCTCTAAGTCATTCTTTTCCTCTCATAGCTGGCTGTATGTGTTTAAAAGTAGCCATGTTGTGGCCTGAATGGTTTGCTGCTTAGGTGTTTATTCTGCCAGATATCTTACTCTCACGTTCCACATTTTATAAGATCTTCAAACATGCACACAATTAGCCAAGGTTTTTGCTACTTAATAACAAGGATGACCTTTACTCCAGTTTCCAATACCTTGTTTCTTATTTTTCTGCCTGAGGCTTCATCAGAATGGCCTTTATTGCCAGTATTTTTACCAACCTTCTGGTCACAATTACTTAAGTAATCTCTAAGAAAATTCAAATTTCCTTATAATTCTCCTTTTCATCTGAACCCTCACCAAAAAACACCCTTAATGCTTCACTGGAATAGAGACTTTCTAGCTTGATTCTCCAAATAGTTTCATCCTCTCCCATTACCCAGTTCCAAAGCTACTTCTACATTTACAGGCATATGTTATAGCAATAGCCCCATTTCTCAGTACTGATTGTCCATTTCACAGGTGGATGAGTGATTCTTTCCTGTGGAGATCTGTGTTTGCAAGTATCTTCACATCATGAAGTGTCTCACTCTTCAGGAAAATAAAAAAGCTTGCAAAGCTTTAAAGGGTGTTTCACCCCCCAAATAAAAGAAATATGTATTTTATGAAAAATGAAGGGCATCTGCAACCTGTATCTTACACAGGGTGAATCATTGAATGCATGTTTTTAAAAGGAAGAAAAATGACTTTAAAAAATTGTTTAAGAGTAGTAAAGTCATTTACAAAGAAAACCAAATGAAAAGGAAACCAAATTACATAGAGCAACTCTGTGCTTAGTACCTAATGAATCATGGTATCTAGGGGAGGCTCTCTAGCTCTTGGTTTTCTGCGGTCTCAATAATAGGTAAATAGAATCTTAGAGAAAAAAAAGGGCTTATCAGGTTTTTTTTTTTTTTGCTTGTTTTTAACAAAAGCAGCAATGCACCATGAGCCCTTAATTGAATTCACAAAGCCAGGCAATGTGTTTAAATGTTATCATTGTAAATCTACGTTAAGTATCAGAGCAGATTTTTTGAAGTCAATATTTTTAAATAAAAAGTACAATTTAAAGAGGAGCATGGTCCAGTAGTGAAAAACCAGGGATTTTCCTCACTCCAGCTATTTAGTGCAGAAAAGTTTATAATAATTATTAGAATGACAGGCAATGCTGAATTTCTACTATCTAATATGTTAGGAAATGAAGACTTCTTTGGAATTGAAGAACTTTAGAATCATCCAAGAGTTGTGCAAATACAAGGCCTTGGCTTCAAAAGGGAAATTTAATTGTAATCAAATCCTGCTCTTCATTGTATTTTTTGGCACTAGGTCACAGGGCTCTGTTGGAGGTGATGTTGTGCCATCATTCTAAGACATTCTACTGTAACTTACTGAGTACTTACTAAGTTTCAGTCCCTATGCCTGGCCTCCTGGGCCATAAGACGCAGACCCAGACCACCAGGAGGGTGCAGTGCAGTATATGATGACTGCTAAACCCCTCACATAAAACAAACAAAAGCAAACAAGAAATTATTGCTAATCAAACGTAAGCTTTTTAAAAGGCATTTATTGTACAGAAAGGAATATAAAAAGACACAAAGATACTAAAGCCTGGTGAATATTTCCATTCTGAAAAAAATGAGAATTATCTTTTAAAATTCACAGGGAAAGCTCCACTTTGGTTTCACTCGTCGTCTTTGGAAGAAAAGGAAGTTGGATTTTTCCATTAACACCTCACGGTGCCTTTCTCTCCATCCTGGGTGGTGGCCACGCCGCTGTCAGCCTCTTCATGCTACTCATCAGTGGTCAGGCTTGGCCCTTAATGCTGAATTTGGCGTGGTGCTTTCAACAGACTCATTCACTGGCAGATATCCTGCCACACAGAGAGAATTTTTTTGACCAGGTTGTGGCAATTTTCAATAAAAGGATAAACATAAATGGAACTCTCTGTACTTTTTCATTATAGAAATAGTCAATGTTTAGTACTCAACTGACACATTGTACTCTTCTCTGAATTGCTCTGCAGGAAGCATATTTAAATATGATATTTGGGTCCCCAAATAGACAGAACTGATGGCTTCAGATCAACTCTGAAGCTGAAAGAAAACTTTGTAGAGTCTTGCACAGCATCACAAATAGTGTGGGACATCCCCCATCCCAATGTATTAATAATGACAGTATTTAGAGTGTCCAACCTGAAAAGTTCCTGAGAACAAAAGTTTCCTATCTCACTGTAGGATTTTTCACAAACATCCTGTGTGGAATGTCTTTCCTATATGGACATACACCATGATGGAAGCAGGAAAAAGTGCAGTAATTAAGGGGAGTCTCAGACTAAGAATGAACATGCAGAAACCAAGGTCTAGAGCCAATAGCTGAAAAGTTATTTGGGGCCAAAGGCCAATCTCAAAATGAAGAAGAAGAGTTGAGGTTAGAGAACTTGTATTGTTCAAAGGAAAGAAGTGACCAAGGACCAGGTACTCAGGATTCATTCACTCATTCATTCAGTCCCTCACTCATTTAGCAACACCACATACATATACTCATGGTGAATAAAACACACCTGAGCTTTGTCTTCAGGTAGTTCTCATAGGACACAGGACGAGAGGGCACAGACAAGCCAGTATAGTACAAGGTAGTGAAGTAGAGGTTGTTATAAGAACTCATTATCTTAGCTTTGGAAATGCCCCTAAATTTCTCCTAGACTTATAGAAATTAACTCTCTGCCCTTACTGCTCTCACATCTACCATTTTAGACTTAATGAGATATAGGACACATGAAATAAATATATTCAGATACCTGGCACATGATAAGATAAAGTGCTTTCTAATCTAAAATGCATTGTACATATTCTAATCTTTCCTTGCTGCTTCAGAAAGCCAAGACTAGGAGAATCCTGCTTAACAATGGGTACAGTGTGTTTACACCTGTTTCTCAATGGGACTTAGTGATTCAATGAAAAAGAAACTGACATTCTTTGGTTTAAAGTGTCCAGGAAAAATTAGACCAGTATGTATTTTCCCTTGATTTTTTCAGAAAATTTACAATTCATCTCCCATCAGTCAGTCCAGCAACAAGTCCTAAAGATTCTCTCTACCAAAGATATTCTAGATCCCAAATGTTTCTCTGCCCACGCTGCAACCACCTTCACCTAAGACACCATTATTTTGCACCTGGACTACTGTGGTAGCTTCATAACTGATCTACTGCTTTCCCCATGACCGTCTCCCCAGGTCTCCAGGCACTTTTGAAGGAGGAATGAGCTTTTGAAAACATAAATCATACCACATCAGTCTCTGCTTATAAATGTCAGAAAGCTTCTCACCAAGTAGAATATCCTACTGGTGTGTGCAAAGCTTTATAGGATCAGTCCCCGCCTTTCTTTCAACCTCCTGTCATAAGAGCTTCCCCTTTACCTCACTGTCTGTTTCTTCAACATAAACATTCCCACCTTAGGGCTTTTCTGACGTCTGGTCTCTCTCTCTAGAATACAATTCCCTTAATTCTCAAATGGATCCCTCTTGTCATTTGGGTCTCAGTTTAGGTGTTAGCTCTTCATAGAGATTTACCTGATTCCCTAATCCCAGGGAGCCACCCAGTTACTGTCTCATTACCACCTTCTTCTAATTCACTATTTGCTATTTTTCTTAATTTTTAAAAAATTATTCCCATTGTCATAAGATTGTGAGTTCCATGAGATTAGGGACATTGTCTGCCATTTTACCTATTTGTTTTATATAATTTGCAATAGGCAGAACTTAGAAATAGAAAATTTGTAAATATATTATAAGCATTAAAAACATTTGCAAGTACCAAAGTGAATACTTCCCATAGTTAGATATGGACTCTCATCATGTCATTGGACTCTTCTTGGGCAGTTAGTATATGACACAGGAATTATTCATTTGTGGGTCTCCAACACCTTGCATGTCCAGGCACATTGCTCTCTGTTGAATGATTAAATGTTGTCCTGTTTGCCTAGGGTACTGAGCCAGCTCCCTTCAGGTTGCAAGAATACAGTTATGCTTAAGTTAATTTACCTATTGAGCATATTAAGGAAGAACAGAAGACCACCCTATGAGCTGCCCAGCCAGGCCATAAGGACCAGAGAGTTGTTTATAAGATGCCATTGCACCAGCTCCATGACCTGAACTCTCCTCAGCAGAAGGCATATGTTGGTTCCTCCTCCAATGCTCAGTGACTTGTTCACCCTCTTTGTTGCCAGAGATCTTGCCACTCCTGCTGACTCTTCTTTAGAGTCTTGCATTCAGGCTTCCTGAGTAAGGACCAGGTTGAGGCAGTGCTGTCACACAGGTGCTGATTCAGATTCAGGGGTCTTCTCAGGGCACTGGTGCACCTCATTCAGGCTTGAAGTCAGTGCTCACCTTCCATGCAAATGCTGAGACCAGGATGGCCTGGTTTCTTCCAGGAATGGGTCCTCAAAATAGGATTATATGCAATACAGTCATTCTGAGCCTCCTCAAAACATTTTTTGTCAAGTAACTCCAGTAATCTGAAGAAAATATTGGAAATTCTAAAATATATAAATATAAGAATGGATTAGGAGGCCAGAGATTGGCCAACCATCAAAACTATGGGGCAAATATATTCAGAAGTTTAATCCCAATTCTGATCATTTCCCAAAAAGGTACAATCAAATTGTGCATATTTGACCAAGATTTTATTTTTGTAATAAAGTAAGTTGTTCAGAAAATACTATAAATTATCTTTTCAAAAATTTTTAAACGTTACCTAAAAATCCATATGCAGGCTGGAGTCCCACATGCACAAATATGGTTGTTACAAACTTGAAAAAAGTGGATATAGAATTGTTTGTAGATTTAGGCATTAGTGCTAAATTTTCAGTGTTTACAGTTTAAGAAAATGATGTGTTTGTTTTAAAAGATTTATTTTAATACAGCCTCAACAAAGGGCAGTTCAGCTCGGCACTTCTCAATAAAGGTACATATATGAGCAAAATTATATCTACAAGGATATTCATTGCATTGTGGCTCGTAGTAGCAAAAGTCTAGAAATAAAAGTTTTCTTATGTCTAATTTATAAGAATCTTAAAGTGTTATAAATAAGAGACAGTTTAAATAAATTACAGTACACTTGTAAAACAGAATATAGCTATTAAAAAGAAGAAGGTTGATTTATATACATTGATGTGGCGAAACCCTCTAAATACATTAAAGTGGAAAAGCAAGGTATGGAAATATGGCCTATAAGGAGAGGAACTAGCTGCCTAGGGTAGAAGAGAGATTCACTTTTCAATCTGTAATCTAGTTTACCATTTGATTTTAAAATTTATATTTAGATGTTGCTTGAAAACCGAAAAAATACCCAAAATTTAATTTTCCTACCAAGCAAAAAATGCGTATATTAACTTTCCATTGTCAATGAAGAGTCAAACTCCATGAAATATTTACAGAAGTTTACTCTGAGCCAAATATGAGTGAACAGCCCAAGACACAGTCTCAAGAGGTCTTGAGAGCATGTGTCCAAGGTGGCTGGATTACAGCTTGATTTTATACATTTTAGGGGAACATAAGACATTCATCAGTCCATGTGAGGTATATATTGTTTTGATCTGGAGAGGTGGGACAACTCGAAGCAGAAGGGATGGGGCTTGCAAGTCACAGGCAGATTCAGGGATTTTCTGTTTGGCAATTGGTATTTCTAGGTCTAGATCCTTGGGGAATTGTCACACTCTTTTCCACAGTGGTTGAACTAATTGACACTCCCACCAACGGTGTAAAAGTATTCCTATTTCTCCACATCCTTTCCAGCATCTGTTACCTCCAGATTTTTTAATGATTGCCCT
This sequence comes from Sapajus apella, assembly GCF_009761245.1. Taxonomy (NCBI): domain Eukaryota; kingdom Metazoa; phylum Chordata; class Mammalia; order Primates; family Cebidae; genus Sapajus; species Sapajus apella. Next base: position 70,474,709 of record NW_022436941.1, read on the forward strand.
TCTAACTGGTATGAGATGATATCGCAATGTGGTTTTGATTTGCATTTCTCTAACTACCAATGATGCTGAGCGTTTTTCAACATAGGCAATATCAGTCAGGACATAGGCATAGGCAAGGACTCCATGACTAACACGCCAAAAGCAATGGCAACAAAAGCCAAAATAGACAAAATAGACAAATGGGATCTAATTAAACTTAAGAGCTTCTGCACAGCAAAAGAAACAATCATTAGAGTGAACTGGCAACCAACAGAATGGGAAAAAATTTTTTGCAAGATACCCGTCTGACAAAGGACTAATATCCAGAATCTACAAAGAACTAAAACAAATATACAAGAAAAAAAAAACCCATCAAAAAGTGGGTGAAAGATATGAATAGACACTTTTCAAAAGAAGACATTCATGCTGTGTGCTCTTTTCTATGCTTCTCATCTGTACACCAATGGGATCCAGCAAAGATGGGTTTCAAAACAAAGCACAGTGGAAGAGGGTGCCAGAGGGAAACCATCATAGCTTTGTGGGTTTTTTTTTTTTTTTACATGGCAAGATAACTTCTTCTTTTCCTTTAAGACGTGTAATAGAATTTACTAAGGTATCACTTACTTGTCTTGATTCATATATTGCTCTACACTGAAAGTTAACCATAACTGTATGTGTCTTATCTCTTTATTCAGACAGTGTGCCCTCTAAGAAAAAGTATTTTTTAAACACTAGTATTTCTGGCATTTAATATTGTGTTGAAACATAGGAAATACAATAATGTTTGATGAATAAATACATGCTACATATGAGAAAGAAACTTTCTCATAATTTTCTCTATAATGAATTTGCTCTATAAAGTGAGATTAAGAAGTCCACCCAAGGAATTTAGTGAACAGTAGTGGAACAAGAAACTAAAGCCCTTACCCTCCCTTCAACCCTCAAATCCTGCACTTTCCACAGCACCACACTCAAAATTCAGGAAGCTCATGCTTGGAAACCTTCAGATGCCTTCCTGGCAGGACTGTGTTAGGCACACCAGAATTGCATGAGACGACGCCTATGGTCTCTGCTGTTATGAAGTATCATAATAGTGATCCAGTGGCTTTAATGGCTGCCAGCAATTGCAAGCAAAGGAAGTGGTTTAATGACACAGGCATACTGTGAGCAAAATCCTTAGGTTGGTTCCTTTTGCTCTATAATATTTGAATGCGTAAGGAAACGTTTTACTCCTTCTACAGCTCTCTCTTTCCTTGAAAAGTCCCAAATATTAACCCAGAGATATGACTTTCTACTTGCCATTGCAGAAAGAGTACTTATTTATCTGATATTACATACCACTCCTTCTTTGTCTCTGTGTTAATAATTTTATAATCTTGGATGCATTTTCTAGAGTCCATAGACAAGACGTAATTTTTCTGCTCGCCATTATTCCTTTTCTATTTTGTAAACTTAGCCAGTATAGTACAACAATCTTTGGAAAACACTAAAAATTAGTTGTCAACTAAGTTGTAAGTTCTGAATAATCCCCTAGTTGTTTCCTCTGGGTAGGTTTATTGATTAGGATGTATTTTTCTCTTCAACCTTATCTTAAAGGTCTTGTAACGTTTTACCTTACATTTATTGCCCAGCAGACTAGAAAGGCAGGAGAGAAGTGGTGTCAAGAACAGCTGAATAGAATCGTTGATTATGATTGACAAAGAACTGCAGTGTGTGTGCAGAAAACAAAGAGACGTTTGTGTTGGTGGGAAGCATGTGACCAGCTGCCCCAATTTGGTCAGAGCCGTTCCATTTGCTCGTCTACTTCTCTGGATGTTCTTCAAGATTTTGATTGAACCTGGTCTTTTCCACAACATTTCCCATTTTCCCCGAGTCATCTAAGGGGGTAAGAGCAAGAGAAGATTCCTGTTAACAGCTGTGTGATTCATTCTTTAGGCCTTTCCCTCAATGTTCTAAAGCACAGTCTTCAAATAGTTTTGATCATGAATTAAATCAGTACAACATACACCCCATTTACTATTATTTTTTTAAAATTTATTTTATTGCATTTTAAGTTTTGGGGTACATGTGAAGGACATGCAAGATTGTTGCATAGGTACACACGTGGCAGTGTGATTTGCTGCCTTCCTCCCCATCACCTATATTTGGCATTTCTCCCCATGCTATCTCTCCCCAACTCCCCACCCCCCACTGTCCCTCCCTCTTTCCCCCAACAGACCCCAGTGTGTAGTGCTCCCCTCCCTGTGTCCATGTGTCCTCATTGTTCAACACCTGCCTATGAGTGAGAACATTCAGTGTTTGATCTTCTGCTCTTCTGTCAGTTTGCTGAGAATGATGGTTTCCAGGTTCATCCATGTCCCTACAAAGGACACAAACTCATCGTTTTTGATGGCTGCATAATATTCCATGGTGTATATGTGCCACATTTTCCCTGTCCAGTCTATCATCAACGGGCATTTGGGTTGGTTCCAGGTCTTTGCTATTGTAAACAGTGCTGCAATGAACATTCGTGTGCACGTGTCCTTATAGTAGAACGATTTGTAATCCTTTGGATATATACCCAGTAATGGGATTGCTGGGTGAAATGGAATTTCTATTTCTAGGTCCTTGAGGAATCACCACACTGTCTTCCACAATGGTTGAACTAATTTACACTCCCACCAACAGTGTAAAAGTGTTCCTATTTCTCCACATCCTCTCCAGCATCTGTTGTCTCTAGATTTTTTAACGATCGCCATTCTAACTGGTGTGAGATGGCATCTCAATGTAGTTTTGATTTGCATTTCTCTAATGACCAGTGATGATGAGCATTTTTTCATATGGTTGTAGGCCTCATGTATGTCTTCTTTTGTAAAGCGTCTGTCCATATCCTTTGCCCACTTTTGAATGGGCTTGTTTGTTTTTTTTTCTTGTAAATCTGTTTTAGTTCTTTGTGGATTCTGGATATCAGTCCTTTGTCAGATGGTTAGACTGCAAAAATTTTTTCCCATTCTGTTGGTTGCCGATTCACTGTAATGACTGTTTCTTTTGCCGTGCAGAAGCTATGAATTTTGATTAGGTCCCATTTGTCTATTTTTGCTTTTGTTGCATACACCCCATTTATAAGTTATCTTCACATACTGCCCATTCTGATACTTTATGCTAATATATTATGTAACATAAAACACAACAAAATAGATCAGTAAAGATGCAAAATGAATGTAAACAGCATTTTTTCTTAGTATTTTTTCTCTGCACTTTAATGCATCACCTTGTGTACAACCAGGGTGTTTACACCCTGTTTTGGAGGCACTTACAAAAAGATAGTTATGAATTGTCCAAAGACAAGTACAGTTCAATGTGAGAAGCTACATCCTCCTTTTGACATTATTTGGGATTCTGACAACCAGACAGCTTCCTCTTGTTTCTGGATACTGCCGGGAAGACTGTGCAAAAAGTTACTCAAAAGCAAATACCCAACCTCAGTGTTGTTGTAGAGACCCAAACTCTAGTCCCAGCCTTATCATTAACCAGTTCTACAACTCTAAGAAACTCATTTAAACTCTCTGAATTTGTCACTAGTGAAACAAAAACAAAAACGCAAAAACTTTCTTGCCTATTTCACCTTATTGCTATAAATATCAAAGAAGGCGATGGATTCGCAAGAGTTTTTAAATGAATAGCACGGAATACAAATAAAAGATAGTATTGTTGTTATTTTTAAAGATAGTAGGAGGAAAGCGTATCCTACCCATCCACTCCTCGCCCCGACACTGTTCATTTCATCCACAAAACTAACTCAATGCAGACACCCTCCCTTTTGCCCTTCTGTACCGGGCAAATGATCACTGGTGAAAACTGAAGCTGTTTAGTTTTAGATTTTAGTGAATACTTTCCCAAATCTTCCTCTCAAGATTTTAGAATCATAAAAGTTAAGAGAAAGATAATAATTTTAGAGTCAAAGGGAGCTAAAAGATTATCCCAGCTAGTATTCTTATATTGTGGATGAAAACATTGAAGCTGGGTGAATTTCAGAGAGACTACATGATTTCTCCAGGATCACACAGCTAGGAAAGGAGCCACATCAGACTCTGAGAACCATATTGGAACCTATTTTGGAATCCAATTTTTCCCCATAATGCTCCTTGGTCCCTTTCCTTCTTTCCATGCTGCCTGTCAGGGCTGCTTCATGCCATTATGGTGCTCTAGTCAATCATTTATAATTCCTCTTCAGCTATGTTTCTCTCAGGAGCAAATCATGTCTCTATTCTCCACTGTAAAAGATTGTCTTCCTTTGTGGCCATATCTTTAAGTCTTACAAGTCAATTCCACCCCCCTAAACTGTCTCCAATTCTTTCTTACTTTTATTCGGCTCCTACTCTGATCGCCTCATTACCTACTAATGATGTTTCCTTGTCAGGAAAGGACTGTGGATTAGGCGGCCAGAGGTGGCCATTTAAGTTGTCACTGAAGGCGTCTGCTTCTTCCAGAGCACTGACAGCTGTTGTGTCAGTCACACAAGGTAAAATAACCTCCTTGCAGAGTAAAAATAAGATGGTAAAAATAACCTTCTTACACAAGTCTCACACCAGAAGTAGGCGTGAATATTTTGGAGAGGAGAATTTAGAAATGAGTGATAGAGATGGCACAGGCGGAAGCCAGTTAGATGGATATGTGTCCCTCCCTTACAGGGTTTGTGTTTCTAACCCGGAGGTTAGAAACCTTCCTTTTTCTTCTTTTTTCCCTTTCTTCCTTTGGCACCAGTCACTCCCCGTCTCCCAATCTACCCACCCAAATCCATCTCAGATTTAATGTAAAATTATGTTCACGTTGTATTTTCAATGGTTCCTATTTTCTTCTGCCTAGATCACTTTTAGGTGTTTAATGGTCAGATATTCTCTATGAGTAAGATAGATTAAATCTCAGGATCCATGCCTCTAATGGGGCAAAAATGAATTACTGAGCACGTTTAATAAAATGTCTCAAAAGGAAGCCTTGGCCCAAGTCATCACTCTAAGATGAATAGCCAGAGGTCTGAGGCAGATCTCTGGGCTGGCAAGATTTTTTGTGATTTCCATTTATTCTTGGCTTTGTTTTTATAAAATATCCACTTGGGGTGTAATAGGATCAGAATGCAAATAGATCACCAGCATGACTTTTGAGAACAAAGAAACATTTATATATACTCTGTTACCAATTTTTCTTTTAGAAATATCTGGCCCTTAAATATTTATATCCCCCAGTTTGCACATGGAAGAAAGGCCAGCATGTTCTAGTTTGTTTCCCCCTCACCTGGGTGTTACATGGTACGTCTGACGTCAGAGCATCTAGCATGGGGCAGGTGTTCCATAAATGACTGCTAAGTTTAACTGGCTTATGTTCAAAACCCTGATAACTGCACTCAAAAAGCTGAAATGTTTTTCTTTGTCTAAGTGTTAATGTTAAACACAATGTGAGCTGAAGATAAAATAAAATTAGAAAGTGGTGTGTTAGAGGAGGGGGAGATAGGACAGCAGACATCATGCTCTGAGAACTGGTCTAAGATGTTGCAAGAAGTGGATGGCGTGAAAGGCCGTCGTTTCCTGAAATGTGTCAAAAGACTGAAGACAAGAGATCTGCTCAATAAATAGTCACTAAAAGGAAGTAACCTTGAGTGCAAAAGGTGTAGGAGGTAGAGGATGAGCCAGGAGTTGCTGTAGCCAGGAAGGAGCCTGGATTTGCCCTGCCCATCACCTCCTCTGCCTTTTCTCCCATTCTAGACCCCACACATTGGCTCATGCTCAGTGCAGGTACAGGGCACAGGCTGAGCATTTGCCAGGCTCATCCCCCCAGAGTTTACTGGGCAGAAAGGAGAAGCAGAGAATGACTCCTTGCTTCTCCGCCTCTCACTCTACCCCTGCCAGAAATTTAAAATATTTGATGGCAAAGAAACAATCTTTCTTTCTGCTAAACTCTGACACTGCATACAACATTGTCCAAACACTTCCGCTGCTGGCCTTTTTTGCTCTGAAGTCACACAGGTCCCTGTGTATGTGTTTGGGGCAGAGGCGGGGGCAGACAGAGCTTTAACCTTGAACTATATTTAATTTACTAATAAGAATTATTTCTTTTCTTTTCTTTTTTTTGACAGAGTCCTGCTCTTTCGCCCAGGCTAGAGTGCAGTGCCACAATCTCTGCTCACTGCAACCTCTGCCTTTTGGATTCAAGTGATTCTCCTGCCTCGGGTTCCTGAGTAGCTGGGATGACAGGTGTGTACCACCATGCCCAGCTAATTTTTGTATTTTTAGTAGAGACGGGGTTTTGCCATGTTGGCCAGGCTGGTCTCAAACTCCTCAAGTGATTTGCTTCCCTCGGTGATATGGATTGTCTGTGTTCCTGCCCATACCTCATCTTGAATTGTAGCTCCCATAATTCCTACATGTTGTAGGAGGGACCCTGTCGGAGGTAATTGAATCATGGGGCAGTTTCCCCATACTGTTCTTGTGGTGGTGAATAAGTCTCACTAGAGCTGATGTTTCTGTAAGGGCTTTCCCCTTTCACTTGGTTCTCAATTCTCTCTTGCCTCCTGCCATGTAAGACATGCTTTGTACCTCCCGCCAGGATTGTGAGGCCTCCTCAGCCATATGGAACTGTGAGTCCATCAATCCTCTTTTTCTTTGTAAGTTACTCAGTCTCTAATATGTCTTTATCAGCAGTGTGAAAACGGAATAATACACTCAGCCTCTCAAAGTGTTGGAATTACAAGTGTGAGCCACCATGCCTGGCCAGAATTCTTAACCTCTAAGGATAACTAGGCCTACACTGGATCACCTGGTAATTGTTGAATTTTCTAAGATCGTGTATTTGGAAAAAAGATCAAACAAACAACAACAAAAACTTATCTCAACATTTAAAAGTAACCTTCAAGGCTACTTTAACATTATAAAAAGACTTCACAATAAAATCAGTGTTTTAAAACTTTCACAGATATATTTACAGGACACGTGCCAGACGCCTTCTGCCTGCCTTAGCCAAATGCTTTTGTTTTTTATTATTTCTCCATTGCGTCACCTTCACCCCTGCCTCTAAAGATTTTTAGAAGCCTGGCTGAGCTAGTTTGATATCTCCATTAACTGGCGCTTCTAGGTGAGATCTCAAAGGCTTAGGTGATTTGCAAAACGTTCATAAGTATCTTCTGAAATACTCAGTTGCCTAAGCTCATTTGCGGCATCAGAAGATTTGGGTGAAAAGAAAGATTTTAAAAGGCTTGCAGCTGCTCTGTCCAACACAGCACCTGCAGGAGAACATTGAACACTTAAAGTCTGGTGAATGTACTTGAGGAAATATTAAGTATGTTTGGAACAAAGTGGGTAGGTGTAACTTTACAATTTGGATTTTATGAAATCTACAAATCAAGTGTCTTTTATGGAAATTTAGTATTTGAGTTGAGATAGGTTGCAGGTGTAAAATGCATGTCAGATTCGAAACACTTCATGTGAAAAAACCTTATTGATACACAGGTCTATTGATTAAATGAGGAAATGATAGTGTTGCAGAATATTGAATTAAGTAAAGTATATTGTTAAAATTAATCTTACATCTTACTCTTTTCTTTTTACTTTTGTAATGTGACTGCTAGAAATTCAAGACTGCATGTGTGTGTGGCTCACGTATTTTATTTGATAGTGCTGGTTCAAACGGCAGTTTTGACTTAAACTGTTGCAATTAATATTGCAATTAATCCATTTGTCTAATTGTATTTCTGCAGTAAATGTTAATATTTCTCAGTCAAATATGCTTTTTATTTTCAGATAGAAAGAGACAAAAGCCTCCAGCCAATGAGCATTCCCCATGAACAAGCAAATGCAACTGCTTCTCAAAATGTGTAGTCTCCAAATGTGTAGTTCTAATTCTCAAGTGATATATGTATTTAGTTACTGATAGAATCACAGAGAGATTCAAACAAGTAGAAGTTACAACAAGATGGAAACAGATATTGCATTCTGACCAGTTTTTCATGATACTTTATGGGAAATTTTGGAAATGAGAGTGAAATTCTCTAAGAATAAAGTGTTATGGTATTGAAATGGTGGTAAACAGAATCTTTGACTTATAGGAAACATATTCTAATGGTGGCTATAGCATGTCAAAGGATGAGGGTGGGAAATGGGGGAAGAAAGCCACTTATGATATTTTCAAACCAGAATTTTTCTTTGGATATTTTCCCTTTTTTTCTCTTAGGAAGTCTTAGCCCAGGATGAGCTTCTTCTGCACCTGAAAAATCCTGTCCTTGAAATCGCTAATGCCATCCCTGCAAATGACTACTGGGTACAGCATCCATGCACTCTGACCCTTCAGGTACTGTGTGCTTCACTGCCTCTTATATGGCAATCACACCTACAAACAGACTCATTCTTCTATCGTGCCTAATCCAATGATAGCCCTATTAATCACTCCATCATAATGACGAAACCCTAGTTACCTTAAGTTTATCTTTCTTTCTTACCTCTCCCACGTCCAATCAATCAATCAGTCAATCACCAAGTCCAGAATCTTTCCACTGTATCACTTCTTGCCATCCCCATTTATCATCTCTATACTGGATCCAGTAGCCTCATGTCTCATCTCTATGTCTTCAGCAGTATCCCCTGGGAACCCATACTTAAAATTTTTTCAAAAATTATCTGCCTTAAATTTATATCTGACCACATCAGTCCCCATTTAAATACATACAAAGACTACATGTCATCTATAGAATTGAAGTTCTTTTGTGGAGCCTGGAAGGCCCTTAGCACCTGGCAGCCACAGATCAACCTCTAGATATTCATTTCTTCCTAACTTCTTAACACATATGCTATTCGGGCCTACATAATAGCAGCCGCTTATGATTCCCTGTAGACTCTGTGCTATCTGAGGACTTTGTGCTTTTGCTTGTGCTACTCCTTCCATATGGAACACCTTCCCACTTATTTTAATATTGCTTATCCCTAAAGACCCAATTTAGTTACAGCCTCTCACAGGAAGTCTTTTCTGAACGTCTAGGCTGAACTAGGGTCATTCTGCTCTGTATTTCCATAGCCCAAGGGGAAGATTTCCAGTTCAGTACTTAATGCATTGTATTGAAATTATTAAAATTATCTACTAAGTGTCTGTTTCTTCTACTGGACTCTAAGGGACTCTAAGACTCACTAATGCAGGGACCCAAACTTATTCATCTTTGTAATTCCACTGCTGATATCAGCTGGCTTTTGGTAAACAATTGTTGGAATAAATTGAGCAAGAGGAAGTGTCTATAAGGACAGAAGTTGGAAGCCTTTATACTTATAAAAACAGAGACTAGACTCTTGGTTGTCTCACTGTAGACCAAGGGGCAGAAATGACAACAAAGCAATAACATAGGTTGCAGAATGAGAGTGAGAAAAGAAAGTAGCCACAAGCTGTAGGCACTTAAAAAAATCTTAAGGGAGACACTTACATAAGCTGTGAACACATGGAGTGCCTACACCCGCAGCCTGAAATCTAGACACTTCACTCTCCCACTCCTGTCCCTCAGAAGCATGTAGCCTTTGATTCTACCATTACAACTTGTTTTATGACATTTCTCCTGCAAAAAACAATTGCAAGTTCAAGGAGTATAATTTTCCAAAGTGCAGACAAACCTGATTCTCTTTATAATTAAAACAAGGCCAGCCCTTAGGAAATCAACACATCAACTCTCACCATGAAGAAAAGAAAGAGCTGAAAGTAGAACCCAAATGACTTATCCAATGACAGTTTTAAGAAAGTTTTCTGATGCCCAAACCCACAGTGTGAGAGCCTTCTATTTCCTACTGAGGAATCAGTGGGACCTGGAAGATTGAATTGGCACTTTTCTTTTCTGGCTCAGCACCAAAGATTTTGCCTACGTGGCCTTTGCCTAACAGCAAAATTGGCTTTTATTTTATGTTCATGGGCACATACTAGGCAAATGTGGGTTTGAAGTGTCTAGGGCATGTGACTAACCTTTCATTTCTCACTTTATGGAGGCACCTCTTTAAATGTTAGCTAAGTGACTGAAATGCAACAAAACCCCACAATGAACTGTGGAGAGATAAGAGAGCACTCAATGGAAAGGGGAGTTGCCTTTTAGAGCCTCATGCTTGCATTTGGCTTTATTACAGCAGCAAACCAGTCAAGAAGAGCTGATCTTGGGGCTTAGATTTTCCGATTCAGATGTGCAGATGAATGTGCAGATCAACAAAAGAAAGCATATTTGAAAAACTTTCAAGTCCACTTGAACTTGCGTAGGTTTCACATGCACTCCGTGAGACCAAGGCTTAGGAAAGAGTGTGTATTCTAGAACCATGTTGCCTGGAGGCTTGTGGAGGGGCAGGTATTTCCACACAAAGATATTGAGACAACTATCATCCTGGAAAATGAACAAGGCAGCCCCTCCCTCTTCTTCCCACACTTCTGGGCAGAGAATTTGCCCCAGGAGAACACAGCGTGAGCTGGCACAGCAGGATGAGGTAGGAAGAGTGGCAGCGACAGGAGAAAGAGCAACGAGGTCAAGACTAACAGCAGAGCAGCAGAAGGGGAGCGATGGTCAGGGAAGAGGGGCCGATCTGACAACCCTGCATTAAACCAAGTGAATTTTACTCCCTTTCAGACTGTGGGAAAAGGGGATCGTGACTGAGTCTGGTTTTTTATATCATTGTCTAGCAATCATAACTCTCCAAATGTTAAGTGAGATTACACCGGATGCAAGACATGCTATCAAGCTCAGAGGAAAGGGCCTGATAAAGGTAAGACGATAAGCATTGTCCATATACAACTACATTTAGAAATGAAACTTTACTTGAAGGCATCCTCTTTATACTGCGCCATGCGTTGTCAAAGCTTCCCTAACTATTTCTCATGTTACCAGATACTTGTTTTTGTACATGACATTGCAAGAGTGAATGGCAGAAGTGCACACTCAGTGCCAAATATCTGCAACATAAAGGAAGTAGCCATTGGTGCTGGCCAGTGGTGGGTTCTTCAGAGGAAATAAACATGTTGCATAGAACACGATGTGGCCGCCAAATGAGCCCCAGATGGACTGGCCTTGGTAAAAACTCCAGAGGAAAATCTTACCTGCTGAATTACCTCTGTCTAGAAGCAGAACCTTTGTGGCTTGGCCAAACCACAAATAATGATAAAGATGCCAGGGCCCTAGTTTCTTACTATCCCCTAGTATTTATAGAGCGAATCGTGGACTGTATTGTGGCTAACCTCACACTTGTCTCTCATTCGATCTCCATAGCCAGGGTGGTGATGAGGTTGGTGTTAGCACTCCAGTCTCATGTCCTACCACCTTCTCCGTTTGGTCACCTACCCTAGCCACACTGGCCTTCTTGGAGTTCTTCCCTCACCCCCGGGCCTTTATAACTGTACTTCCTGCCTCAAAGTTCTCCCCACATTCTTCACAGAACTAAACAGAGCTAAATCCCTGGCTGCGTTTTTTTCTTAAGCACCACAACCCCAGAAAGGCTTTCCCTGCCTCTCATCAACCTTCTCCTCCAATCCACCCATTTCTATCTCTACTCTGTCTTATTTTTCTTCAAGCACTTTAACTACCTAAAAATTACATTAGTCCTTATTGGGCTATGTTGTTTTCTGTGTCTGCAACTACAGTGTAGAATTCCTATGGGCACAGGCTTTTTCTGTCTTTACTGATTTGTAGTGTGAATCTGTGTTTGAGGTGTATTAGTAAAGTGGTGAATATTTGTTGATTGAATGAATGATGTAAGAAAAATGTATAGTTAGTTGACTTGCTGTATATTACTCAGGAAGAAGAGGAGATATGACTCAAAGCATAGGTCTTTGGATTTCAAATTCCATGTACACAAGGTTGCCTCTATTGCAAAACTTATGTTTGGTTTTAATGTTTATTCTAGGGAAAAATAAATGAATCTGGACAGGAATCCTAAGGCTACTGTCATGGTTCTTGAGATTTAGAACTCACATATTATCAGACATTTACCTTTTAGTCTTACCAAAGTTGAAAGCAGCAGTTTCCCTAAGAGAATGCAAAGCTGTACAACCAAAACAATAGCTTCTCCATGAGTGGGAGCTACAAAACTGCCATGAATTGAGGGTATTTCCAGTTAACTTCCAGTCAGGAGTGATATCGCTGTTGGAACTCCTAAAGGCTTGTCATCTTGATTTCAAGTGAACAGATTATAATCCTGATTAGAGTATGCTTCTCAAACAGTCACCACTTGTGTGGATAATTTGACTTTCCTTACTCCTCACGTCCCCTAACCGAAGAAATCTCTTCCTTTTGATATCGATTGCACTTGGTTTATACTTCTTGTGTGTTCCCCATCACAAGATCTACATACATAAAAACTAAATGTATTCTAAAATCTCTACTGTTTGTTGAGTATGAATTAAACATTTATATTACTATATTCAGTACTTTTCAGATGTAGAGTGATATATATCTTTACATAAAATTTGGTATGTAAAATTCCTGAATGAGGAAATCATTCATAATCCCACACAATTTTACAGATAAATTGTAGAATCACTTTATCAAGTTCAAAAAACAAAAATTCTGCTGAAATTGTGTTTTATGTTTTGGTTTATGTTTTATTAAACTTATAAGTTAATTTTTAAAGAGTTGGCATATTTATAATATTCAGTCTTTACACTCATAAGCATGAACTATATTTCCATTTATTTGGTATTTGAAATATATATATTAAATATATATTTTGTGTTTTAAAATATGTTCATATATGTATATGCATATATATATGTGTATGCATTTATACCACACGTAGACATATATAAAATATACACAGGTTTTATATAAAGAAAATACAAAACTAAGGTATATAAAAAAGACCTATGTACCTGAATAATATATATAGTATATATTTATAAAAGCATATATATTGAATAATATATGAATCTTTTTTTATGATTTTAGTGTTTTTGAACTTAAATTTTAATTGAATTAAAATTTTAAAATTTCAATACTTTTGGGGAAAACAGGTGGTGTTGGCTGCAGGAAAAGTCCTTCAGTGATGATTTCTGAGATTTTGGTTCACCCATCACCTGAGCAGTGTACACTGTACCTAATGTGTAGTGAGATTGAGTATTTTTTTATGTTTTTTGGCCATTTGTATATATTTTTGAGAACTGTCTATTCATCTTCTTAGCCCACCTTTTAATGGGATTGTTTGGTTTTTTTCTTGCTGACTTATTGGATTTCCTTGTAGATTCTAGATATTAGTCCTTTGTCGGATGCATGGTTTGTGAATATTTTCTCCCACGTTCTTAATTGTATGTTCACTCTGCTGATTATTTCTTCTGCTGTGTAGCTTTTTATTTTAATTAGGTTCCATCTATTTATCTTTGTTTTTGGTGCATTTGCTTTTGGGTTCTTCGTTATGAAGTCTTTGCCTAAGCCAATGTCTAGATGAGTTTTACCAGTGTTATCTTCCAGAATTTCAATGGTTCTGGTCTTAGATTTAAGTGTCTGATTCATTTTGAGTTGATTTTTGTATAAGGTGAGAGTCAGAGATCCATCTTTACTCTTCTATGTGTGACTTGCCAATTATCCAAGTACCATTTGTTGAATAGGATGTCATTTCCCCACTTTATGTTTTTGTTTGCTTTGTCAAAGATAAGTTGGCTGTTAAGTGTTTGGCTTTATTTCTGGGTTCTCTATTCTGTTCCATTGGTCTATGTGCCTATTTTTTTGGCCAGTACCATGCTGTTTTCGTCAGTATGGCCTTGTAGTATGGTTTGAAGTCAGGTGATGTAATCCCTCCAGATCTGTTCTTTTTGCTTAGTCTTGCCTTAGCTATGTGGGCTCTTTTTTGGTTCTGTATGAATTTTATGATTATTTTTTCTACTTCTGTGAAGAATGATGATGATATTTTAATAGGAATTGCACTGAATTTGTAGATTGATTTTGGCAGTATGGTCGTTTTCACAATATTGATTCCACCCATCCATGATCATGGGATGTATTTCCATTTGTTTGTGTCATTGATGATTTCTTTCAGCAGTGTTCTGTAGTTTTCCTTGCAGAGATCTTTCATGTCCTTGGTTAGGTATATTCCTAAGTTTTTTGTTTTGTTTTGTTTTGTTTTGTTTTTGCAGCTGTTGCGAAAGGGGTTGCAGTCTTGATTTGATTCTCAGCTTGGTCATTGTTGGTATATAGCAGTGCTAGCGATTTGTGTATCCTGAATCTTACTGAATCTATTTATCAGATCTAGGAGCTTTTTGGATGAGTCTTTACAGTTTTCTAGATATACAACCTTATTGGTGAACAGTGACAGGTTGACTTCCTCTTTACTGATTTGGATGCCCTTTTTTTTCTTTCTCTTGTCTAATTGCTCTGGCTAGGACTTCCAGTACTGTGTTGAATAGCAGTGGTGAAAATGGGCTTCTTTGTCTTGTTCCAGTTCTCAGAGGGACTGCTTCAACTTTTCCCCATTCAGTATTATGTTGGCCATGGGATTGTCCTAGATGGCTTTTATTACCTTGAGGTATGGCTTTTCTATGCCAATTTGCTGAGGGTTTTAATAATAAATCAATGCTGGATTTTGTCAAATGCTTTTTCTGCATCTATTGAAATGATCATATGATTTCTGCTTTTAATTCTTTTTATGTGATGTATCACATTTATTGACTTGTGTATGTTAAACCATCCCTGCATCCCTGGTATGAAACACACTTGATCATCGTGTATTATTTTTTTGATATCTGTTGGATTTGGTTATCTAGTATGTTGTCGAGGATTTTTGCATCTTCATTCATCAGGGATATTGGTCTGTGGTTTTTCTTTTACTGTTATGTCCTTTCCTGGTTTTGGCATTAGGATGATACTGGCTTCATAGAATGATTTGGGGAGTGGTCCCTCTTTCTCTGTCTTTTATAATAGTTTTTTTTTAAGGTTGGTACCAACTTTTCTTCACATGCCTGATAGAATTCAGCTGAGAATTCATCTGATCCTAGACTTTTTTTGTTGGCAATTTTTTTGTTACTGTTTCAATCTCACTACCTGCTATTGGTTGGTTCAGAGTTTCTATTTCTTCCCAATTTAATCTAGAAGAGTTGTATATTTCCAGGAATTTATCCATCTCCTCAGGATTTTCTAGTTTGTGTGTATAAAGGTGTTCATAGTAGTCTCGAATGATCTTTTGCATTTCTGTGGTATTGATTGTAATATCTCTTGTTTCATTTCTAATTGAGCTTATTTGGATCTTCTCTCTTAATTTCTTGGTTAATCTCACTAATGGTCTATGATTTTTGTTTATCTTTTCAAAGAACCAGCTTTTTCGTTTCATTTATCTATTGTATTTTTTGTTCCAATTTCATTTCGTTCTGCCCTGACCTTTGTTATTTCTTTTCTTCTATTGCGTTTGGGTTTGGTTTGCTCTTGATTCTCTAGTTCCTTGAGACATGAACTTAGATTGTCTATTTGTGCTCTTTCAGACATTTTGATGTAATCATTTAATGTTATGAAGTTTCCTCTTAGCACTGCCTTTGCTGTATCCCAGAGGTTTCCCTAAGTTGTGTCACTATTATTGTTCAGTTCATATAGTTTTAAAATTTCCATCTTGAATTCATTGTTAACCTAAGAATCATGTAAGAGCAGATTATTTAATTCCCATTTATTTGTATAGTTTTGAATGTTCCTTTCAAAGCTAATTTTTGGTTTTATTCCATGGTGGTCTGAAAGGACAGTTGATACAATTTTAGTTTTCTTAAATTTGTTGAGACTTGTTTTGTGGTCTATCATATGGTTCATCTTGGAGAATGCTCCATGTGCTAATGAAAAGAATGTATATTCTGCACTTATTGGGTAGAATGTTCTCTAAATATCTATCTATTAAGTTCATTTGTTTTAGGGTGTAGTTTAAGTCTATTGTTTCTTTGTTGACTTTCTGTCTTAATGACTTGTCTAGTGCTGTCAGTGGAGTGTGGAAGTCCCACACTATTATTCTGTTGCCGTCTATCTCACTTTTTAGGTCTAGTAATAATTGTTTTATACATGTGGGAGCTCCAATGTTATATTAATATATATTTAGGATTGCAGTATTTTCCTGTTGGACTGATACTTTTATCATTATATAATGTCCCTCTTTGTCTTTTTAAATTGTAGTTGCTTTAAAGTTTGTTTTGTCTGATATAAAAATAGCTACTCCTACTTGCTTTTGGTGTCCATTTGCATGGAATATCTTTTTCCACCCCTTTACCTTAAATTTATGTGAGTCCTTATGCATTAGGTGATTCTCTTGAAGACAGCAGATACTGGGTTGGTAAACTTTTATTTATTTTGACATTCTGTATCTTTTAAGTGAATCATTTAGGTCATTTACATTCAACATTAGTATTGAGATGTGAGATACTCTTTTATTCATCATTCTGGTTGTTGCCTGAATGTCTTGATTTTTTTTTCATTGTGTTATTGTTTTATAGACCCTGTGAGATTTATGCTTAAAGGAGGTACTATTTTGGTGTATTCTGAGGTTTTTTTCAAGATTTACAATTCCTTTTAGCATTCTTGTAGTGCTGGCTTGGTAATGGCAAATTCTCTTAGCATTTGTTTGTCTGAAAAAGACTTTATTTTTCCATTATTGATGAAGCCTAGTTTTGCTAGATACAAATTCTTGGCTGGCAATTATTTTGTTTGAGGAGGCTGAAGATAGGACCCCAATCCTTTCTAGCTTGTAGGGTTTTTGCTCAGAAATCTGCTGTTAATCAGATAGGTTTTCTTTTATAGGTTTTATAGGTTACCTGATGCTTTTGCTTCACAAGTCTTAAGATTCCTTCCTTTGTTTTGACTTTAGATAACCTGTTGACTATGTGTCTAGGTGATGATCTTGCAATCAGTTTCCTAGGTGTTCTTTGAGCTCTTGTATTTGGATGGCTAGATCTCTAGTGAGACCAGGAAAGTTTTTCTTAATATTTTCCTCAAACAAGTTTTCCAGACTTTTAGATTCCTCTTCTTCCTCTGGAACACACAAACTTTCTTGAAGGCTTTATTATTTAAAATTTCTTTTTATTTGTCTTTGTCTGATGGAGTTAATTTGAAAGCCTTGTTTTTGAGTTCTGAAGTTCTTTCTTCTTGTTCTAGTCTATTGTTGACACTTTCCAGTGCATTTTCTATTTCTCTAAATGCGTCTTTCATTTCCAGAAGTTGTGATTGTATTTTCTTTATGCTGTTTCTCCGGATACTTTTTCATCCGTATCCTGTATTTTTTTTTTCAATTTCTTTAAGTTGATTTTCATCTTTCTCTGGCATCTCCTTAAGTAGCTTAGCAATCAACCTTCTGAATTCCTTATCTGGACATTTAGAGATTTCATATATATATATATATATATATATATGTATAAAATTGCATTTTAGGTTTTGGGGTACATATGAAGAACATGCAAGATTGTTGCATAGGTACATACATGGCAATGTGGTTCGCTGCCTTCCTCCCCATCACCTGTATCTGGCATTTCTCCCCATGTTATCCCTCCCCAACTCCCCACCCCCCACTGTTCCTCCCCTCGTTCCCCCCAACAGACCTCAGTGTGTGATACTCCCCTCCCTGTGTCCATGTGTTCTCATTGTTCAACACCCGCCTATGAGTGAGAACATGCAGTGTTTGATTTTCTGTTCCTGTGTCAGTTTGCTGAGAATGATGGTTTCCAGTTTCATCCATGTCCCTACAAAGAACATGAACTTATTTCTTTTTGGTTTGGGTCCATTGCTGGGGAGGTAGTGTGGTCTTTTAGGATGTTATAGAACCTTGTTTTGTCATATTACCAGAATTAGTTTTCTGATTCCTTCTTATTTGGGTAGACTATTTCAGTGAAAAAATCTGGAACTCAGGAGCTGCTATTCAGATTCTTTCATACCACGAGGTGATCCCTTGATGTGGTATTCTCCCACTTCCCTAGGGATGCTTCCTGGGAGCTGGACTGCAGTGATTGTTATTGCTCTTCTGGATCCTGCCACCCAGCAGAGCTACCAGGCTATGGGCTGGTGTCAGGAATATCTGGAAAGAGTCATGCAATGTGATCTTTCTTCAGGTCTCCCAGCTGTGGGTTCCAGCACCTGCCCAGGTGAAGATGGCATGGGAATGAAGTATACTCTGTGAGCTCAAACTCTTTTTGGATGGGGTTTGCCATGGCGACTGTGGGGGATGAAGGGTGGTTCTCAGGACAATGGGATTATGTTCCAGAGGGAATTATGGCTGCTTCTGTCACCATAGGTCCCACGCAGTTCTCACTCAGTTGACAAGGCTGGTGTGCTCTTTCCCTGCAGGCAGCCTGCAAGTGGGACTCAGACCTTGCCCCAGGTTATAAGCTTTTCTGCTGAGAAAGCAAACACAGCTTTCAGGCTTCACCCCTCCCCATCTGCCCACATTGTTGGCTGCAGCTCCTGTATTTCTTTCTGCAGCAGTTCCTGTTTGCCCCCTGGATTCTGCTCAAGAGAATGTGCATCTGGTCAAAATTATTACAATGTCAAGTTGGAAGCTATTTTCTATAAGGCTCTTCTCGCTGCTGCTTCCACTTTTATATTTCACACTAAATCCATTTCAGATCTAGGTGAGGTTAAATCCTTCAACTGTAATTTGGATTTTCAGGTTCCCTAGTGGGGACATGTGTTTAAAGTCAGGCTTTCCCCATCTCACACTTTGGGAACTCAGTTTTTCACCTGTCTCATGGAACTTGCAGTGTCATGGCACTTCTTTCAAAGGATTTGGTAAATTCTTTTGGCTTTCCTGGTACATTTCTGTCGTGATTCTTAGAGCACAGGTTCACGGTGTGGGTCTCCACACGCTGTTCTGTCTATCCAGGTGGGAGCTGCATGTTAGCCTTGTCTCCTATCTGTGTCTTCCTCCGCTTGAAAACAAAATTTTTTGATAGCTCTGTTATATTCCATTATATGATTATTACACATATTATTTAACTGTTGTCCTCATATTGTCTATTTGAGGAGCTTTCATGTTTTTACTTTAAATAATATTAAAATGAACATCCACAAGTCATTATATGCATCTCTGATTATTTCCTCTAGATTTTCAGTAGTGGAATTGTAAGATTGAAATATAAAAGCTTCTTAAAGACTCTTGATATATACTACCAAATACTTTTCCAAAAAGGTTGAGCTAATTTACATGCCTTTAGCATCAAAATTTAGTTTACCATGGTTCTCTCTTTAATCCTTGCTAATTTCTAGACAAACATAGTACCTAATTGGAATTTTAGTTCACATTTTTTGGGTAATAAGGTTCACAGTTGAGAAAACAGGTCAGAAACATTAAGTAATGTTCTGCCTTGATAGAATTTCCATTTTCAGATGCTGGAATTCTGACTTGATGACTTGATTCCAGGTTATAAGGGGTATTCTGGTAAATACTCAGCAACTAGCTTTCTGGGGAGGTGGTGGGGGCCCATTTGTAGCACTGATTTGTGTGGTGTAACTACTACCACCGTGGCCCATTTCAAGCTACCAACACAACATGACTAAACGTAGAGCTGGGAAGAGGTATTCAGTGGACCCTTGCAAGTTGGAATGTGTTGGCTCCAGCACACCATTGGAGGAAGTATACTATAATGGTTAAATAATGAATTTGGATTTGGCCAGGCTTGGGTTCCTATTTCTATTACTTGCTAGCTTTGTGACCTTGAGCATGCATATCATACACACCTGTTTTGAAGATTTAATAATTTAATAAAAGCATTTAGTACAGTTCCTGGCCCAGAGTAAAAACTGAATAATAGCTATTATTATTATTCATATGGTCCTAGTAATGTTTATTTATTAATTTGTGTGTGTGTGTGAATTGTCTGTTCCCATTCTTTGATCATTTACCTTTCATTGTTTTTGAAAGATAACATGTATTATTGTTTTTCTTATTGACTTCTATAAGCACTTTACATATTGAGGGTATTAGCCATTAGAAGTTTTTTTTTTTCTTTTTGAGAGTGTATTTTGGCTCTTAATTTTGTGTACTGGTAAACACTTGAAAGTTAAAAATAGGTGTTTAGAGATGTTATTATTTTCCTTTGTTATTTCTTTCACTGTATTTATGCTTGGGAAACATCTTACCCCATCAGACATCATATAAATATTTTAAAAAATTGTCCTCTAGTTATTTTCTGATTTAATTTTGTGATTTAACTGTTTAAATTCTCTTAGAATTTATTTTGATATATGATATAGGCAAGAAACTAATTTTTAAATGTATAACCTACTAAGCTATGTACTAGCTATATACTATGAACTTAATCTCTGTTTACCCTAGTTTCCTCATTTGTCAATAATATAATGATAATACCTACTTCATAAGTTTGATGAGATAGGTATGAGTTATAACATGTAATGTGCAGAGAGCAGTGTCTGATACATCCTGAATGTTAGATAGGGTTAGCTATCATTACTGTCATCAGCATCATATTACTATTATCACTAATACT